>NC_140415.1:26270000-26637500 GCF_965140295.1 Lepidochelys olivacea | reverse complement strand
CTTATTACATTTTTTAAAAATAGAAAGGAAAGGAAAGGGAAGGGAAAGAAAGGGAAGGAAGCAGGGGAAGAGAGATTGCATACAAACTTCACAATTAGTTGGTGTATTTTGTGGGGGGTTCTTTAATACAGAAGTAGTTACTTTTAACTACTATTTTCTACTAAATGTAGAAAGTTTTCTTCCTGTTTTTATTTAGTTAAAGTCAGTATTTAAAAAAAACTCAAGTAAACGTTATAAATTAAATAGGTTTGGACAGTGTTCATCAGATGGAAGTGGACTGGGGCAAACTGGTGAATATTCATAATGCAACAAATAAAAGATGACATCAGAAAATCAGAGGGAATAAGATGTTTCATAAAGTCTGAAAATCTATAATCTACATTCCTCAACACTAAATTTATTTTAAGTGTTTTTTATTTGCTATGCAGATTTTGGTACAGAGCTTAGTAAGGGCCTAATATTTAAAGATAATAAAACATTGTCAACACCCATTTAAATCAATGAGAATTGTGGGCACTCAGTACTTCAAAAATCATCAGTATTTATATACATTATAAATTCAAAACCACCTTCCAAATGCTCAAAGGTAAAAATTGTTCAAAATACAAGTTAAAGCTATGCTGTATAATCTAGTTGAAGAAGGTTAAAATTGTTTTCTAGTACAACTCTACTTACATCCAAGTATTGTTTTACTATACTCCTCTTCACATCTTCAGTTATCTTGGAATTAGCCATATCACTTCGCAGAAAATCTAGCGTCTGTTTCGGATGGAAGTGCACTCCTGTCTTCCTGTTTATTGCTTTATCATATACTTTTGCAGATTCGGATGGAGAATATTTCTGAATTTTACTATTAAAGAAAAACAAAACCCAGACATTAAGGAGAAAATGTTTTTTGGCTTTAAAATGAACAATTCTATTCTTCTTATTCTGTATTTATTAGGCATCAATTAATGTAAGCAAGGAAACTCTCTCTATCCTGTATATGTCATTAATGAAGTAAATTTAACTAGATATATTTTGTCGTGAGATCTGCATGCTATAAAACCCATTGCTTAAAAAGTTAATTACCATCCACTTGAATAGAACTCACTAAACTAAAAGATGAAGAGCATTCTGCCATTAAGTATGATTCTTACCTATCAGAGAAACCACAAAGATTCTTTAAATGCTGTTTTAGCATCAAAAGCAACAATATGCCTTGGGAGACATTTGCAAATTCAATTAAAGGAGCTGAATTGTCTGGCAAACATTTCATCACAGCATTTATATCATTTTCTTCACCAGAATCTGAATCAGAGTCTACACGTTTACGTAACTTCCGAGGCTTGATAACTTCTTCTTCACTTTCACTTTCACTCTCACTCTCACTGTTACTGTCACTTTCACTCTCCTCATCAGATGAAGGTTTCCTCTCCTTTCTTTTGTCCTTTACCATAGACTGGAAGACAGAGAAGATGACAAATATTTAAGAATTATGATAGCGTTCAAAAAGATCCTTCCATAATCACAATTCTCTTAACTGTGTGAATTGCCTTTTAAAAAAATGTTTTTAGTTCACGGATTATTTGAAATCCACAGACTAAAATTTAAAGTAGGCCCACTTAAAAGTAGTTCAATGACTAAAACATGTCCAAAGTATAAACCTCTTGTTCTGAAACAAAAATTTCATCTAGGTCCAAAACATTGAGATTGGAAGTTGGGAAACCATGCCACCCTTACTTCTGCGCTGCTGCTGGCGGTGGTGCTGCCTTCATAGCTCCACCGTTCTTTGGCCATCCAGCTCTGAAGGCAGTGCCGCTGCCAGAAACAGTGCAGAAGTAAGGGTGGCAAAATCATACCTTTGAAGAGAGACCACCTTTTACAAGTGACCACTTCTGCTAACTCCCATGAGAGGTCACTCTTGGCAGGTTTTGCTGTTGTCCATTTTTATTATTAATAGGAATATGAACAAGTGTCTTAAAATATCATTTGGTTTGCCTTTCTAGATAGAGAGCAAATATTCAAACAGTTTTATTCTTAAAATCTGACAGAGGTTCTCATACACTTTAAGGGGCCACGACATTCATACCAAGTTTCTCTCCAAGGGAATATTTATGTTGATAATATGGATAAGGTAAAGGAAATTTGCTATTATATAGCCCAGGAGTTGGCAACCTTTCAGAAGTGGCGTGCTGAGTCTTCATTTATTCACTTTAATTTAAAGTTTTGCGTGCCAGTAATATATTTTAATGTTTTTAGAAGGTCTCTTTCTATAAGTCTATAATATATAACTAAACTATTGTTGTATGTAAAGTAAATAAGGTTTTTAAAATGTTTAAGAAGCTTCATTTAAAACTAAATTACAATGCAGAGCCCCCCGGACCGGTGGCCAGGACCCAGGCAGTGTGAGTGCTACTGAAAATCAGCTCACGTGCTGCCTTTGGCATGTGTGCCATAGGTTGCCTACCCCTGTTATAGCCATAATATGTTTCAGGAAATACAGAATGTATAAACGCATATGAAGTAATATAATTAGTTCAAGCCTACTTGAATGAGACCGGCAGACTGAAATTGAGAGACTGATAACTGGTAATATTTTTAAAATCAATAAATCAAAATACATTTTAGAAATAGCACATATTTACCTATATTTATAAGCAGGATTGACTGCTCTATTTAATCTCAGGAAAAAAAAATTTAGCTACCAAAATATTGTTAACAAAACATTAAAAGGGATCTTTACAAAATTTTGGTTAATGAGAATTATCAAGTTCAGTCAATCCAAAATTGGAACTCAATTTTTCTCTTAAATAAGTAAGTAAAGATCATGTATCTCTGTTTTATATTTGAATAACTATGACAATACTCCTAATTATAAAAGAAAAATTAAAAAGTGCCAGTAGCCCAGCAGTTTATAAGCAGTGTAATAAAACAATGTTTATGTGCATGTTAAGGAGATAGGAAAATTTACATGTGTGTAACTGGGCTTATCTGAAGATATCATTTGACTTGATTCCTTCTCTTGGTCTTGTGCTTCTAGTATGACAGAGCTAGAGATTTCCCTATATCTGAATGTTTTTTGATCTTCTGAAGCTAAAGTAAGCGCACATCATGCACAGATGAAAATGCCAATGCCACTTAAATATTCATTTTTGTTTCTTGATGACCAGGAAAGAAATAATTTCCCTGTAAGTATAATTTGTGACTGAAATAAATATCTATATGGTAGAATACTCAAGAAGTCAGTCATTTAAAAGACAGTTACCTTTTCCATAACTGGTGTTCTTTGAGATTGTTGCTCATGTCCATTCCATAGTAGATGTGTGTGCTCCCCACATGCAACGGTGCTGTAAGCTTTTCCCTCAGCCGTATCCATAGGGGACTGGCTCTGGTGCCCACATGGCACGCAATAAGGGGCACCGCCAGCTCACCCCACCCTCAGTTCCTTCTTGCCGGAAACTCCAACAGTGGGGAAGGAGGGCGGGTTGTGGAATGGACATGAGCAACACATCTCTAAGAACACCAATTATGGAAAAGGTAACTGTCTTTTCTTCTTCGAGTGCTTGCTCATGTCCTTTCCATATTAGGTGACTCCAAAGCAGTACCCCTAGAGGTGGGTAGGAGTTCATGGAAGTGTAGATTGCAACACAGCTCTGCCGAACCCAGTGTCATCTCTGGCCTGCTGAGTGATGGCAAAATGAGTGGCAAATGTGTGAAAAGAGGACCATGTTGCAGCTCTACAGATGTCCTGGATAGGGATGTGCTCCAGGAAGGCCGCCGAAGATGCCTGAGCTCTCACAATCAGTGATGGTGGAACCCATGCCAGGTCATAACAGGTCCTTATGCATGAGGTGATCCAATTGGAAATCCTCTGTGAGGGCACCGGGTGACCCTTCATCCTATCCGCTGTAGCAATGAAGAATTGAGTTGATTTTTGGAAAGGAAAGTAGATAGCCAAGGCCCTTCAAATGTCCAGGGCGTGAAGATGCCTCTCCTCACTGGTCTTGTGCGGTTTCGGACAGAACACCAAAGATGTGCTAGTTCATTTGGATCATGCAGGCTCCCTCTGGATGGAGTGACCGCTCATGGTGAGAGAAGTCCCTGCTGAGCTGGTCCGCCAGAGCATTCTTGACACCAGGAACGTGACAAGCTTCCAGGTGGATTTCGTGGCTGATGCAGAAGTCCCATAGATAGAGTGCCTTTTGACAGAGAGCTGACGTACGCACTCCCCCGTTGCTTGTTGATGTAGAACATCAAGGTTGTATTCCCCCATCAGGACTCGTACCACCTTGCCTAACAGGTGGGGCAGGAAGACTCCACATGCCAGCTGGACTGCTTGGCGCTCTTTGATGTTTATGTGCAACTTCGCCTCCTCCGGGGACCACATCCCCTGTGTCTGGAGGTCGCCGAAATGCGCACCCCAGCTGAGGTCCAAGATGTCTGACACCAACTCGATGGAGTGAGGGGGGCTGTTGAACGGAACCCCCTCTAGGACTGTCCTGCGGTCGGTCCACCATTGCAGCGAGGTAAGTATTGCCTGGGGAATGGTAACAATGTTTTCCATGGGGTCTCTGGACTGGGAATAGACTGTCCCCAGCCATTGTTGCAGGGGCAGGAAAGGATGGATCTGGGGAATAGTCTGCTAGGTCACTCTCGGGCGCACCCTCAAAATGACCGTTTGGCCCCCTGCTTATTACAGGTCGAGCCAGACTGGGGAGAGGGTGGAGGCAGTTGGCTCAGGCAGTGCTTGTAGCCCTGGGCTCGTTTATAGGGCTGGTCCTGCCAAGGCTGACTCTCCTTGGCCCTGCGGCTACTGCAGTTTGAACCACTTACAAACCGGGCTGGAACATAGAGACACAGGGTTTTTAAGAGTGGTTCAGGAGTCCTTGAGGCCATGCAACTTGCTGTCTGTTTGCTCCACAAATAAGCCCCAGCTGTCGAAGGGCAGGTCCTGCACTGACTCTTGAGCTTCGGTGGACAACCCAGAGAGGTCACAGCCAAGAGGCTTGCTACATGGAGACAGCGGAAGCCCTGGTGCGGGCAGCAGTGTCCGCAGTGTCTGATGCCACCTGTAGGGCCGCTGTCATACCCTCATCAAGGATTGCTCAGAACTCCTCCTTGATAGCCTCGGGGAGTAACCCTTCAAACTTGGCCATGGTTTGCCACATATTGAAGTCATATCGGCCTAGAAGGTCCTGGTGTTTGGCCACTCTCAGCTGAAGGCTGGAAGACTAATAAACCTTTCACCCAAAAAGATCCAGCCTCCTTGAGTCTTTATTTTTGGGGGTGGCCCTGGGTTGTCGCTGCTTTTCTTTGTGGTTAACCGCCTCGACCACAAGGGAATTGGGGGCTGGGTGGGAGTATAAGTACTCATGCCCTTTGGTTGACACGAAGTGTTTGTATTTGGCCCTTTTAGAGATAGGGGCCAGGGAAGGGGGTGGGGGTGGGGGGGTCTGACACAGGGCTTTAGTGATCTTAGGTTTCAGAGTAGCAGCTGTGTTAGTGTGTATCCACAAAAAGAACAGGAGTACTTGTGGCACCTTAGAGACTAACAAATTTATTTGAACATAAGCTTTCGTGGGCTATAGCCCACTTCATTGGATGCATAGAATGGAACATATAGTAAGAAGATATATATATACATACATATATGAACATGAAAAGGTGGAATAAGAAGTTAATTAATTAAAATGAGCTATTATCAGCAGGAGAAAAAAATCTTTCGTAGTGATAATCAAGATGGCCCATTTAGACAGTTGACAAGAAGGTGTGAGGATTCTTAACATAGGGAGATCTTTTTAGTGATCTTAGAAACCCCTTCATGAAGAGGTACAGCCACCCTGGCAGGAGCCGAACAGCAGACAATGTCAAACAGAGAGTCCGAGGTCTCTTCCAATTCTTCTGCCTGAAGCCCCAGGTCAGAAGCAACCCTCTTCAAAAATTCCTGGTGCGCCTTGGTGTCATCCTGAGGAACTGGGTGAGGGGGCCCTGTGATAGCTTCATCTGGCGATGATGAGGACAATGCAGCGGGAACCTCCATGTCCATTGGTGGTCCTGCAGCTTTCTCCCCTGGGTCCTCCTGGACCCACGGGGTCTAACCCCCTGAAGTCTCCAGCACTAGTGGGGGACGGGATACCAAGGCTGCTGGCCTCTCCGAGGCTCCCGATAGTGGTAGGGCAGCCTGGGTGAACCTCCAAGGGTTCCATGGGTACCACTGCACTTGGGGCCATGGGACAGGTTTCAGTGCTGATAATTTTCAGAGGGGTAGCATGTTAGTTTGTATCAGCAAAAACAATGAGGAGTCCTTGTGGCATTTTAGAGGCTAACTGATTTATTTGGGCATAAGCTTTTGTGGGTTAAAACCCACTTCATCAGATGAGCCCACAAAAGCTTATGCCCAAATAAATGTGATAAGTCTCTAAGGTGCCAAAAGGACTCCTCGTTGTTGGCGCTGATAATGTAGCCAGCACCGTCGGTAGTCAGGGAACCCTGAGATGGAGCTACCAGTGGAGCAGTCAGTCCTGGGCGACCAGGATTGGGCTGAGTGGTGGCTTTTGTCTGACCAGTGCCAGCAGCTGCATCTCGAAGCCGACCTGTCCAAGCAAGACTGTCTTCATCAAGCTCTCGGGGACCAACGGAGTTCACTGGATCTGCGTCGGATACCCGGTGCTCCATGCCTCACGCTACTCGACCAGTATATCTAACGACCAGGACATCTAATGGGACCAGGAGCTACTCTAACAACTGGCTCATGAGGATCGTCCTGAGTAGGGCGACCTTCCTTCTGGAGACGGGCGATGATGGCCCGGTGAATGGCTGTCTCTGGAACCTGATTGGTCCTGGGATCGATACCGGGCCACTGAAGATGGTCAGGGCCGGTCTCAGAGTTCTTGCACGTGCCTCAGAGGGTCTGTGCCAATCTACTGGCAAGGTACACCTCGAATACCTCAATCAGTACCCCCTGGTGTGGGGACCAAAGAGCTGGTGGTGCCCCTTACACTGCGTCATGTGGGCGCCGCTCCAGAGGGCGCCACAGCTGGTCCCCTATGGATACTGCTGAGGGAAAAACTTCCAGCACTGGTGCATGTAGCGAAGACACACACCTAATAAGGAACGGACATGAGCAAGCACTCGAAGAAGAACTTTGCATTTCCCAACTCTAAAAGGAAGGTGGAATGCCAGCAAGGAATCAAGTCAAACTATATGTTAAGAGCCAATTACAGCTAAATGTCTTTTCCCTCTAAAGATACTGTGTTGACTGGATTCCAGCTCTTAGAGACTATAAAGAGTGAGGGAAAACTGCACAAACTATACATTTTTTAAGTCACAGAGAAAGAAAGAAACTAACTGAGTTAATTTAATATACCGAGGAAAACCAGATTTCACAAAACATCTTTCAGAAATGGAAAGTAAGAATTGGGTGAGGAAAATGAACAGGTGAACAAGTCACCTGTATGGCCACTTGGACCCTTCCAAACAGAACAATAATATATGGTTTATATTAGCATCAATTTAAGAAACTGGACCAAATACTAATGAAATGGCCTGAAGCCTTATTTATGCTGGTAATTACCAAAGATAGACTACCTTAGTAAGGATCAACAGAAGGAGGTTACGGGGAAGATCTTTAAAATGAGAATGTTGAACTTCATCTAACCCAGTGGTTCCCAAACTGGGGTTTGCAGAACATTACGGGGGTTGACCAGAAAAAATTTCACTAATGGCGGCCAGGAGACCCCGGGCATTGAGGCAGCAGGTGGCACCCAGTTGCAGAGCAGACAGCTCGAGCCCCAGGGAGAGCGGGGCAGGGCAGTTAGGGCTGGCAGCCCGAGCCCCGGCGGTCAGCGGGACCTGCAGCCCAAGTTCAGTGGAGCTTGGTTGACCAGGGCGGTCAACGGGGTCCAGTGGCAGGAGCCCTATGGATTGCGGAGGAAATTTAAACTTAAATCCCTGGAAATATTCATTTTTAGGGGGGGGGGGGGGGGTTCACGAGGTTTTACAATTTAGTGAAAGGGGATCGCGGGCTGTTAAAGTTTGGGAACCACTGATCTAACCCCTAAGTCAGCTCCTAGCACAGTTTGGCAATTGGAATATTGCCTTTCAGAATAAAAGCAATCCTCAGTCTTAGTCATGAAACTGAGCGAAGCAATCAGGCACAAAGGCTGGGATTTTCAAAAGGAAAATATCACCATGAGATTATAGCTGAACATATACACTCAGCAAGTATCTCTGCCTTCCTGACTGCACAAGTAACTCCTTTCCACTGGAGATAAAGTCCACTGAGAATGCAAAGAATCAAAATTACACATCATTGCAAGTCCTAATAGTCAGTTATCTCAGAGGACTTACTCCTCAGAGAAGGGTGTCCCATCCCTATACTACAGTCAAAAGAGGCTATAGACCCATCTATAAAATGGCCATAAGTCCATATTTAAGTACCTGTGGAGTCTGAGTGTGTGCCCATCAGCACCTCTGAAAATGCGGTTACTTATTTAATTGCTTAATTACTGATTTTGTTGTCCAGTTACAGGCACTCACAATTAAAAATCTTGGCTTATTTATATTTTGCAAACTCACTAATGAAGTCTTGAATGGACGCCTCAAGAGATCTGAGGTACTCTGTTACAACCAGAGTTTGGGGTAATGTTTCCAATTCTTGGAGATACTCCAACGCATCGATCAAATTTAGAAGAAAGAAAAGGGACATAAGACAATATATGTGAGCAGAAAAGCCTTTAACCTATACTGGCATGTTGCACAAAGAGATTTGATGCAGTGAAATCCAGGTCGGCCATTTCAACATTTTCTACTGAGGAAACATCAAGGAGCCATCTAGACACATCCAAACTGTGGCAGCGCAGAAAACCCACCCTCAGTCTGGATCCTGATTACTTTAAAGGATGAAATGGTATCAAATCAAAATGGACTTAAAGAAACAACAGTGCACCAACAAGTTACGCCAGAGGACTGGGGACCCTACAGAGAACAGGACAGACAAAAACTGCAAATGATATAGACTCACATTCTAAACAAAGCTGCAGGACTGACAGGAGAGCAGGCATTGGATGCACCTGTCCTGGCTCCAGTGGCGCTCCTTTACTGAATGTATAAGAACAGCATGAAAATTGTATGCTTTAGAGGGCCCCAAAGCCCTGGGACTTTTTACACAAGATACACCTGCGGTGCCTCAAAGGGTGAAAAAAGGGATACTCCTGCCTATCTCACTCTAGGCCAAGACTCCAGAGCAGGAATCTAGTCAATATGGTATCTTCAGAGAACAAGAAAAGAAACAATAAGTTAACAGATTTTAGTTTTAGGTACTACAAGCAATTGTTCATATTTTTAAAACTAGGAAAAATTATCTTAACAGGAACCTTTTAAGAATTATTCAGTATATGTTAAGACCTATTAACATGAGTTTTGTACCTATTTCTCAAAAAATTGGACAAGCAAAAAAACTCCCCCAAAACAGGCAAACCTAACATTAATGTGAGTTTTGACGTTTTAGATTCACATTTACTTCATTTCTTGTTCTCTACAGGAGGACGGTTTATAAACAGTTAATTTTTTGCTGTAGTATAAAATATTATTATGTATAGAAAAGCTATTTTAGGTCAGTTAGAGATTGCTAAATTGTATTTTCTCTGATGACTGTATGATTGGACTCATGATAACTAAGACACCTAGTTATATATGCAGAAGGATACAATTATTAGTACCTATGAGTAATAAAATAAGAATTCTAAAACATTTCTGAAATAGTTTGTTATAATGCGTGATATATAAGGAATACATGATAGTTTGGTATGATATAAGGGTTTCATTGTCATTTATTCGAGTTGTCCTGCATAAGTTGCTCATGACTTTGGCACTCATTAGTAAAGCAGCAATCTCAAACTCATTCATACAAACCTTTAGACAATACTACATATGCATTATATATCTTATATATAAAATATTGGATGTTATTTTATTTTGTAAATATTTAATCAAAAATGGTTTACTGGCAAATTGTTCTTTAAAAAGCAACAGTTTGAAAACTGCCCAGAGGTTTCGTATTACTACAGTGGAGGAAATCAAAGGGGAATTCAATTTTTATATCACTTGCACATTTGCTCTGCATATACATAAGTAAAGATCATTCAATTTTGTTTTTAAATTTAGTGAATAGAGCTCGCCTCTCAAAATCGCTACCATGATTTAAAATACTTTCCCCCTCACAGAGGCCTACAGATGATGATGCTTAGTATGACTGAAAGAGTCAACTACTATTGCAGCTTAAAAAATTACTAGTGAAACTATTTGTAATCAAGAGGCACACAATGTACACACTATAATGAAGAAAAGTGCAAGTGAAGAGCCATATGGGCAAAGTAAATGAATATATTTGGGCTGTATAAATAGAAACCTTGCCAACAGGCAGATCCATTCAAAACATTTTCTGAGTAGTAAGGGCAATGTACCAATAAAGTTAGATTGCTTATGGCTCAGATATTCATGATGGATTAAAGGACCTAGAGCTAAGTAACCTGGATTCTGGGATCCCCCCTCCCTGACAAACATTAAATCTGACAATACCAGTCTTATTTTCTTCCATCTCTAATACTTTCCACTGACTTTCAAAATTAATGAAAAATCCTGAAAGTTTCTGAACACAGATCTGTCAGACCTTGCCAGAACTGAGAGTGATTTATGCTATTGGCTGCAAAGTAATGTTATTTATTATCCATGTGTGCAACACTGGAATGACTGAGAAGTGCTCATTATGGTGTCAACATAACTTCATTGCAACAAGTTATTAATACATCATAAATGCACTTACCTCCTTAAATGACTGTAATAGGTTACTACCAGAAACTGACAGCGTAATGTCTATATGATGCATTATAAACAGTGGCTCTTCCTGTGTTTGATAAGGAAAACACGCTAGATTGTCTGCTATATACAAGAGCATATTCACCTCTGTTTTCTGCAAGTTTAAAAAAACAAACATTTTATATAAATATATATATATATAATACACACACACACACACACAAAAAAAACATTATAGTCTAGTTTATGCACTGCTTTCCAAGGGTCTTGATGCAAAACATCAACATGTACTTCATCCAAAGTAACTTTTCCACCTTGAAAACATTATGCACAAGCAAAGTTTGCATCACACATGAACTTGCATTATTCCTGCTCTGTCCAAACTGGGCTTAAGTAGATATAAAATGGTTGAAGAGGATGTTATTTAAGTGGAAATACATTTAGTTTTGCAGCAAAATAAAAAAAGACTAGGGAAGTAAAGTTAGCCAGGCCAAAATTCACCAAGTCTCATAAAAACACATAAAATAAGGACACCAACATTCATCATTTGAACTTGTTACGGTATATTTTATGAAAAACTTATTCTAATTTCTTTTTAAATGAGGTACATTTATGTAATGCTTACTGCTGTGTCATCAAAGAGGTTGAGTAAAGAAATTAGAAAGGCTCGTCTGTGCTGACGGTTCCCTCGGATCATGGAGTATAGATGTGAACACAAAGCGCTGGAGGATTCATCATGCCTAAAGCCCCTTACAGGATTCTTTGGGCACATGTTGATTGCCTGTTGTACCTGGTAAGACATCTTCATACCAGCCACTGCTTTCATCTAAAATTATAAAATATTTATTTTTGTTTAAATTGTGGCTTTCAAAACAGTCACACAAAAAGAAAAATAATTTTGTCAAATTGAAAAATTTTCATTTTAAATTAATGTCTTCCTCATCTTATTTTCATTAGCCTCAAATTAAAAACACAATTTTCAAAACCCTACCACTTCCTTCACATTTACTCTTTCCCCATGGATTTGTAGTACCCCTGATATTTATTGTAAAATTTAAGCTTTACTTTATTATTTTTTTAAAGCCTCTAGCCATTCTGGGTGTGCAGTTAAATTTCCAAACAAATTGATACAGCATTGTTTCTTGAGTTTGCAAATAGACCGAAATAGCTGTAAGAAAGGTAAAAGCAGTCCCATTCATGTCAAGGGGGTGTTGAAACTGAAGCGTAATGACTGTTTTATGTGAATATCTCTATTAACTGCCCTATTAGAAGCATCCAGCTAAAATGATGATTCAGAGCAGGCAGATATTTCATAAATTTGAAATGATTTTCCACAGGAATAATGTTGAAAGTTGTAAAGTTGTGAATTTTTGAACTTGCATATATCTTAACCCTCTCGTCTCACTCTACATGCACAGGATGACCAACAGAAACTCCCAATTATCTGCATGTGCCTCGGTCTCTCAGCTGATTTTAGTTAAGCCCAGGATTTGTTCCAGTTTCAGTATCAACAGGATGCCTGACCAGCCAATGTTCCCACCACTCCCTGTGCTTTGGCCTGTGCTTCTATCCCCTTTGCTTCCCTCATCCTCACCTACATGGAGAGTAACTTAGGTCTCAGTTGACTACAGTCGGGACCCCACCTGCCAGCCTCTCTATTAAATTAAGTATGTACTTGGGTACAATGAGTACAGTGACTCCAAATTCTAGTGTTGGATGAACTGGAGTGCCATGGGATTTGGAAGGTCCCATAATCTAGTGCACACACACAGCTCACTAGAGAGCCAGGCAGTTGGGCACTCAGTTCCACATCAAGATAAGGAGGAGGTTTTGGGGGTGTCTGTAGGGAAAAATAAAGCAATGGAAAGGCCAGGGATGGAAATTAATCTGGAAGGCCAGGTAGAGTGAACGGTAATATCTCACAACAGTAAGAGCCCTCACCTAGCTTCCTCCTCTCTCTAGAACAAGGTATCCAACTACAAGCACCTTCCTATGCTCCCTCTACCCGAACTCCAGCTTCCAAAACCCTGGTGTCTCCCACGGAGAAAAAGTACATGTAACATATAACATTTTCCCAGTATATAAATATTAAGGTGCTACTGCTTGGTTTTTTAGAAGACATTCTCTTCTCTATTCTGTTGAAGATTAGGAGAGTTGTTCCTTGTGATCAAACAGATGATCACAGTTACTTGGCCTGTGATACTCAATGAGCAAGATACTACTAACCATTATAAGTAAGAGAGTTTTAAGGTTGAATGAAACACTTTAGAGCAAATATGAGAACTAGGAATGCTTCCCATTTCTGATATTCTAAATCTTCAACTCTGAGACAAAACTGCTCCTTCACAACTCTATCGTTTCAGATGAAGAGGTCACAACTCAACTTCCCAACACAAGTAGAATTAATAAACAGATAAATATAACCATATTTTCCTATTCCTGCAGTTTGGACTTGTACTTTTCTAGTCTCTTGAGAGAGCAGAGAATCAGCATTTTGTTTAAGTTACGTAATGTTAGAATTACATACATGAATGAATCCAGCATATTTTTTGTCTATTTCCACCAGTTGCTGGTCAGCTTTGTTCCGCATAGAGGGCTCTGGATCTGTGCCCATAGCAATTAAATATGGCACACACTAGAAAAGAAACAGATGAAAATACAAAGGCATTATACACCAAAAATGTATGTGGCTATACGCGCTGCTACATGCATAAATTTATCTCACATTATTATTTATGTTAAATTGTTAATAGTTGAGCAACTAGAATGTGACACCTTATGCGACTTACAGCTTGATGGCTTCTTTTAGGCAAGAGCACAAGTTATAAAGAGGAGAGATGATCCAAGGACACGAGCATATTAAAAACTGAAAATTTGTGCCAGAACACAGTTGGTATTCTCAGTATCTCTCTTCCACGGGGCCACATTCTAGGACCCCATACTAGAAAAATGAGGTGTTTTTAGCAATTTGTTGATCTATTTTAAACACCACTTACGCCTATGTAGACAAAGACAGCAGTGTTTCAAAACATGTTACCAGTTCATGATCAATCCTAGGATCCTTGGTCCAGGAGACTCTAGGGTTGACCACAACTTGCTAACATGTTTTGAAACATCAATGTCTGTCTACACCAGGTGCTGACAACAGAGTTAAAAGTGGTGTTTTAAAATTTAGAAAACACTTTTGCTGAGCACACATTCAATTTCCAAGTCTAGATAGGACCTAGTAATTTGCCTCATGGCAAGCCTGAAATTTGGAAGCTATTAATATATTTAAAATATATGGGTCTCAAGTAAATTTGTTACACAGTTTGGTCTAGGAATTATCTACTTGAGGCTTGAGATATCTCCTCAATATTTTCCCAGAATTCTTCCAAAACAAAGGAGGATACAAAAGAATCTGTGGGAAATTATGGATACAGGTAAGTAAAATAGTCTATCCTTGTTAGCCACACCGCTATAGATTTTCACTGTAACAGATAAACACTATTTAGCTAAGATTCACAGGTGAAGAAAATTACTTGAAAATAAACTACAAATAGCTCTAACATTGGCTCTAGAACTTCAGTCCAAAGTAGTGTTTTGCGGGGAAAGATGCTGGCAAAAGAATCTAATGAATGGAATGTAAAGAAGACAGACCATGGATGTAAGTGTGCCTGAACACTAACTGGGGTCTGATACCATATAACAGAAACCAGTGCACTCCACCATGCATTTAATGAGTGCTGCTTAAAAATGATTAAACTAAAATTTAATTTATAAGCCAACAAAGGGTTAGTCTTTGGAATCCTGTTGGCCCTTCAATACAGAAGAATTCTAGACATCTGTTGTATGTAAAACAGCCTCTCCAAACGAAGTATCCCCAAAAGAAGCAACTACTGTAACAGATTTGGGGGAGGGGGGAACACACACATACTGGAAGTTTATCTAGCAGCCATGGGAAATTCTGAGATTTTCTTGTGTAAAAGAAATTCAGCACATTAACATTACATACCTGAACTGGATGGATAAGACCCTGGTTTAATGTCAGTGCAATGACATTTAGAGCAAAGTGGCGAACGCTGGACTGTGCATGAAAGAAAGCTTCAAGAACCTGTTTCAGATAAAGTTGCATGATGGAGCTGCTCATCCCTGAGGAAATATCTCCCATTTCTTTCAGATCCTCCTGTTTTGCTACTTTCTTCCCTGTAGAAAGGAACAAAAGCAATTGTTTGTGCCAAGATCTTTGGGAAACCACTAACTTATTCTACTCTACATACTATTCATCATATTCTTTATGACATATTTAAGCTTCAGAATGGTCCCATAACACAGCCCTGAAGATTTCTTGTTTTATAATGCCTGAAAATTAATAATTTCAGAGAAGAATTTGATAATAGAAAAAGCAAAGCACTCATTATTTTAACTGCAAGAATTTAAGTATTACACCTTTTGGATTTTTCCCCAGCAGCTTAAAACTTGAAGTTAAGAACAGAACGCTGTACTCTATACCTCTTGCTGTGGCTATGTATAAAAGATGTTCCTGAAATCTTCATCCAAGGTAATGTATGTATGTATACATGAATAATTAGACCCAAAAAACCCTTATGAATCAGTTCAATTAAAAGGTTGTTTTCATGTAACAAAAGTTACATTTTGAACGTTTTCTTAACACAGCGCTCATCACTCACACTCTCTATCTGCCTGTTGCATACGTGTATCCTCCTCCTGTAGATAGGTTTGGAGATTTTTTAACACTTGGATTTTTAAGTTTACTGAGCTATTCTTATCAGACAGAATGCTGTTGTACAGAGTCTTCACCTCCTGTTCAAACATTAGACTTGGGTGTTGAATAAATGCAAATCCTGAAAGAAAAAAATAAGAAAGATCCCACTTGGTTGCCTTGCAATTACTGTGCTTACATTTTTCAAGGTAAACTAGTAAAATCTTCCATCATACATATATGAAATAAAATACAAAGAATCACTCAAAAATTGGAAACACAACAGAAGGATATTGGAGAATCAGGAGTTCTTGATTCTATTCCAGGCTCTGAAGTGGAGCATGATCTAGTGCTTATGCAGTCAAATACACAGCGCATTAATTCTCAAAGGCAGCATGGCTAAATGAATTTTATTCTCAGCTCTGCTAGAAGTGACCTCATGCAATCAATCTCTCATTTATCCCATTTATAAAATGGGAAAATTATACATGTCCATCCTATAATAGAGGTCTAAGGTCTTGCTCAATCATACGTCCGTGGGAACACTGAGACTCAGACATATACAGACTCAAAAACCCTTTCTTAAAAACTATTATGAAGGAAAAGAACCGTTTGTTTTCCTTCCCCCAGGTGGTAAAGATCTTTAATGAGTAAAAACAACAAAGTGCAAAACAAAAAAGAAAATAAAAGGAAAAGGAAATAATGGAAGAAGAAAAGAATATACATGGAAAAACCCAGCATGAAACAGTGGAGGGGCTGACTGGCTGAAGCCAAGGGAATCAAGGTTCTATAAAGCTGGTTTCTCGCATCTAGAAAAGTTAGTGCAGGAAAAGACTTCGTTCAAGAAAAAGCTCAGTTCATCCAGTGGGTGGAAAAAAGGAAAGAGAAAGGGGTAAGGATGTTCTCTGGTAGGGATTATTATTATCTGCATGAACGTGTAATGACATTTTGTTACCTGATCTTTTCTAGCTAATCTGATTCACTTTTTTAAAGGGATTTTAAATTTAAAGTAGTATTTTTGATACATAACTTTCTTTCCTCCACTCACTGATTTAAATGAGTCTACAACCCACAATTCCCATGGAAAATTCTCCTTATCCTCCCTAATACGTTTTCCTTATTGCTTACTATGTCCAAATGTTTCAGATGGGGGAGATGGAAAATTTGCTATCTGACAATTTTTTTTTAAGAATGACCTCACCTTTAGTCTGCCACCACCTGAAAATAAATTATTTGGGGGGCTCTAAGATGATTGTCTCAGAGACCATGTAAGTAATAAACACAGCTGTATAAAGTAGTACTCCTAAGAGCTTATGTTTGGTCTGCTAGTAAGGATTTAATATTTCGATACTTTATATGGAAGTACACATCTGGAGCAGAAAGAGTGTGGCAAAGCCTCAGACCCAGACCCTTGTAGGCAAGTCAAAACTTGCAAGAAGTGGCAAACTTCTTGCTAGCCATTATCCAGAAAGAAACTGTTGGAGCCTATGTATGTTAATGCCTATTGACATCTAAGGGGATGATCCTCAGCTGTTGTAAACGGTCATAACTCCACTGACTTCAGCTAAGGATCTAATGCATGGTTGCATCACCTAAGACTTTCCCAGATGTTCTTGGCTTGCTAATAATCTTTTGAATCTCATGCCTTGGTGGTGTAAAACTCAAGAAGTAGCAGATTATAAACTACTTTCCTTTTGAAAAATGATGGTACCATTAGTTTAGAAATCTGATACTTTTGAACATTGTAAAGAATTATATATACACATCAGGAAGGCATACACTGTGAAAATGTATTTCTCACAAGAAAGAGAAAAGAGCCCCTTTTTGACCAATTTGCTACAGACTATGTTCAAATATCTTCAGACATGCAGGGATGTCTTCCTTAAAAAAGATGCCAAAGCTTTTTAAATGAACCAACTTCTTGTAAAAAACAAACTACGTATACTATTCCCTGAGATGCACAATTACTGATTCAATTAAAAACAAAAAAATGTCGTAATTCTTACCTAAACCAATAATGGCTTTTGTTTGTACCTCTTCATCTGAATGTTTTGTAAAATACATCAGCAGTTCAAGTACTTTATCCTTAATGTTAACCTGGCCAAATTAAAACAAAAAATATTGGTGACTTAAGAAGAAACAGCTAATTTTTAGATTCTACTTAAAACAATCTTTAAAACCTAATTGCAAAGTGAAACACACATTACTGACATCAGAGCTTTCCCAAAATAAATAAATTGTTGCAAATTACAAGTACAGTCTAGCTTCACTGTGAAGACTTTACTTCACTGTTTCAAATGACCAAACCTATTCTGTTCTATTTACAAGTTACAAGTTTTTTAACTTTACCTGTTTAAACACAAGACACCGAGAAGGTAAACAGAGTGTATTTTACCTTACTGTTGCCTTTAAAATCTTCCTGATCAAAATCAAAATGGCGACACAGTGCACCAACAGTGAAAAGAGATCTAAGGAGTGCTGGTTTATTGGCTGTAAGTATAGTACTGTTTGGGTCTTCCTGGTGTTGACTTTTTAATTTTGAAAGTGCACCTAAAATAAGAGAAAAGATTTAATCATAGCAAATACTGCACTCCTGAAATGACATGCATAACCAAAACTTTTATAAAATTGTTTAATAATAGTATGCTCTGATATTTAACTTACCATAGTATCTATTAAAACAGGCCCACACAAATTTATAATTTTGAGTAACCTTGTTTACAACAGCCCCAAGACAGCTCACACAGTGCTGCACTACCTGAAGATAAGACAGAAAATGTTTATAACCATTTATTTAGAAATCAAGATAGAGATTTTTCAAAGCAATCTCAAGATATAAAAACATATTATTTATTTAAAACTAATAGAAGATAAAGATCTAAATCTTCAAGACTATTTTGAAAATCTCAGAACAAGTACATAACAACTAAAGTGTAATAATAAATACACAAACTCCGGTAAATCAAGAAAGTTAGTTGGCCATTTACACTATCACAAGTATAGCCAGTTTTTCAAAACTGCTATTCAAACATTAATAGGGAAGAAATGTTCATGCTTTCATCTTAAATAATTTCTACATATTCCATATCAAACTGAACCAAAACCATTACATTAATTTAAAAAGTAGAAATTAAATCTTACCGTCATGCCGTATTTGATTATAAGTTTCATGAGATCTTCCTCAATAGTGGCAAGGAAGGTCTCACTTGGATGCTCCATCAATGGCACCACCAGCTCTAAAATTTTTGCAACATTGCAGATCACCATGAAATCATTCTGAGTCTGTAAAAATAACATTTACAATGATTAAACATTTTCACCATTTTCCTCTATAAGAACTAACTATTTCTAATGTTATTTCAGGTTTGAGAATAACTTAATAAATCTCAGTTTTTCAGTAAAAGTATACACGGATATTCAAAGATCTAACTTTCCTGTGAAGTTTGTTTTAGGTAGCACTTCCCCATAGAAAAAGTTTGGCTAAGGGTTTAAAGACAACAATTTAAATTTGTTACCATGTTCAAAAGTATTGCTATGCTATAATCATCAAATTTAAACTGTTGTCTTTAATTACTAATCCAATACTTTTTCACTAGGAAATAAATGAGTCCAGGTGAGATAATTGTTCTTGTAAAGATAAAAGTTATTGATGTGAAAAGTAAGTTTTATTTTATGGTTAAAATATTCTTCATGTTGTCTTTGGTAATTATTATTTTGTAATTAATTATTACAAAACATGTCATGATATATCCTAAGCATAACAGGAATGCTGTCACTTAATTTTAATTCTGCACATAGGAGGAAATACAGAGTAACTAGATTTTCTGAATTTAAATATTTGATAACATATCATGAAAAAGGTACACACCTATATACCTTAATACATAGGTATACACTGTTTAATAAAATGTAACATTTTGATAACTATCATGGATTTAATATAGTTGCAATGGATAATATTCACCCAGAGGCACAGGGACCATGTAAATCCCTCTGTATCACTTAAGTTCTCTAGAGTGGCTGCATGGGGTGGGGAGGAAGGGGTTCTGGACCCCCTTTATGTTGCAAAGAGATTCTCCTTTCCAGCCACTTATAGGATGGTGTGGGAAGAGTAAAGATGTAGGGGGACCGGAGGGGAGGTTCTCAAAGGAGAAGGAGAAAGAACTCAAACAAGTGGGAGGATTTGATTTTAAGAGACAAGAGTAGGTGAAATAAAAATGTTATTTAAAGTTACTCAGCAAAGTATTAAACAGCTTCTTATTGTTTTCTCTGTTTAAAAAAGTTCCATAGATTTCCAAAGAGTAGTCAGCAGGAACTTTAGTTAGTAGGGACTTTAAAAGGACAAAGAAGCTTGCATTATATACAATGAAGGAGGAGGAACCTGAACAGGGACTCCAGGAGAAGGTAACATGGTCAGCATGATAGGCTAGGAATGCAACCTAATTTATTTCAGCTCTGAAAAGAGAAGAAGTTTGGGGTTGTCTGTACCAAGATTCTCAAAAATGATACATCAGAACTGATGCTGCTCCATCTTGAAGCTTGGCAGTATTCCACACAGTCTGAGTAGGACTTTGGATTCTGACTTTTCCTTTGGAGTCCTAGAAGGAATCTTTGAACTCTTCTGGCTTCTCTGCCCTAGTGCAGTGGTTCTCAACTAGGTGTACGTGTACCGCTGGGGGTATGCAGAGGTCTTCCAGAGGGTACATCAACTCATCTAGATATTTGCCTAGCTTTACAACAGGCTATATAAAAAGCACTGGAGAAGTCAGTACAAACTAAAATTTCATATAGACAAGGACTTGTTTTATACTGCTCTATATACTATATGCTGAAACGTAAGTACAATTTTTATATTCCAGCTGATTTATTTTATGATAAAATATATGATAAAAATGAAAAAATAAGCACATTTTCAGTAATAGTGTGCTATGACACTTTTGTATTTTTATGTCTGATTTTGTAAGCAAGTAATTTTTAAGTGAGGTGAAACTTGGTGGTACGCAAGACAAATCAGACTCCTGAAAGGGGTACAGTAGTCTGGAAAGGTTGAGAGCCACTGCCCTAGAGAATGACCCATTGCTGATACCAGATACTAGCAACAGGTGAAGATAAACTGGGGCTGAATGTGATTTAACTACAAATATAGATAAAAAGACAGTGTTTAGGACATTTCAGAAACCATGATTTAAAAAACCTGATCTGATGAAAGATTATTAGCCAGTGGGCCTAAAAGTAGTACACATGCCATACGTGAGGAATCTAGAGAAGAAATTATCAAAGCAAGTATTAATTACCAGTTCACTTCATATACACTAAAGTGTTTTATTAACCCTTTGACAATACAAGTTACAATTTCCCAGTGTGCATCCCATTAATCACAATGGGATACGCTATAAATTACCAGCTAAATGATTTTAGGATTCACCTCAAGCTGCATAACTGAAGCTTGTGTACAGTCCACTGAGTAGATGTTGCGGCATTTAAATCCCCTCCACCCCACTCAGGACAGCTTGGTATACTAGTCAATCAGAAGAGACTACATCTAATCATACAACACCAGGAGTACTTTGTAAATACTGCTAGATGACAAGGCTTGCTATTATGATGTCCTCCATCCACAGGCAGGTGAATGGGGAAGAGACCTGGAGATAATTAACTATTAAGATGACGACAGGAATTCTCAGATTAAAAGACCAGAAGTGAAATTCTGAAGTCAGTGACATAACTACCATTTACTTCAAGGGGGGGGCAGCCCAGGAATTCACACTAGTAGTTTACACAAAACCTTACACAAACAGCAACATTCACAATGGGTTCCTTACCAACTTGCTACCATAAGCAGCAGTGTAAATGTAAAGCAAAGAAAGGGAATGGAGTTTATGTATGAAAAACGACAAAATTGGGATTTTTAGTTTTGAGGGAAAAATGATGACTGAGATTGAAATGTGAAACTAGCTAATGGTGAAATGTTGAAACTAGCTAATGGTTACTATAATATTAAGCTTGATTATGTATTTGTGGTAATTGGAAAAATCAAAATCATGATAAAAGGTTGAAATTAACAGGATAGATACATAAAATTGAACGGCTATCGAATACAGAGCAAATAGTGAATAAGTGGGTTGAACTTTACAGGGGAATAGTTGCATTAAGTATTAATATGTTTATGCAAAATTGGATGACTATCTGAAACTTCATACCATAATGGCACATTGGTCAGTTTTCTGCTGAGGAGTGTACAAAACCAGGAAGTAAATATTACTAAAATAAAGGTTAAATACATTTAAAATATAACACCCTCTACTTATTTTCTTTTTTAAACCTTAATAAGTACGTTTTTAATTTTTAACAAAACCTTTGCAGTTCACCTTGGAGAAGAAAGTAAGAAACCTTGAAGGCAGACTTTTCTGTGCATCCAATACTTTTGGAAAAAAAACACTCCTATTAGAGATGTATGGATTACAAAAGGTTCTCTCATATCTTCAGGACTGAAAACAGCCATGTAGTGGAAATATTGCTGCTGTTTTTTACACTCCCACCCTCAATTTCATCATGCATTTAAGATAACCCTTGAGTTCCATAATTATTGAGATGAAAGAAGACTTTAGTTTCCTATACTTACACTACATTTAGTGGTAAGGTATGGCTGCATGGTCATGGCATGTTTGACCATTAGCTGGGGCCTGATTTTGCTGAATAAGAACAAAGTGGTTATGCAAGCTACCAAGCGACCAGAATTCACACCCTTGTTGTCAGAGTCTGCAAAAATTAGAAAATACATTAAATATATTCAATTCAAGGACTGTTCTTTCAATAACAAAACTGGATAGTAAATAAACACAACATATAAAAATCACTTTCACTGATAATGTATCTTTGAAAAAATGGCATATAAATTCCTCATTAGATAAGAAAACTTGGATTAGCAGACAAAAATGTAAGCACATTATCAAGAAAATATGCAAAATAATAAGTAAACTCCTTTGAAGTTTTCATTAATTTTTAAACCACTTATTTTTCCAGACCACAGGCTCAGCCAATGATTCTGTAATGAATGTAAAACAGAATAATGCAAACAAAACTTGGATTCATAACAAAAACTTTCCTAATATGAAATAATTTGTTTTGTTTTTTGGTCACTGAGAAGGTTCCACAAAATGTAGCTTGGTTAATGAGATTAGCTAGTGAACATGAGTGTGCCTTTGAGCATTTTTGGGAAAGCTGATGATTAATTTTGGAGGTTTTTGCTACTGGATTTGAACTTTGTAGATTGTGAGATCCCTTGTAAACTTTCTAATTTCTGTACTTTGTAATCCCTTTGCACTATATAAGTAGCTGCTTTGCTTCTAACTATGTTGAAGCAGTTCAGTCTGTCAAGTCTTGGAGAATGTGGATTAATCAGAAGGGAGAAAAGCAGGAACAACTCCCAGTTCAGCCATCTTACAGAATCATAGGATTGGAAAGGAGCTCAAGAGGTCATCAAGTCCAGTTCCCTGCACTCATGGTATAAGTATTATCTAGACCAGCCCTGACAGGTGTTTGTCTAACCTGCTCTTAAAAATGATGGAGATTCCACAACCTCGAATGATGGAAATTCCACAACCTCTCTAGGCAATTTATTCCAGTGCTTAACCACCCTGACAGTTAGGAAGCTTTTCCTAATGTCCAACCTAAACCTCCCTTGCTGCAATTTAAGCCCATTGCTTTTTGTCCTATCCTCAGAGGTTAAGAACAATTTTTTCCTTCCTCCTTGTAACAACCTTTTATGTACTTGAAACTGTTATGTCTCCGCTCAGTCTTCTCTATTCCAGACTAAACAAACCCAATTTTTTCAATCTACCCTCGTAGGTCACATTTTCTAGACCTTTAATGATTTTTGTTGCTCTTCTCTGGACTTTCTCCAGTTTTTCCACATCTTTCCTGAAATGTGGCACCCAGAACTGGACACAATACTCCAGTTGAGGCCTAATCAGTACTGAGTAGAGTTGAAGAATTACTTCTCGTGTCTTGCTTACAACACTCTTGCTAATACATCCCAGAATAATTTTGTTTTTGCAACAATGTTACACTGTTGACTCATATTTAGTTTGTGGTCCGCTATGATCCCCAGATCCCTTTCTGCAGTACTCCTTCCGAGGCAGTCATTTCCCATTTTGTATGCGTGCAACTGATTGTTCCTACCTAAGTGGAGTACTTAGCATTTGTCCTTGTTGAATTTCATCCTATTTACTTCAGACCATTTCTTCAGCTTGTCCAGATCATTTTGAATTAGAATCCTATCTTCCAAAGCACTTGCAACCCCTCCCAGCTTGGTATCGTCCGCAAACTTTATAAGTGTTCTCTCTATGCCATTATTTAAATCATCGATGAAGATATTGAACAGAACTGGACCCAGAACTGAACCCTGCGGGACCCCACTTGTTATGCCCTTCCACAAGGTACCCACCTTATAGTAGCTCCATCTAGCTTGCATTTCCCTAGTTTGTTTATGAGAAGGTCATGCAAGACAGTATCAAAAGCTTTACTAAAGTCAAGCTATACAATGTCTACCACTTCCCCCCTATACACAAGGCTTGTTACCCTACCAAAGAAAGCTATCAGGTTGGTTTGACATGATTTGTTCTTGACAAATTCATGCTGACTGTTACTTATCACCTTATTATCTTCTAGATGTTTGCATACTGATTGCTTAATTATTTGTTCCATTATCTTTCCGGGTACAGAAGTTAAGCTGACTGGTCTATAATTCCCCGGGTTGTCCTTATTTCCCTTTTTTAGATTGGCATTATATTTGCCCTTTTCCAGTCTTTTGAAATCTCTCCCATCTTCCATGACTTTTCAAAGATAATTGCTAATGGCTCAGATATCTCCTCTGTCAGCTCTTGAGTATTCTAGGATGCATTTCATCAGGCCCTGGTGACTTGAAGACATCTAACTTGTCTAAGTCATTTTTAACTTGTTCTTTCCCTATTTTAGCCTCTGATGCTACCTCATTTTCACTGGTATTTACTATGTTAGACGTCCAATCACCATCAACCTTCTTGGTGAAAACCGAAACAAATAAGTCACTAAGCACCTCTGCCATTTCCACATGTTCGCTGCCCCCCACTGACTGACAGGACTACCCTGTCCTTGGTCTTCCTCTTGCTTTTAATGTATTTGTAGAATGTTTTCTTGTTACCCTTTAGGTCTCTAGCTAGTTTGATATCGTTTTGCGCCTTGGCCTTTCAATTTTTTTCCCTACATACTTGTGTTATTTGTTTATATTCATCTTTTGTAATTTGACCTAGTTTCCACTTTTTGTAAGACTCATTTTTGATATTTAGATCATTGAAGATCTCTTGGTTAAGCCAGGGTGGTCTCTTGCCGTACTTCCTATCTTTCCTACGCAGTGGGATAGTATGCTCTTGTGCCCTTAATAATATCTCTCTGAAAAACTACCAATTGTCTTAAATTGTTTTTCCCCTTAGACTTGCTTCTCCTGGGATCTTACCTACCAACTCCCTGAGTCTGCTAAAGTCTGCCTTTTTTAAATCCATTTTCTTTATTTTGCTGTTCTCCCTCCTACCATTTCTTTGAATCATGAACTCTTACCATTTCATGATCACTTTCACCCAAGCTGCCTTCCACTTTCAAATTCTCAACCAGTTCCTCCCTATTTGTCAAAATCAAAGCTAGAACAGCCTATCCCCTAGTAGCTTTCCCCATCTTCTGAAATAAAGAATTGTCTCCAATACATTCCAAGAACTTGCTGGATGACCTGTGCCCTCCAGTGTTATTTTCCCAACAGATGTTTGAATAGTTGAAGTCCCCCATCACCACCAAGTCCTGTGTGTTGGATGATTTTGTTAATTGTTTAAAAAAAGCCTCATCCTCCTCTTCTTCGTGGTTAGGTGGTCTGCAGTAGACCCCATCATGACATCTCTCTTGTTTTTTACCCCATTTATTGTTACCTAGAGACTTTCAACAAGTCTGTCTCCTGTTTCCATCTCAACCTCAGTCCAAGTGTATAAATTTTTAATATATAAGGCAACACCTCCTCCCTTTCCCCCCCCGGCTATCCTTCCTGAGCAAGCTGTACCATTCTATACCAATATTCCAGTCATGCGTATTTTCCCACCAAGTCTCTGTGATGCCAACTATGTCATAGTTGTGTTTATTTACTAGCATTTCGAGCTCTTCCTGCTTATTCCCCATACTTCTTGAATTAGTATACAGACATCTAAGATACTGATTTGATTTCTCCCCTGAGTTCTGTCTTGAGGAGCTGTACATAAAAACTTTCATTCAAGGCTCTCAAAGCACTTTGCAAACACTGTGTCCTACAGTCTACTTGTGAGGTTTACCTTTCCGCACCAAGACAGCAACATCAAAATTTTTTCTATAGGAAAAGAAGGGGGAAGGTGGGTGGGTGGCAGGACAACTGGAAAATTTTTTTTAATTCATATGACTTGCGTTCTAATCTAAACTTTGACACATACTACGTGACCTTGAACAAACAGTTTAATCTCTCTGCCCCTATATTTTCGCATCTGTTAAGTATAGATAATAAAACATACCTAATTAATAGGTTGTTACACAAAATTACTGTTTGTAATGTACAATGCGATTATTGGATCAAAGACATTGTTATAAAAGGAAAGTATTATTCAATTTGTATAAATACAAAGCATCTGCCTCCCATCCCTTCATAATCATAATAATTCCCTCATACAACATTTAGAATTATGCAAACCTTTCAGCCCTTTTCTATCTGGCTTCTTACAGCTGTGGAAATCTTACTCCATATGCCTGATTCTGGTTTCCATTAAGGCTCTTTCATATTGCTTTGGCAGTGTAAGTGGCCCTTAAAGTAACCAAAGTAGTGTAAACTTCCAGAATAGTGTACAGGGGTCTCAATGCAATGAAAATCTGGCCCTATATATCTTTTGTGATTATGCTATGCATACTTTGCTGTGTAAACCACAGTGGATATAGTTTTCAATGTCTGCAAGCTGAAAGGGGCTATAGGCAAACCAAAGCATTCACTGAATTAACATATCAACCAGCTGTGGGTTTAAAGATGTACCTGTCTTATGTGGACAGGGTTGTGGGACACAGAGGCAGAGTTAAAGTTGCTGTATTTCCATATTTTCAATGTTTGTGAGTAAATGCTTTTAAGAACTATAAAGTTCTACTACTGATTTCCCCCATCCCTTTAAGCTATTGATATGTATTTACAACCTTACATCCAATTTAAACAAGTTTCCTGTCTAGGAATAATAGTACTATTACTAATCACAGATATAGCACTTTATATAGTCAAAAACCTTCAGTAATATTATTCAACTCTCAGAGAGATTAAGTAACATTAAAATCCCCACTTTAGATAAATGGAAATGGAAGCACAGGGAGAGTATGTCCAAGCTCACACAGCAAGTCGAAGCTGGGAACAGAACCCAAGAGGAACTGACTCAACCCAATAGACCAGACTATTACTTAATGAGATAAAACAACCTAAATTAACTATGTGCAGCAACACCTACAGCTAGCCTGTAAATAACCCAAACATTCTCTATTACTCTAACAAAGCAAAGCTTCCTACTATTTCAAGTTTTATCAAAAGCTGGCAGTTGGACTTGAATATACATATTAGGTAATTTTGTCACAAACTATACCCTTCATGAAAAAATATAAGAAACGAAACTTATAAAAATTTAAAAGACTTTTAAAGATAAAGCCTAGTATTTAAAGTGTATATCTACAATATATATCAAATAGAAATGCATTCAAAACTTACTTAACCTCTCTTTCACACAAAATGTGAAACTCAAAGTTACCATTTATCCCAAATGGGAGTTATCTACTCAAAGATTTAGGAGCTCTAAATGGACACAAGAGCAAAGACATTTCTTAAAATTTTTGACTTATCAGGTATTCTGCTTGGTAAAAAGATGCTAAAAAGGATGTATTACCACAACCATGTGTGGATGAAAAAATAACCTGTGGTAATTTATACTGTCCTGCACATCACAGATTCAGGATTTAAGACCAGAAGGTACCTTTAGATCATTTAGTCTAACCTCTGGTATATCACAGGTAATTAAATTTCTCCCAATTATTCCTATAATGAGCCTAATAAATTGTGTTTCACTAAAATATATCTTCCAGAAAGGCATCCAGTCTTGATCTGAAGACATCAGGAGTTGGAGAAGCCATCTTTTCCCTTGATAGTTTGTTCAATCAGCTAATCCTCCTTGCTATTAAAAAATTCTGCTTTATTTCTAATTTGAATGTATCCATGCCTGCCATGCTCTTGTTATGCCTTATAACAACATTCTATATTTCACCAAGTGTGATAGAACCAGAATATAATAGCACCAGAACAACTTTAATGAAGGAACAAAAAATGTTTTCAAGCAGCATCCTTTTCAAGTGACAAGAGGAAGATTTATTATAATGGCAGTTAAAAGTCAATTTAATCATAACAAAGGAAGCTTTAATTTAGATGTCTTGAGACAGTCCTTGTCTTATCCACTACTGTCCTTTTTTAAACGGAACTACAGATTTTTACAAACATTAGTGTATGATTTAATATATTTAATAACAAAAAATACATTAACACTATTGGATTTTAAGTAATTATATTACCTGCTAGAGATTCCTCATATTTAAGAATGTGCTCAACCAGATTATCAACAAGCTGAGTACAGGCTTTCTTCACAGGTTTATACGAGGCATCTTCTTCTGACTTCAAAAGCTATTGCAGACAGAAAGACAGGAGATGATTAAGATTTAATATAAACTGCAATACACTGAATCGTCCCAATAATTTGCACTTAAATGTATGTCACATTTGTAACAATCACACATGAAGAAGGATTTCATGATACATATAAAGTTATCCAAGTTCTTCCTAAGAAGCCCTGAAAAGCACTTTGTGAAGGCAAAAAATTAAACTATTTAACAAAATAAATATTACATTTGAATGGGGGATATCTAGGAACAAAGCACTACAATTAAAAGAATTAAGCGATAGGGCAGTAAGTATAGCTCATTCGCAAAGTTTAACAAGTAGAATTGTCTTGTCAGTGAGGTAGATACTATGTTCAAAATGTTAACAGAGTCATGTTCCATTGTCTTTGTCTTTTCTCACTCCCTATTACTCACTATTCACTTCCTGATGCCTGAACTGGCTCTCTGTTGTCCACGTGCCTTATCTGTGACTTGTAAGAGGTGCTGTTCTGGTGCAATATTATCATCTGTTTTGATTTGTTTCTCCTTGCCCCTCTTAGTAGCATAAGAACATAACAAAGGTCAGACCAAAAGTCCATCTAGACCAGTATCCTGTCTCCCGACAGTGGCCAATGCCAGGTGCCCCAGAGGAAATGAACAGAACAGGTGATCATCAAGTGATCCATCCCCTGTCACCCATTCCCAGCTTCCAGCAAATAGAGGCTAGGGACACCATCACTGCCCATCCTGGCTAATAGCCACTGATAGACCATCCTCCATGAATTTATCTAGTTCTTTTTTGAGCCCTGTTATAGTCTTGGCCTTCACAACACCCTCTGGCAAAGAGTTCCACAGATTGACTATGCGTTGTGTGAAGAAATATTTCCTTTTGTTTGTTTTAAACCTGCTGCCTATTAATTTCATTTGGTGACCCCTACTTCTTGTGTTATGAAAAGGAATAAACAACACTTCCTTAAATTTTAACAATGAGACACTGTCTCATGGCCCCCTTTTCCCATTAGTGATTACACTAACCACCTCCACTTGCATTCATAATCACATAACTGTTGACGTTGCTACAGAGATGTTTTCTGTATGGAAAAAGTAATATTATGAAAGTATCAAGACCAAGATTTGAAAAAAATGGGCAGTCTAACTTTGGGCTCCAAGTTTATATTTCAACACCTAAACAACTAGCCTGATTTTGAAAAGTGTCAAATATTCAGCTCCCATTAGTGTCACTGAAGCTGAGAGATGCGCAGAACTTTTGAAAATCAGGTCAATTGTTTAGGCACCAAAATATGGATTTGGAGATTAATTTTAGGCACCCATTTTTGAAAGTCTTGGTTTTAATGCATATGAAGGTATCTTTTAATGTGGATGAAAATATAGAGAAGAATGCAAAATGATGTGACCAGCCAGCTCTCTGGGGATTTCAGATGATCCATGTATACTGCAGTAAGACCCCACGTAATAACAGAAGAAATGCAGTCACTAGCTATCACTCCCAACAAATACAAGAACCAACCAGAGAACTGGGAACGAAATAAAGGGAGTAGTTACAGGCTGGGATTTTCAAAGGGCCAAAAGAAGTTAGGCACCCAAATTCCACTCAAATTAAATGGGGGCTGGGCTACTAACCTGCTTAGACTACTTTGAAAAATCCCAGCCACTGTCTTGAAAATGGGCAAAAAAAGATGACCTCAAGAACTAGTCAGATTAACGTCAATATTGAGTAAATATAATAAATAAAGCCAGCATCTGGACAGGACAATGAAAAATGCTCTTGCTCCAGCAGTACCAATCGAAACAGACTGAACAATTCTTCCTCCATACCCAGTTCAAAACATCTGCTCGAGGGTGCCATAGAGGGGGAAAGAGGTGAAGCCTCCCTCATGACATGGGTGGGTTCTATAGGTGGGTATGGGGCCAGGTTCCCTAACAGGGCCAGCAGGACAGATCCTGTGGGTGTTGCAGAGGTCCCCATGGTGTGGGAAATCATTGGCTCCTCTGCTGTTGTGGAGGAGGGTAATGCCATGATGCCAGTGGTCTTTTGGGATACTCAGAGTAGCGTTAGGGAATTGGCAGCCCTCGTGCTCCATCCGAATCCTCTGAGGAAGCCAGTCCCAATGGCAGTACCACTGGAGCCGGTGGAAGCATGTAAACCATAGGAAGATGCGTTGAAATGTCTTGACCGTGGTATGTCCTGAGTAGGAGATCTGGCATCCCTAGATGTGGATGGTAGTGAAAGGCCACTAGAGTAAACAGTTCATGTGTCTCTGGTGCTTTCTCCAATCTCCCTGGTGTTAATGATACTCATTCCATAGCCAGAACCAGTGCCCGAGTGGAGGACTTTCCTGAAACTGATGAATCTCTGGTCTTAAGGGAGGCTGACGTTGACGGTGTGTGCAGCTTGGTATGCCATACTGGTGGATCTGCCAGTTTGTGAGGTTTTTTGTCATGCTTGTGCGTGTTGGAGAACACTGCCTCCCCGTGGCTGGAATTCGTAGAAGGTGCATCATCATTCTTTGGTTTGGAGGAAGACTTACTGCCATGCTTATGTGCACGCTTCCGTACTTCCTGACTAGGCCCCAGCACGGGGTCCCTAGTGGCGGTACCACCGGAGCTGGACTCAAACTTCATAGCTGGAGGCGCACTCCTGGCTGTCTCAAGCTGATGTTGGGAGGGTGGGGTTCCCCCTGTCTGGGTCTGCCTGAGGCCTCATGGCGACTTCCACAAGCTACTTCTTAATGTGGAAAGCCCGGCCTTCTTGGGTAAGGCTTGGGAAAGACTGGCAAATATTACATTAATGGACAGGATATTACTGGGCAGGAAGCACAGATTTTAAATCCTGGTGTCTTTGGCACAGTCCAGTGCCCATGTGTGGGTACTTGGGTGAGGGGTAATAGTAAACAGATTCCACCTAAGTCTCAGTTCTACCAAAACTATTACTAAAAGTTAAAACTACGTTAAAACAGTAAAAACAGCAAACGCTACAAGAAAAACTAACTGTATACTATTCTAAACATTTTAATGTGCATCATACACAAGAGGACACTAGTAGCTCTGACTTAGACCATGCAGAAGTGAGAAGGAACCGGAGACATGGTTGATCCACTTGGCTCTTTATCACCTTGGACAAAACCAAGAGGTGAGGTGAGACAAGGACGTATGTGTGGACCCCAACGGAAAGTACTACTTTTAAATTCTCCAGCTTTGGACACATGGCATGGATGTGTAAACCCTCAGTGGAATACAATAAGGACCATTACTCAAAGAAGAACTAGCTTTAGGTACAAAAGCAGTGGCAAAGGAAGAATACAACTGTTAAAGTCAAAAGGTTGTAACAAAAAAGTCAAGAAAATGTTAGATTTTACAATTAGGATAACAGTGTAAAGGACTATTCTAGAAGTTCGTGGAGTTACATTTTAGCCCTAGGTTCCATGAAACATGCTAAGAGTCTTTTGACATTTGTAAAATGAGTCTTTCAAAACTATTACTTACATTTTGAAGAAGTTGTTCAAACCAGTCATATCCTGTATCTCTACAAGCTGCAACCTAAGAAAGAATATTTGGAATAGATTTATAAAAAAGAAATCTGAAGGAAAATGTAATTGAAGTGTTTCAACACAGGTTTAAATTTAAACTATGATAAGTATTTTTCCTTTACGAAAATTATTTTAAATTGTAAGACAGCAGCAACAGGAACTATGTTGTCTGTATTTGATTTTTTTTTTCCACGTTTTAAATGCTACCACAACCTACATTAAGTAAGTCTAAAGTTTTTACTTCAGTTGTAGGGTTACTGTGAGATCAAATTTGACCTAAATTTTAATTTTAGTGAAAATTTAGTTTTTGCAAAGCTTAACAGCTAATAAAATATATGACATATTTCAACTGCCCGAAAATGCATTTTTTAAAGAGGCCCTATAGGATTTGCCATCATTCCAGGACTGTGTTAACTCATGAGAACCTGAAGGTAAAATTGACTAGACTAAAGAAAATGTAACCGATTAGTCTCTTTTTATTGTCTAAGATCAAACTAATGCATAAACTACTGTTTAGAATAAATACTAAAAAGTAGATTAACCAGTTTTATGGTGTTAATAGTGAGATAAACAAATACATTTATTTTAATTGATCATGATTTTAAAACATGTATCCTTTAAAACAATAAATTTTACATAAGGACATCGGACTAGATGTAATGTCCTGCATCACTGAGTCAATCCTGTGCTATTGCACGCAACCCTATCATACACTCCCATTCATAAACTGATCAAGCTCCATCTTAAAACTAGCTAGGTTGTCTGCCACCACTACTCCTTTTGGAAAACTGTTTCAGAACCTCACTCCTTTCATGATTAGACATATTTTAATTTGCAGACTAAATTTATTTATAGCCAGTTTACATCCATTTGTTCTTATGAAAATATTGACCTTTAGCTTAAATAGCTCTTCTCCCTCCGTGATGTTTATCCTCCTGATGTACTGATAGGGAGCAATCTTATTCATTTTCTGCTTTCATTTTGCTAGACTAAATGACCCAAAAACTCTTTTAGTCTCCTCTCATAAGAATGTCTCTCCTTTCCCATGCTCCTCCTACTGGCACTTCTCTGCACCTATTCTAGTTTTTATTCATCATTCTTGAATATGGGTGACCAGAACTGTACACAGTATTCCAGGTGAGATCTTACCATTGCCTTGTACAATGACATTAACACCTTCTTATCTTACTCCTGAGGGCATTCTGTGTCAAAAAAATTAAAAATTCTGTGCCAAAAATTTAAAAATTCTGCAAAATTGTGCATGTTTTATTTGTCAATAAATAAATGTAGAGGCTCCCGCATAGCAGTGGGGAGCATAGGCCACTGGCTGCACAAAGGTGGGAGATCATCCTGCATCACCCCATCCCCACCCCTGAGACACAGACTCAGCGGTGAAGGGGCACCTGACCCTGACATAGCACAAGGCCTGGGCCTGCCCCAGAAACACCCTGGGGCAGGTGTGGGGCAGGCAGGCTCAACCATGCAGGATCCAAATGTGAAGGGGCTTGGTGCGGGGTGCGAAGGTTCTATGTAGGACAATCTGGGTGCAGGAAGCTCAGTATAGGGGCTAGGTGTTGGGGGATCTGGATGCACAGAGGCTTGTTGTGGGGATTCCAGGTGCAGGGGCAATGGGACTCTGCAAGAACTTCCAGGTGAAGGTGGTTGGGGCTCAGTGGAGGGATCTGGGAGTGGGAGTATCAGCGGGGGAGTCTGGGTGCTGAGAGAGTGAGGCTTGGTGGGGTGGGGGTCTGGGTGCAGCAGGTTGTGAGTCAGTGATGTGGGTGTCTGGATGTGGGGGCTCACGGTGGTGTGGGGGTTTGAGTGCAGGGAGCTCAGTGGGAGGTAGTCTGGGGTGCAGGGGTGGGGTTCTGGAGGCAGAGGGTCTGGGTTCAGGGGTTGAGATTTGGGTATTGAGTGCAAGGGGAGTTCTGGGTGTATGGGGTGAGGCTTGGCAGGAATGTCTGGGTATGGAAGGTCCAGATGCACAGGGGTTGGGAGGATGGAGGAGCAGCTCTTCAAACAGTGACCCCTGTCCCCTGAAGCTGAGGAGAGATGGGGGCAGGAAGTAGGGGAGGATGCTGAGCTTCCTGCAGCTGAGGGAGGTTTCTGGTGATGAGTCTGATACAGCCCCAGCCACTCCTTGCAGGGGAAGAGGAAGTCCCGTCTTCTCCTGCCTCCAGCCCAGCCAGGACTACCAGCTGATCCCGCTCAGGGTAGGAGCCACTGGCTGGGATATTCCCAGTCCAACAGTGATTTACCACTCCGCTGGCTGCTCTGGGTGCCTGAAACGATGTACCTGCACTGCTAGGGAGTGGTGTGTAACTGCTCTTTCAGCTTCCCTTTGCCTCCCTGTCAGGAAGTCATTTTTCTGCGGGAAAGCAAAGAAATCTGCGGGGGACATGAATTCTGTGCATGCGCAGTGGAGCAGAATTCCCCCAGGAGTATTATCTCTAATTGCTAATACCTCATCTGATAAAATCCTAGGATTGCACTTGATTTTTTTCATGAATGCATCACATTAGTGACTCAGTCATCCTATGGCTGACTAATACACCTAGGTCTTTCTCCTCCTCTATTATTTCCAATTGATGAGCCCCAGGTTTTAGCAGAAAAAACGGTTACCTACCTTTTGTAACTGTTGTTCTTTGAGATGTGTCGCTCGTGTCCATTCCATTCTAGGTGTGTGCATGCCCACCTGACCTGCACAGTTGTCAGAGATTTTTGCCTTAGCAGAATCCATAGTGTCAGCTGTGGCACCCTCTGGAGTGACACACTCATGCCTTGGTCTATTAGGCACCGCTGGCCCTATGCCCTCTAAATACCTTCTTCCTGGCAACTCCAACACAGGGGTAGGAGGGCAGGTAATGGAATGGACATGAGCAACACATCTTGAAGAACAACAGTTATGAAAGGTAGGTAACAGTTTTTTCTTCTTCAAGTGCTTGCTCATGTCAATTTCATTCTAGGTGACTCACAAGCAATATCCCAGGACGTGGGCTTGGAGTTCAGAATCATGCGACTTGCAATACTGCTCTATCAAAGCCTGTGTTATCTCAGGCTTCCTGGGTAAGCATGTAGTGAGATGTGAATGTGTGAATGGATGACCAGACGGCGGTCCTGCAGATATCTGGAATTGGCACATGGGCCAGGAAGGCCACCACTGAGGCTTGCGCCCTAGTTGAGTGGGTGGTTACAATTGCCGGTGGAGGCACTTTTGCCTGATCACAGCAAAACCGGATGAAGGCAGTGATCCATGATGAAATTCTCTGGGTGGACACTGGATGACCTTTCATCCTATCTGCTACCACGACGAATCGTTTCATCGACATACAGAATGGTTTAGGCCCTTACAACGTAGAAGGCTAGTGCTCTCCTGAGGTCCAGGGAGTGCAACCTATGCTCCTCCTCATACTTATGAGGCTTTCGGAAGAAGACTGGCAAGAATATGCCCTGGTTCATGTGAAATTGTGAAACCACATTGGGCAGGAAAACTGGGTGTGGCTGCAGCTGGACCTGTCCTTGAAAAACACCTTATAGGGAGGCTCCAAGGTAAGTGCCCTAATCTCAGAGACCCTTTGTGCAGATGTTATCACCAACAGGAATGACACCCCCCCAGGAGACCAGAAGAAGGGAACAGGAAGCCAACTGCTCGAAGGGAGCTATCATGAGCACTAGATTCAGGTCCCACAGAGGGACGGGGTCTTGGACATGGGGATAGAGTTGCTCCAGACCTTTCAAGTACTGGACCGTCATGTCATAAGTGAAGACTGACCTGCCCTGGAATAGGGGTGAAAGGCTCATATGGCGGCCAAGTGGATCTTAATCGATGAAAGGGAAAAGCCCTGGTGCTTGAGATGCAGAAGGTAGTTCGTTATCGACTGCAGCGAGGCCTGTTCAAGCCTAACCCCTTGGGTCAAGGCCCAGCACCTCAGCCAGGTAGGCTGCTCTGGTGGAAGGCTTTTTACTCCCCAGTAGGACCTGCTGGACATGGGCCAAGCACTCCTGCTCTTCGGCATTCAACCATTCAGCAACCAAGCTGTCAGGTCCAGCACTGCTAGACTCGGGTGTAGGAGACTGCCATGGTTTTGGGATAGGAGATCCGGCCAAAGAGGCAGCTGCAGTGGGGCCGTCACCGTCAGGTCCAGCAGCATGCCGAACCAGTGTTGGCAAGACCAAACCAGGGCTATCAGGATCACTTTCACCCTGTCCTGCTTGATCTTCATGAGGACTTTGTGGATCAATGTGGATCATTAGAGCCCCCGACCATGGGAGTAAGAAGGCACTGACAAGGATCCCCCGAAATGAGCAGAGCATGTGGCATTTCCTATTCTGATGAGTCACAAACAAGTCCACTTGGAGAGATCCCACTTTCAGAAGATCACGCTGACCATCTTGGGGTGGAGCAACCATTCGTGGCGAGACTAGAAGGTTCTGCTGAGGCGATCTGCTAATACGTTCCTGGTCCTGGGGAGGTGCGCTGTCACAAGATGAATGGCATGCTGCACACAGAAGTCCCAGAGCCGGAGAACTTCCTGGCAAAGGGCTGACAACCTGGCTCCACCCTGCTAGTTGATATAGAACTTTGTGGTGGTGTTGTCCATCAGGACTTGAACCACTTGCCCTTCAAGTGGAACCAAAAAGCCTGACATATGAAGTGAACCGCTCTGAGCTCCCTGACATTTATGTGGAGGGAGGGGTCGACCCGCAACCAGCGGCCTTGTGTGAGCTCCCCAGGAAAACCAGGGTCAGCGATGGGGACGCGAAGGGAACTCCCTCCAACACCGATCTGGGGTCCAACCACCATGACAATGATGACCGGATGTGGTCTGGCACCTTGACTACCAGGTCTAGGTCATGCCTGTTGGGGATGTAGACCAATGCCAGCCACGCCTGCAGCGACTGGAGATGGAGCCAGTTATGCCAGACGACGTAAGAACAGGCTGCCATGTGGCCTAACAACCTTCGGCAAGTATGGGCAGTAGTGAGTGGGTCATCCCTTACACGGAGATCACATCTGACATAGCTTACAAACAAGCCTCTGGAAGGAAGACTGGCCAGCATGGAGTCGAGGACTGCCCTCATAAACTCTGTTTGTTGCACTGGTATGAGGGTCAATTTCTTTTTGTTTACTAACAGGCCCACAGGTGGCACGCACCAGATCAAGACTGCTCTGCACCTGATCCCGTGACCTGCTCTTGATGAGCCAATCATCGAGATAAGGATAGACCTGGACTCCCCGACATCTCAGGTAAGCAGCTACCTGGGCCATGCATTTTGTAAATACCCACGGGGCCGAGGAGAGGTCAAAGGGTAGCACCATGAATTGGAAGTGACGCTGGCCCACCATAAAACGGAGGAACCATCTGTGTCCTCGGAAGATGGAAATAAGAAAATAAGTGTCTTTCAAGTCGCGAGCGGCATACCAGTCTTCCGGATCCTGGGAGGGGATAATGGAGATCAAAGAAACCATGCGGAACATCAACTTCTTGAGATATTTGTTTAGTCACCACAGGTCCAGAATGGGTCTTAGGCCCCCTTTGCCTTCAGGATTAGGAAATAGCAGGAGCAGAATCCTTTCCCCCCTCATTTCCCAAGGGACCTCCTCCACTGCTCCCAGCTGCAGGAGGTTGTCAACCTCCTGAATGAGGAGTTGCTTGTGAGAAGGGTCCCTGAAGAGGAACGGGAAGAGGAGTATGAGGGGGTTGGGGTGGATGAGAATTGCAGGGTGTAGGCCAGAGATACAATTTCTAGCACCCAGCAGTCTGAGGTAACCAGCAACTAGGTCGAATGGTAGGGATGAAGATGGTTGAGGAAAGGATGAGGTGGATCCGGGGATGTGACTGGGACATCGCTCTCAAGCGCACCCGCAAAAAGCCCACTTCTGGCCCCTGTGTTTTTTTGCTGGGCCAGGTTCTGCGGGTGAATGGGAGGAGGAAGGGCGGTGACAACATTACCCAAGGTGTCTGATTGCTCCGCTATCTCTTCCACCTGTCGTCCTAAGTTCGTGGCCACCCTTAGGAGCAGGACTTGGTACTCCTTAAAATCATCCAGTGGGTTAGCACAAAAGGGCCCTGCCAGAGCCTCATCTGGAGAGGATGAGAATGACTGGACCACCAGGGGAGGGCTCAGGGCATCATCCCCCATGGGGGAAAAGGGCTTTCGGAGTGGGCACCTGTCCTTCCACCCCCACGTCCTATTGCACTTCACACACCAAGCCCAGTGCCGTCTGATGCTTGTCTGAAGCAGCAACCAACGATTGCTGAGAAGGGGGCATCAGCATAACTGGCATGCCCCAGGCATTCCAATAAAGCCATTGCACTGGCTACTGGCCCTACTGCCAGGATGACATCATGGAGGTGGACACAGCCTCAGGAGCCCAGTCGCAATGTGTTGTCTCGGCAAGAGGCTGAACTCCCACTCAGTGCTGGAGGAATCCTCCTCTGATGACCATGGCAGGGCTGTCGACAACTGAGTCTTGTGGCTAACCATTGCCGTGGGTAAACGGTTCCTTGAATAGGTGGAGTACAGGGAGTGGCACCGTGTTGGGGAACATTCCCGTGGTCTAGGTGTTGGCGGCTGACGTCGTGGAGAGGGTCAGCAAGCGGACGACAATGACCGGCGCCTCCCTCTGGGCAAGTCTCGACAAGAGGGCTGAGACCAGGAGCACAGTGCCAGTGAATTGGTGACCTGGGCTGATGCGGAGACCAGGGGTGTGATGACTAAGAGTTCTGCCTTGGCTCCAGAGACTGGTGGTGTTCACTCGCCTTCTGGGGGGCTTTCATGGCTGGCTTGCCCTCTGGGTCCATTGCAGCAGGTGGTGCTGGCTGCTCTGGGAGCGTCCTTTGCTCTCTGGGCACCGGGAGGGGCTGGGAAGGTGCTAACTCAGCAATGACTCTGGGTCCCCAACCGCTTCCTGGAGTTGGTGGTGGATCCATTGGGATATGTATTCCCTTGTGTCTCTGGGGTGGGTGAGAGGTCGCTCCGAACAGGGTCCTTTACCCGATGCCCGTTGGTCCTTGCTCAGTGCGAGTCCTGCTATTTTGACTTCTTCTTGGGCACCGGCAAAGGGGAATGGTGTCAGGTAGAGCCCAGTGTCAGGGGTGCACAACACACTGAGGCGAAGTACTGGGAATCGAGTCCAGCTGGGATGGCTCAGAGGCCGAGCTGAGAGCAGCCTCCATAAGAAGGGCTCTCAAATGGATGTCACGCTCTTTTTGTATCCTGGGATGAACGTTCTTAAAGATACAACACCTTTCTTTTACATGAGATTCCCCAAAGCACTTCAGACAGCTGCCATGGGGGTCACTAACAGGCCTATTACAGTCAGCGCAGGGCTTAAAACCTGGAGACTGAGGCATGCCCTGCTTGGGGAAAAATCCCCTAACTTACTAACTATACTGCTGAACAACTACTTACTAACCACAGTAAACAAAACTATTTACACCTCTAATACATGAAGTGAAGAAGGAAACCGATGATCACTTGTGAGGCAACGGAGAGAGGCACTCCAACCAACCAGCATGGGCGGTAAAAGGAACTGAGAGGGTGTAGGGCCATGGCAGCTGATATATTGATGCATGAGTGTGACACTCCAGAGGGCGCTGCAGCCAACCCTACGGATACTGCTAAGGCAAATCTCCGACAATCGGGCATGTGGGTGTCCGCACACCTAGAATGGAATCGACAAGAGCAAGCACTCGAAGAAGAAATTCCTGCTATAAGTGCATGACCTTGTACTTTGTACTATTATACGCCATTCCATTTTTATTACTCTAGTTCATCCAGTTCTTCCTGAATAATATTACATTCCTTGTCCAGAATGGCAATGCCTCCCAACTCTGTGTCATCAGCAAGTCTCATTAGCACACTCCCACTTTTTTTTTTCCAAGATCACTAATAAAAACATTAAATAAGATTGGTCTCAAAATAGATCCTTGAGGAACTTGGTGAATTACCTCTCTCCAGCCTGATTGTTCTCCCTTCAGCATAACCCATTATCATCTCTCTGTTAGCCAGTTCCTTACCCACCTTACAATTCATGCATTGATCCCCATCTTTTCCATTTCTAATAATTTCACATCTGGTACAGTATCAAATACTTTACTGAAGTCCAAACAGATTAAATCTAATGCATTTCCCTTGTCTAAAAAAAAAAATCAGTTATTTCATCCAAGAAAGGTTATAAGGTTAGTCTAGCAAGATTTTCCTTTGATAAACCCATATTGCATTTTAACCCATTAACCTGCATGTCTTTAATTGTTCTTTCCTTCAAAATTTGTTCTGAAGCCTTGCATAATATTAAGGTCAGACTAACAAGTCTGCAGTTACCTGGATCACTAGTTCCTCTTACTTAAACAGGTACTATGTTTCCTATTCTCCTGTCTGATGGATTTTTAAAAAAATCTTTGCTTCTTGACTTGCAATTTCATGTCCCAGTTCTTTCAGTATTCCGGGATGGAGATTATCTGGTCCTCCCAATTTAAACACATTAAGCTCTTTAAGTTTTGCTTCCACCCTAGATGTGATCATTTCCATTTTTATATGCTCGTTCCCATTAGCCATCTTGTCTTTGTCCCTGTGTTTTATATGATCATTCTTACTGAAGACTGAAACAAAGTATTCATTTAGTTTTTGGGCTGTACCTAGACTATCTTTAATCTTTACCCCATCCATGCTGAATAATGGACACACTTCTTTTCTTGTTCTCTTTTTATTCATATGGCTAAGGAACCACTTACTATTTGTTTTAATTTCCTTTGCAAGGTCTAACTCAGTTTGACTTTTGGCAATTCTCACTTTATCCCTATACTTTCTGATTTCTGAGACATACGTTTCTTTGCTAATCAATGTTTTCTTCCATTCCTTGTAGGTTCTTTGCTTACACCTAATATCTTTTTTGAGGTGATTATTCATCCAGTTAGGTCTGCCAAGTTTTTTCCCTTTACTTGGGATGCCAATTCCAGATTTTTTTTGCATATTTGACTCGAAGAAATTCCAAGTCTACTCCACATTTATGTCCCTAAACTCTTCAATCCAGTTTGTCTTCACTAACTAGCTCCATTAATTTCTCAAAAACCTGCCCTTTTGATACAAGAAACCTTAGTTACTGACCTGTTTTTAATGATCTTTCCATTTAATTTAAACTGCACTGACTTGTGATCACTCAATCCAAGTTTATTTTCTACAACCAGCTTGTCTATAACATCCTCAGTACTTACCAAAACCAAGTCTAAAATAGCATCACCTCTTGTTGATTCAATGATTATTTTGGTTATACATACAAACTTTTCTTTTGACACATGTACAGATTCTAAGAATCTGGGTTCAATTTGTTGCTGATATAAATTGGGTACAACCAAATTGGCATTCAAAAGAATGTATGCGCTTATGCCAAATGCATTCTGGCCCTGCATTTCTTATTGACCTACTGAAATTAACCTTTCATATGGATTTTATGTATCACATATGGGATACTTTCTTCAAATGAAGTAAAATTTCTTTAGTGGCCTCCAGGCAGCACTGATGGCTACACATAGCTCTATTAGGGAATTCTATTGTATGTAATAGGAAACCATTTGGTATAATTATAATTTTACAGCACCAGAACAGAATGTAGTACCATTTATCATCACCAATAGGCTGATGAGTATTTATATTAAAAGTTTCCTACAAGATACTCTTGTTTCTTCCCAACTGTCAGATGAATAAACCCATCACATCTTAAGGGATACAGCAAAAGAGGAGTACATATGAGATTTATAAAACTGTCTGGTGATTTAATTACTTGTTTATTTTTATATATTATAAGAAGGCTCAACAATAAAAATTATTTCAAGACATGTTAAAAAACACCTAATCAAATCCCGCATGTGACTCTTAGTTCAAATTTGTAAGGCATACCACATCAGTGATGTTTAGTATTTTCCTGGTCATTGCTTCTTTGTCATTGTGGGGAGTTGGAGTAAACCAGAGTTTCTGGAATGTCTCATTCACCAGTTTCTAGAGGGAAAAATATATAGTCAGAGATACATAACTTTATCTTGACATAAAGGTTTCCATTTTATTTCCCACATAAGAGTATAGACTTATTGATGGTGTGTCATTTTACACAGAATTACTGGAGCTAAGTGAGGCCTTCTAGAAAGAGAAGGTTACCTGAGCAAGACCTGTATCTCTATCTTAGAAGTTGGATTCCCAGACCAGGCCTGAGTCACCTGGGGCCTCCAAGCTGTATCTGAGGTCACCATTGCCTGGAAGGACATCTGGATAATTATTAATGACCAATGGAAATCCATGCTGCAGAAAATCTACACTACAACAACATTTGTGGAAAATGCCATTTTCAGCATTTTACTGAGAGATTTTGTCAGACTGGGAAGAACTGTTACAAGTTTCAGCAGACCATTACTGCAGTTTCCTGGTGATTCATCATCATCAGATATATATCACTAGATACAGTGAAAGCTTCACTCAGCCAAACAGAACTGTTAACTTCTGTATAGAAAAGAAGAGAACTGGATTCTTCAGCTAAAGTTTGATTGACGATTCCTGTCTGAATATGCTGGTGAAATTCTTACTATCCAGTGTCTATATAATAAGAGGAGCTGGTCACAACCTCTGTGTTTAAGTTGCTTAATACCGTCCTTTATAAAGGACTCATTCTTTAAACTGAAAACTCTCATACCTCCACTATTTGCAGTAGGCCACTGATACATGGCATTGGGCAAGCACTTCAGACTAAAGAAATGCCTTTTCTTTGTCCTGTGAAATTCCATTCAGCTTTTGCTAAGATATAAACTGTTAAAAATCATCCTCTCTCACCTGTGCCTTGCAAGACTCAGGAAAATTTGGGCAGCATGCCAAAATAATAACTGAACACGGAAACATTCTATGACCAGGCTGCCACTGCCACAAAAGCAGTAACAACATACACTGTACTGGAAATACTTAGGAGCTGCCAAAGCAGCTGTAATAGGGTGGGAGGAGAAGAGAGCTAGGCTAGGTTCCTACCTTGGACCCAGCACATGTCCCCAAGTGGCCCATGCCTCTTTGGGTACCCTGTTAGGTAGGAATCCCTCCAACTCTAAGTTGGGGGCCTGGGAAGGGAGAAAAGAGAAAGCAAAGCTAGGTTCCCCCAACTCCAGTTATGGCCCTAGCAGCTCATTGGGGCACCACATGTGGCAGGATCATCCGCAACTTTTGGGAGGTGGAGAAGGAGGAGAAAGCCAGGCCAGACTCCCCTGCCATCGCAGAACATAGATCCAGCTATTCATTCCCACTCTTTAATTACATAATCACACTTTTTTTTCCATAGGACCCCTACTTCATTCAGTATACAGAAAGGACAGAATTAAGGTAACATAGGCACATGTAAATCTAGCATTTCATAACTTTTCAGTGCTTGACTTTGCAACCTAAATAAAGTGCCTTTAATGTAGGTTTTTCTGGGTTTTTTAAATGCAATCATAGAAGTGTAGAACTGGAAAGGACCTCAAAAGGTCATCTAGTCCAGTCCCCTGAACTCAGGGCAGGACTACATAATAACTAGACCATTCCTGACAGCTGTTTGTCTAGCCTGTTCTTAAAAGCCTCCAGTGATGGAAATTTCACAACCTTCCTACAATTTGTTTGAGTGCTTAACTACCCTGACAGTTAGGAAGTTTTTTCTAATGTCTAACCTAAACCTTCCTTGCTGCAATTTAAGCCCATTGCTTCTTGTCCTATCCTCAGAGGTTAACAAGAACAATTTTTCACCCTCTTTCTTGTAACAAACTTGTATGTCCTTGAAAACTTTTATCAGGTCCCCCTTCAGTCTTCTCTTCTCCAGACTAAACAAACCCAATTTTTTCACTTTTTCCTCATAGGCATAGGTCATGTTTTCTAGACTTTTAATATGTTTTGTTGCTCTCATCTGGACTTTCTCCAATTTGTCCACATCCTTCTTGAAATATGGTGCCCAGAACTGGACACAATACTTCAGCTGAGGTCTTATCAGCGCAGAATAGGGTGGAAGAATTACGTCTCATGTCTTGCCTACAACACTCCTACTAATGCATCTCAGAATTATGTTCTTTTTTTTTTTTTTTTTTTGCAACAGTGTTACACTTTTGACTTATATTTAGCTTGTGATCCACTATAGACCCCAGATCCTTTTCCGCAGTACTCCTTCCTAGGGAGTCATTTCCCATTTTTTGTGCAATTAACTGTTCTTTCCTAAGTGGAGTAATATGCATTTGTCCTTATTGAATTTCATTCTGTTTACTTCAGACAATTTCTTCAGATAATTTTGAATTTTAATCCTATCCTCCAAAGCACTTGCAACCCCTTCCAAATTGGGAGGATTTATTTATGTCAGTAATCAGATAGATACAGAGTGGAGATAATTTATATTTGCAAGTGGAAAAGAAGAAATAAATCTAAATATTTTTATTTTATTTCTGAGCTCCCTTATTTTTTAAACAAAAATGGAGTAAACACCACGTCTGACAGGAACCTATCAATATCATTGTGAATTTTAAAAAAAAGACATTTATTTTAAAAAGTTAAAAACAAATAAAAATTATACATATACTAAAGAAACTCTGAAATGCTTCTAAGGAAAAATCTATTTATTTATTTCTCAAGATAAAAGAAAACTAAAATAAACCGTAATTAAAAACTTAAAAGAAATATTCTACCCTACCTTAATGCCCTCTTCATCATTGACTCTGCGAATCATTTTCACGCACATCTCTGTAATTTTGGGAAATGTTGGCTGTTCAATGCAGATATCCCTAAGAATCTTTATAACTCTCTTTCTGACACTGATACCAGTATCCTGATGGGAGAAAGCAAAATACTCTTGAAAAAAAAAATCAGAAGTGAGAATGAATTTAAGTATTGTGTGCATTAATATCAATTAAAAGTTATCAAGCCTGACTTGCAAAACATGTTAAAATAATAATTAAGAAATTCTAAATGCACCTATATGAAAGACAGCATTACTGTTTGGTAACACTACTTCATTCCAGAGGTCCTGTAGGTCCTGGAAGTCAAGTCCTGTGAATACTGCATTGTTGCCCCATTCTACATTCTCTCCCTCAAGAGCTCTGCATTTGTTCTGGTATTAAGGATTGGTCTAAAATCTATCAGAGCCTGATAACTCTGCATATTAACTGGACAGAGATTACACTTCCTTCCTTCCCAGGAGACTGGCTTGGGAAGCAACAAACTGACCATTAAAATGCAGATATTCTGCATGAGAGACACAAAATGGGTGAGGTAATATCTTTTACTGGACCAACTTCTTTTGGTGAATGAGAGAAGCTTTTGAGCAACAGAGCTCTTTCTTCAGGTCTGGGAAAGGTACTTCAAGTGTCACAGCTAAATGCAACATGGAACAGATTGTTTTAGTATAAGTAGTTAGCACATATTCTAAGAGACTATTTAAGGTAGTGGTGGCCAGTTAACACCTCTGCAGTCATAGGACAGAATGGGGGGTTAGTGGGTTACAGATTGTTGTAATAAACCATAAATCCAGTGAGTCTGTTCAGTCCATGATTTTTAAGATCTAGCAGAGTTATGAAGTTAAACTCCCAGGCTCATCTTTTGAAAGCGTTGTGCAGGTTTCCTTTGAGGTTGAGGACTGACAAGTCAGACAGAGAGTGATCACTTTGTGAAAAGTGTTCACCCACAGGTAATAGGGTGTTTTTGTATTTTATCATTTTCCTGTGAGAGTTCATTCAATAGCACAGTGATTGTCTGGTTTCACTCACATAGTTGTTATTGCGGCATTTAGTGCACTTGATGAGGTATACCATGTGTTGTGATAGGCTTGTGTTTAAGAGTAAGGCCACTGGGCTATTTCACTGTAAATTACATTTTTGATTATTGTCTGGATACATTGTAACACATGTTTAATGCCTTAAATTATAACAACAAATGATACCAATAACTAAATCCTCACTTGACAGTTTCATATTTTAAATGATCAGGTTTGTACTCTTCTGTCCCAAGTGGGCTACAGCAGGCTCTCTTTTTTGTTAACCCTCATATTCAATATGTACATGAGGCAATCTAATGGTGATAGTGAGATGGTGAGGGCTTCTAAATGTAGATCACTCCAAGTTCTAAATCTCTATGTTATCAGATTCAAACTGCAACTTTCCCAATGTTTAAAAGAGAAATCAGCTTGTGCTCTAGCTTGCTGAAACTCTCAGATACGATAAAGATATTATTGATTAGAAATAAATGGCAGAAATATATCTGACTCTAACTGAGGGAGTTTTCCCATCTTTTGTTACTCAGGTTTGCAATTTGGAGAATCTTAGTGGATTCTTCCATTCTTCTTAATACCCAAAGAGCAAAGTACTTTCCCTCCCTCCAAATCTGCACTCATTCAGAAGATGGCAACTATTTTTTGTCCAACTGCAGACACTGCCAGTGTAACCTGTCTTTTTGTGACCTTGAGATTGATTTTCTGCAATATGGTCTACCATAAATTGGATTATACCTGAAGATCATTCAAAACTTCAGCTATTGCAGTGTAACATAATGGTGTTTTTCATAGGTAGCATATTGCACTTGAATTCCAGAGACTGCACTAGCTTCCAACAAATTCATGTTTAGGTGCATTTAACACAAAAAACTTGCAGTGGTTAGGCTGCTGGTGTGTTAAGACCACTGCCTATCATGCTGACCAATTCTGTCTCGTTTCCTTGTACTTCCCCATCAGTCTGTCTGTATCCATCTATTGTCTCTTTCCTTGTACTTAGATTGCATGTCTTTGGGGGCAAAGATTATTTTTTCTGTTCATTGTTTATACAGTGGTTGGCACAATGGGATCATGGTCCATAACTAGGACTCCTAGGCACTATAGTGATACCAACAACAATCACCTTTAATATTTGGGTCTTATATGTCTTAGAGTTCTCTCTTCTCCTGTTTTATCCCTATAGTTCAGATCAGTACCCGCAATGTTCTGAGAGCAGAGCTCTCTCACTGTCAGATTATTGGCTCTAGAACTTAACCTTTTACACCACTCTTGGTTTGACAGACATAGAAAAGATAGATCCTAGCTTATCTACTTTCTCAGGCTTAATCTACGGAGATGGAAACATAGGAATGAGAAGTTTAGGCTTTTAGATTTAATATGCTACAAGTTCTTTAAACAATGACACAGGGTCACACTGAATATTTCTATATGTATTTACAAGTGTTTGATATATACATGTTCCTAAAGCCTTCCAAATGCATGTTTAAATCAAAATAAATAACTTGACATGCAAAATACTAATGCTTTCTCACTGTTAATTTAACATGTTCATGTGATCTATCTGAATATCATAAACACATATACAAAATAATTGCTCTTTGGCATCTGAAAATGTTTTTACAATGCCAAAAATTAAAACAAAAAAATGTATAGGTTTAGCTTCTGACCCACTAGTTCCTCATCAAAAGCAACTGTTTCAATTCACAAGGTTAGTCTGGTGGGCAGAATTTTTAGTTTTGATTCCCCAAAAAATCTATACAAGTTAATTTACTCTAGGAACTGGGATGCTATTCAATATAATTAAGCATATAAACCCAGTTAAAAATGTGTTTACAAACATCAAAGTGATTTCAAAAGTGACCATACCAGTATTCGCTCAATGAGCATGTCATAATACTGCTCAGCAAGCTGAGGTCGACAGAGCACAAACCGACCAAGCAACTCCACAGCTGCTTCTCGTACACTAGTGGAGTTATCCATTAACCGTCCATGAACACCTCGTTGCATATCCAACTAAAAATATAAAGGGAAACACGAATGCAAAGTATGGAAAAACAGAATTTCTTTTAAATGTGAATAGAAGAATGTATGTACATTACAGATAGTTTCCTTTTTTTACCCTGGCGAGAATGCTGGGGTCTACAGCAACAACCTCAGACAAACACTTCATGGCTTTTGTTCGAACAGCAATCGCATTTTCACCAAGCACACGCAGAATCTAATAAGAAAACAGAAGTGACATTTTAAACGCTTTTGGAAAGTAGCAAGCAGTGTTCAATGCAAGCAAAAATACAATGGAATAACATGCAAAAGTCAAACTAAAATGAGAAAAAATCAACTACCAAAAATCGAACAAACTTTTAGAAAGTGAGGGGATACATGTGAGTGATGACTTTCCTGCACTGACATTGGAGCCTGGATTCTCCCTCACTATGTTAAGTTATAACCCAAATGTTGATCCATAGGGTCCATCCATTTATTTTAGCTCTGTTTTTCCTATCCACGTCACTTTATTATCCTCCAAACAGGATTTGTGCACCCCAACTTTGAGATAGCTCTATTAAGTGGATCAAAGAAAGTAATGTGACCCAAAGCATTACCTGGAGCTCAAATGTATCACCATGTCTACATGTTGTGGGGGGGAGGGATAGCTCAGTGGTTTGAGCATTGGCCTGCTAAACCCAGGGTTGTGAGTTCAATCCTTGAGGGGGCCATTTAGGGATCTGGGGCAAAAATTGGGGATTGGTCCTGCTTCAAGCAGGGGGTTGGACTAGATGACCTCCTGAGGTCCCTTCCAACGCTAACCTTCTATGATTCTATGTTAGTGCTCTTTTCCCAGCCAGAAAGAAGGAACATTAAGGTCACTTGGTCAAACCATGACCATCAGCATGACAGCACCATTCATTGCAGGCAAATGATTGAGCTAGTTTGCATGGTCCAATTTAAAATTTATACAGTTATATGAATGATCTATGAAGACATGTTTTATGAGGTCATGTTGCCAATCAGGCATGCATTTTAGATAGATAAAATCTGTGAAAAGGTTTCAACATTTTGTAGTTATCTTTTTATTGTGCCCATCTAGTTGATGGATCTCTACATATGCACAAATAAAACAATGTATGTACAGTATGGTATATGTACAATACATGCAGGAAAAAAGAAAAATAAGCACATATGCTATCAATACATAACATGAAAACATGTGGTGTTATCATGACCTATTAAATACCTGTGCTCAACAATGAACAGACATTGCACACTACCCCATAAGTGTTTGGAACCAGGAAACCAACTGTATTTCACAGCATTAAGACTTCTGGCACAGTTTACCTGTGTCAAATAAATATCGAAGCTCTGGGCAAACGGCCTCATAGAGGCCAAGTAGCGAACAATCAAGCAAGCATCTTCATAGTCCACAGTATCAGAATTCATCCTGCAACAAAATTAACACAATACTTGTTAGTTATTTATTAAAAAACAAAGAAAAATGCTTATAAGTCAAATGAGCAGGTAACAAACTAAATCCACAATTACTGAAACTTACTTCAATGTACTGAACTGAGAGGGTGCAGTTTTAATGATACTGCGAAGAAATTTTTTGCGACCTTCCGCTCTGTGCATGATTTGTCCTGTTGTCTCAACTTCTTTTGCATGGTGAGTTCCTTCAGATGAATCCTCATCCTTCTGAGATTTCATTGCTTTCTCTGTCTCCATAGTTGTGTCACGGAACCACTGAGCTATATAAAATTTCCGAGAAAACTGGAGAAATGCAACAAGATTGGCAGAAAAAACAAAGAGAGTGATTATTAATAGTTCCTTTTCAAGTTGTGAAAAAATTAAATTGGGTCCAGGCAGGTATTAGCCCGGGGTTCAATGCTATTCAACATTTTTGTTTGAGACTTGAAAGGCAGAGTGGAAAATATGTTAGTCTAATACAAACAATACCGACAAGAACCAAAGGATTATCGTAGATGAACAGTATATGTGGACGTCTACAGTGTCAAGTATGGCATTTATGAAAGTCAGTCTGAATGCATCAAATACCAACTAAACAGTGTGCTCCAACTAGAATTTAATCAGTGGCAGGCAAGGACCATTATAAACATTATGTCTGAAATTCAGTAGAATGGGTCTACTAAGATTTCAACTACTTTAGAGTGATGCATGCTATGAACAGTTTTGGGATTGGAACGAGGATGTAACCAAGGCACAAGTATGTCTGTCTAAGAGCCTTGGGGAATAAACCATCCCGTTGATGAAGTTCCATTTATATAGACCGAATACATCCAGAAAATTGAAATTTACCAGTAATGAGGCATCAGTCTCTGTGTTTTCATCCAAATAATCTAGCAATGCCTTTTGCAGCTGCTGGATTTCATCTTCTCCTCCTGAAACCTGTAATATGTAGCAAGATACATTCATAAAATATAATATCTCACAGTTGCAAATATGATCAAGAAATCATGACACACACATACATATAAATTAATGTAAAGTAAAAGCACACAATTAATTACGTTGACAATAATTCCAAACTAGTTAGATAATTTCTGTAAATAAATTATCACTAAAACTGCAACACACAAACCAGATTATACATGAGAGACATTGTCTGGCTATGCCGGAAGAAGGACAGGAGACATTCGATGTGGTTTAATTAGGCCACAGCTATTCTTAAATGTCAGAGTACCTGGTAGATAAAAGTGTACAGTGCAGGTAATTCCATAATCATTTACATATACCTGGGGGTGAGGACTGTTGTCAGCCCTAACACTTTACCTATCCTAGTCCCCAGCCAACCCGATGCTGGTACCTCACCCACCATCTCCCTCAAACGAGAGTTATGGGGGGCTATAAAGGAGGGGGAGTTGGCTCCCTGCCACACCAATAATAGGAGTACTGAACTCCCTCCGCTCCCCATTTCCACTCCTTTAAAGAATATCTCCTTTAAATCCTTCACCAAACCATTTTATCTGATCACCATATCCCTTCCCTACAGAGTACCTACACTGGACATCCACCCCATGCTTCCATAATGAGTTGCAATATCATAGCCTAACCTCCGTTTCATGTCCACCACCACAAAGCCCTAATACACTGTGAGGAAGGCGAGAAACCACTACCTCGCCTTGGTCAATCTGGCGGAGAGGGAAAAAAATCCTTCCCAGCCTCCTCCCCGGCCCTCGAAACAAATGAGGAGCACAATGCCCACAATGGATGATGACAAAACCTGGTATTTAAACTACTTCCATGGGTGAGAGGGTAGGGGCTGTTCCAGGGGTCCAGGTAAAAGAGGGCTTTTTTTGTACCAGTGTGGACCTAAATAGTTTCCCTTCTCTTCTGCTCATTGGTCTGAAGTTGCTGTAGAAAATCACGTCACACACCTTTTCCTACAAGCCAGACAATGGCCACTATCACTTAACAGAAACAACTGTAGAGCAGAATGTGATAGATGAAAATAAACTGCCTTCCTAAAATCTTACTGGGTTAATATTCAGTCTGTGATGTTGCTATGGCCCCTGTTACTGGGAAAAAATGCCAAAGGATTTAAATCCCCCAAAACAGTCTGACACACAGACAAATCAAGAAATATCACATCAGTTGTCTGTTGGGTTACAAATGTTAGACACTGGAACGGCAGGTTGCTTAGGCCACTATGGCAAAAAGGCAGGAAAAAGAAGGGAGAAGAAAGGGAGAAGTTGAGAGAAATAGTCTCATTAATTTTGACAAAGCAAGGTTATCTGTTAGTAACTGTTGTCCCAGGACATAACATCTACACAAGCACCATTGATTTCATGTGCTCAAATATATCTAAAAAAGCAGAGCTCATTGGGGCTGCACAAGTGTACCTTCAAAGATCTGAACATTGGCAGTGACGTTATTAAAGGAACTAAGAGAGGATACTCTGAAGAGTGGAGATTTGGGTGGGAACGTGACTCTGCATAGGCATTTATAATAAAAGAATGGTTACTGTAAGAAACCTTTTTTCACCTTTTAGAACTATTTCTGTAAATCCACATTCTTAGAAGATTAGCAAGATTTCAATTTAATTAATATTAGTCAACAAGATTTAGATTGAAAGCTCTTTGGGGCAGGACTCTTGTCCTTTTATTTGTTCTATGAAATGCCTAATAAAATTTGAGTGCTTAAAAGAATGAAAAAAACAAAGCACTAACTACCCAAGAGGACAGCTGAACAGATTGCATAACTACTTGCCCAAAACGAGCATCAAATTCTAATGCTAAATCAAGAGAGCTGTGCTTTGTAAAAATAGGAATGAACTCCAGGAGCAAATGTACAAATGATCAGGATAAGAATGCCATTTGCAAAATGGAGATAATATTACATAAATCTTTTGTAAAGTGCTTCAAGATCTATGGATGAGAAGCATTACACAAAGCCAGATTCTAGCCTGCAATTTATCAGGTACATGGGCTTATTGCTAAGGAATGACATGGGCATCTCCCATTGAGTTGTGGCTGTTCCTTCCCCTCAAACAAAATCATCTGCACTTTGCATTGGATCACAAAGATCTATTTCTGGATGACCCCAAGACAGACATATCCTTTGGAACCTGCATTGGTCAGTTCCTACCCATAGTTGAGGTGGAAATATGTTTTGAGGGAGTATGCAACTGCGTTCTGTAGTCCTGGAAGATAAACTGCTGAGATCTGTATGTGTTGCGATACATACCAGTTACATAGTTTTACTGACTTGGCACGTAAGAGGTAGGGTCCTGCTCCTCTTTGCCAATTGATATAATAAACAGATACTGTGTTGTCCAGCATTATTCTGATTGGGTTGCCTGTGATGTGCGGGAAGTAAGTCCTAGCAAGAATAACAAACCTCTCTGAATTCGAATATGTTGATATGGAGGATCGCCTCTTGTGGGATCCATTTGCATTGAGCAAGTCCTAAAACAGTGCACCGCAGCCTAGCAGGGAGGTGTCTATGATGATGATCCTTGTGGGAGGAGGCAATGAGAATGGCACTCACTCACACACACACACTTTTATGGATCTTTCTATCAGTTTGGAGAATTAAGGACCCTATGAGGTACGGACACCCGCTTGGACAGACTGTGCTTCGGGGTATAATCGGTTCTCAGCCAAGCTTGAACCTGCGAGTATAATCTTACTAAGGGTGTCAAAAATGTACGATTTGCCATGTGGCCCAGGAGTTGCAGGAAAGCCCTTGCTGTGATTTGTGGGCTCTACTATATTGTTGAAACAAGACTGCACCTAATGGTGAATTTGTCCAGGAACAAGTATGTTCTTGTGGTGGTGGAATCCAGAGTGACCCTGATGGAATCTATACATCGTGTGGATGTGTGTGTAGACTTTTTCACATTGAGACAGAGGCCAAGAAAAAAAAACAGCGATAAGATGGGATAAGATGGTGGGAGGATGCAAAACATCCTCATCTGGAGAGGAGAAAGATTTATGGGAAGGTGGTATTTATTTGTCCACAGCTGGCTCTGGCTGCTCTGTAAGATCAGGAGCAGGACCAGAGGATGCTTCGGTATCGGAGGGAGTGGGCACCTCAGTGGTACCTGTGTAAGGATGGGATGTCTCCTGACAACCATACTGAGAGGGTGATTTTCTCCTTCTCTTACCCCATTTTTTGAGGGTCTGGATTATTTTAAAGGGTCCTCAGGATCTTTACTTACCGTCGAGCTCGCTGAGCAACCAAATTCAATGAGCAGGGGGGTGACTTGGACCCCTGCATCCAACAGAAGGCTCCATCAACAGAATATTTAGTCTGTCTCGCCTCAATTTTTTAGATCTGCCCTTAAATCCTGAGCAGACTTTACAACTGGAGGTGATGAGACTCTCTCTCAGGCAGTGGTCACAGCTTGAATGTCCATTGCTGTGGGGGAAAAGACCTGTGCCAGTTCTGGCAGGGTATGAAGCCACGGGATAACCCATTACACAAGGACCCAGGTTAAGACCCGAGAGAAAAAAACAAAGGCCCAGATCAGGCAAATGTAAGAGGGGAAGGAGGAAACTCCCCCCACGCTCAAAACTATGCTAAATTAATGAAAAAATGGAAAAGATATAACAAGAAAAGAATTACTAAGAAAAAAAGATAAAAAATAAACTGTCAGAAGATACAAACAGCAAGCTGCGTCGTTAGCTATAGCAGACACTGCAATGCTACATCTCAAGTCGCAGACAGCTGAGAAAGAACTGGGGCAGTAGAGAGTCTGCTTCCCCTTCTCCTCCTCCACATACACACACACCACAGCATGAGGACATCTACGACTCAAGCCAAGACTTGCAGACACTGCTAATGAAAATCTCTTATCAAGAGTGGACAGGTGTGCACACATTCTGAAGTGGAATACTCATAGGGACATTACTCGAAGAACTGAGTAGGTACTCAATTTAAGTCTCAAGGTATACACTTAATGAGATCCTTTCAAATAATTTTTTGTTCTTAGAATGACCAAAGCCTGATGAACCTCAAAATGCTATGAAGGTTATGCCAAAATAGATGCCTGATGGCCCTTGCTGTCTAGATCTTTTCAAATACATAAATACATACATACACAAAAAAATTGTGGAACTGATACAGATGTCGGTGACAAAGCCTTTTTCAATATTCCTTAAAAAAGTAGTTTCCATTTCCAAGAATAACATTTTTTTTATTTAAGTTTCCTGGCTGTAAGATATTTCCCTTTTTAAGCACTCAATGTAGTTTACTAGGGTGCAACAATCCTATCTGCCATGTGAAAAGATTGGATCTGGATTCAGAACCCAGTGATGAAGCCAAGATAGAAGCCCAAACACCAGGAGTAGGAAGAGAAGTAGCTCCAATTACAAGCCCATGAGATCGGAGTAACAAGGATGTTGAGTCCAAATAAGAGCTGCTAGAGTTACCCACACAATCTAGTCCCTAAGAAATGTCCTTGATAAGGTCTGGAAGCAGAGGCAGGAAGGAAAAAATATACAGTTTTGCCCCAGTTCAACAACAGAGAATCTAGCAGAGAACCCAAATCTGCTCTTGAGCAGGAAAGTGGTCACTTCACACCGTTTCTTGTAGCAAAGAGGTCTCCATCTTGTGAGAAGAGACTGAACCACCCATGTTGCTCTTGATGCCTGCAATATACCAGCATATCATTCTTTTTTCCTGCAAGATAAAGAGCAGTGTAGTGATTCTGGAGAAATACAACATTTCCAGAGAATTATCACTTGGCATAAATGTCTTAAGTAAGATGACTCTTGTTTACATTAGTACACAGCTGTGGTATTGTCCATAATATGCTTTCTTGAAGAAATGCTTTTCAAGCACAACATATTGCCCAGTGCAGTTTCATTTCCCATGAATTCCAATGACCAGGCAGAGATGCACTAAGAGGAAAGAGAGGAGCACTGTGCCAAAGCGCAGATATCTACCTCTACCACTTCCTATGGAGATTGGGGAACTGAAAGAGACCCCTTTTAGAACATTCTTCTGTACTACCCAGTGCAGCATTCTTAGAATCTTTGCCGGTATTGAGACAAGTTAACAAATTCATCCTTCCTGGAAGAATAATTTGTGTTGAACCAGTGATGTAAAAGTATTATTTGATGTTTTGCACAGGGTGTGACGTAAGCTGACAGTCATGAAACCCATAAGTCTCAAAAAAGACTGAACAGACTTTGGTCATTTAGTTGATAAATATTCTGAATCTCCATAAGTTTCTCCTCTGGTAGAAATACAGCTGCCACAGAAGAATCTGAAGTGGTTCTTATGAAAGTCATTCTCTGGTGGAGTTACAGCTAATTTCAGATTACTAATCCTTAAGATTGGGAGTGAAACTGGGATCAAATAAATTTGAAATGACCACTGAACTCCAGTTCTGACTGTGCCTGACCCAGCCAGTGACCAGGAAAAAACAGACATAAATCCATAGGCATTTTAAATAGACAGCCTAAAACTAGGTATTGTAGAACACTCATGGCATAGTGGAGAGCCAAAAAAGGAACACCTTGTACTGAAAACTGTTGCCTCCCTCACAGAAATGGAGACAATTCTGATGAGTAGCACTGACAGAACCTTGGGAGTACATGTCCTCTAAACAGAGCTCCAAACCAGTCCTGATGGCACAAAGAAAAGTTGACTGATGCCAGATTCATCATTTGGAAATTGAACCTATAGCTATACTACTTTAGTTTTCTCAAATGCATATGAAAGTAGCTCTAACTAAACAAACATATCTGCTCCTTTTGTGAGTTCAGACATCTGCTGACTTTAATAATTAAAATTATTTTTACTCCCCTTAGAGAGAGAGCAGTGAACTGGATTCTATTCTTTCACGTGCATCACCACCACACAGTGGAACAGATTTGTTCAGTAGTTTTAACCCAGTGAAGATAAGGGGTTGGCACAAGAGCAACTGAGGCCCTAATATGACCTGCAGAATCCTTACTGAAAATCATGTGTGAGGCTGAAAGAATCCAGTCTTGATTCTCAAAATCCAGGATGAGTTTATAGGGCTGGTAGTTAGAAAACACATTTTTATTTATAATCTGAGTACATCTGATGAAGTCTTAAAGAGATAATAAAGATGGACTCCCCAAATGGCACTTTTACATAATGACTTTTCAGAGCAGAACAGCACCTCAGACATTTTTAATGCCTCCATCTGTGTTGTTATCTAGGCACCAAATCATATGGATCTTATATATACCTGTTTTAAGATTCGAGCTATGGATCCTTGATCCATTTTGCTAGTGACCGCATCTTTCCTCAATCTTGCAGCTACAGTTCCAAGATAATCAAGTGATGCCACTCTCAAAGCCATCTCTGTAGACTTGTTACTGAACTGATGAACCTAACAAAAGCAGGATAAAATGTTATCTACTCATTTCTGTACCTGCAGTGCTTTTCATAATATACTACTTGATCTTATTCAGAAATTCATCAACTAATAAACTGAATAAATTATATCATTTACAATGGCCACTTATTTATTTGAAGCGTTGTTGTAGATGTGTAAGTCCCAGGATAAGAGAGAGACAAGGTAGGTGAAGTAATATATTTTATTGGACCAACTTCTGTTGATGGAAGATACAAGCTTCACAGGGCTCTTCTTTGGGAAAGAAAATCAGTATGTCTGAGCTAAATACAAGTTGGGACATATTGTTAAACATAAGGGGTTAACACATGTCAGACAACTTAAAATGAAGTGGCCAATTGAGGATTAGCAAGCAGTGAGGTGTATTACAAATTGTTGTAATGAGCCATAGAATCAGTGTCTCCGGAGTCCATGCTTTTAAGTATCTAGCAGAGTTATGAATTTAAGTTACTAAGGATATAATAATAAATGATATTACCTCACTACCTTGTCTCTCCAATAACCACACATATATAATATTTTAAAATTGATATCAAATTCATTTCCTTCACCACTGGGCCCCTCCCTGCAAAAATACTCCTGAGATTTTTTTCCTTCTAATCAAACTAACTAGAGAGGATGCATCTTGTTCAGTGGATATATAAAATGTGTGTGTGAGAATATTATACTTATTTAATCTACCTGCCATATGTACACCAGTGAACTGCAAGCTACTATCTAGCTGGCTTAATCAGGGGCATGATTATAAATTATTTGTGCTATTGCCCAGAAACAGGCCCAAATTACTGCTTTAGTCTCGTAACAAATGTCTGCCAGTACTACTTACCACAGTGACTTATGAATTTCAGACAGACATTCTATACCAGCTAAAATGTTTAATTTATTTGAATCATAGTATTCTCTGTGTTAATGTGCTACATGTGCAAGATGACTAAACTACTGAATAATATTTTTGTGCTATATGAGCAGCCCAGAGAAGCTATCATCTATGAATATCTGCTGATGTTCGTGGATTTTACCCAATATGAGTCTATGCAGCTACTGGGTGCTATGGACTGGAATTTTAATGTGAAAAATATCCCCCACAGAACAATATAAGTGACCTCCACTGAGCAACATAGTCCATGGTGTCACTTTTTTTTTCCAAATTACCTATAAAATACAATAATTTTCCAAACTAAACTTCACTATCTGTATACTATTCAGCATATTATATAATATACTGATATACATCAGCAAAAAGTTCTTAAATGAAGCATGAACATTGTATACCACAAATACACATTTAAATATTAATAAAAGACTATGTCAAAATAAACAAGTTTTCATGATGATGAAAAGGAATTATCATCAACATTATGGCAAATCCCAAAGGGACATAGTTGGCTTGTAAACTGAGCAGCACCAATCTCCAGCAAGGTCCTTCCGCCCTCTGGCTGAATGATCAATCTCTGTCCATCATTGCCACTCTTATCTTGGCAAAGCCAGAAACTTCATGTGGCATTAGATGTGGTCACCCTAATATCACCAGATCTTTACCTTGGGACAGCTTTTTGAGAAGATGGCTAAATTTAATAAGAACGTGCAGCACTTTATATCACTATGATAAATTAGAAATACTGTGGTCTCTTACCAACAACCTTCCTAATAAGCTAAGTAACAGCTCAGCAGCAGGCCATTCTGGCTTGTTGACCGTGGAAAGAAGATCTTGAACAAAGTTCTCAAACAGTGGCCTATAATCCTCTTCTCCCTGTTTACTACCACATCTGTTTAAAGGAAAACAATGAAAATGTTATATAATAATCATGTACTAAAAAGGGTCAACTTTTTTTTATTTGTTCCAAAGTACAAAAACGTGTATTTCTAAAACTAGATAGGACTGAAATGTCAACAGAAAGAGTCATCCTAATCTAGCTATGTTTTTCAGTAACACATCCTATAAAGAACAGAGAGTAAAAGTAGCTAAAATTTCATATTAAAAAGTAGGACAAATGATGGTAGCCCTTTCAATACTCCACATTACCATGAAAGAGATCTGGGATTCATTCCCTGGTCCAGTCTCTTATTTCTTTATCTAGCACTGGTTTCAACTACTGGAGACACAGTTTCCTTAATACTTTATGGGATATTAACGTATAATATGTATTATAACAATTTTACAGACTTTTCAGATATTGACTCAAATTCTACATGTGTGCTGGCTCTCATCTCTCCTCCAAGGGTAAGAAAAAAGGCCTCAGTCTTCGGTGAATTTGATACTCTGTCATCTAAAGTGAATGTATGTTGAATGGATGAGATAAGCCTGAAGATCTTGCTTGTATCTGCAGGGTGAATACATTAGATATAATAGGGTTTCAAGTCTGCATACAGAGAATAAATTAGGTTCCCTAGTTCATACTGGAATAGTGCATTTAGGAGGTATTCTCTCTCAACTCAGTCTCTGGCCTTAATATAAAGGGTGATATGAAGTCTTGGTATCTCTGGTCCATAAACAGCAGGTGCAGTGGAGAAAGATCAGATCAGAGCCTGGCATGCAATGATTTGGTAGTGTTTCAGAGGTATATAGTTTAATAAAATAATTAGGTTAATTTCTTTTAAAATAACTCTAATTAGTTCTTATGGCAGTACAGTATACCTTAAATACTTAATCCGTAAATCATGTTTCTCTTTCATATTATTGCAACACCTTTGGTGAAACCTAAAATTTTCCTCTTTGTATTATGTGGTATAAGCTATTGCATGTAGATTCTCACATGTGTAAACAGCTCCCTGCAGAATTTCTGTTGTATAAAAAGTTCTGTGCAAAGAGCTAACTGTCGTGGAATTTTAAAGTACTTGCAAGTTTCTTTAACTGGAGCTATCTGTCATATGAAAGTAACTAATTTTTCCAGATTTTCTGCAAAATTTATAAGCTTGAACTACACTTCAGGTGCTTGCAATTTTGCAATTGCAGGTTGCAGACTTTGTACAAGATTTGTGCAGAAACCTTAGTGACTATCAAGACTTGTTGAACCTCTAAGAAGTTCAAAATTCATAGCTCCAGGCAATTGTTCTCAGAGAGGCTTAATGAAGAAAACAAATGTGAGTTTTCTTTTTAAGACAGAACTTCACAAAAGAGTATTCATAAAATGAAAAATCTTTTTACAATGTCCTACATTTAAAAATACCATGTCCAATTCAAACTCCAACTTTCTCCACAAAAATTTCTTTTGATTAAAATTTCAGAACTTTAAGGAGTGCCAAATTTCAGTCTATAACAGTTAAAATTGTAATTATGAATGACACATTAAAACACAATTAAACAGTGTGATAACACTTACTTCTTAAGGAAAATGGAAAGGAAGTTTTGTGCTGTTCTCATGGCTGTTTCATATGAGTTAGTAATAAGGACATCTTGATCCACCTAAAAATAATAGCAAAATTCATTTGTTGAATGTACAATATATGAAAACATGAACCTCCAAACCATCATTTTCAGTACATCATGTTATTATGCAGGACACACACATGAACACTGCTTCATGGGCTGGACCAGTGTCACAGAACAAGTACATATGCACACTCTTGTATGAAACAGTTTCATATCTCTTTAAAGGGTCTTACTTTTTTGTTTGACTCCTCTTCTGAATTCGAATCCTTCTCCACTGATGGCAGGTGCACAACACACTGAATAAGCTGTAGAACCAGTGCAGTTACCATCTGAATATACATAGGCTCTCCATCGGTATCACTACTGTTTAACCTGTTGGAGAAAACAAACAGAATATCATTACAGTTAAGAGGGACAATACAAAGGACTTTTAACTCTAACTCCTAACTACCTAAACTATTAAAACCTGATAAGCAAAGTTCACTGGGTTCTAAATGAGTACCCACAGCTTTACCAACTATTCCACTGTAAAGGAAAAAAACAAAATACAATAAGCACCATTCTTGTGAGAGCCGTACAAAATTCATTCTATCCTATACAGATTATTGTACAACCCTCATCTCAGTAGTATGTAAGCTGCTTCCAATAGCGCATTAAGCATCTATTATGTGTTTGTACTCAAAATGTTTTGTACTCATTATGCTGACTCCAAAGCAACAGCCAAAATTATTCTCAGATCTATGACATTATTAGATCATGAAGGTATATAAGTCATTTTGGCATGATAAAAAAAGGTTTCCTACCTCTCGTAACTGTTGTTCTTCAAGATGTGTTGCTCGTGTCCATTCCAAATAGGTGTGCGCATACTGTGTGCACAGTCGTTGGAAGGATTTTCCCCTAGTGGTACTCATCGGGTCGACTGTGGAGCCCCCTGGGGGTGTACATAAATCCCCGCCAACCTGCCACCTCTTCAGTTCCTTCTTGCCGGATACACTGGCAGAGGGGAGACAGGTGGGTCTTGGAAAGGACATGAGCAACACATCTCGAAAAACAACAATTATGAGAGGTAGGTAACTGTTTTTTCTTCTTCGAGTGCTTGCTCATGTCGATTCCAGGTAGGTGACTCCCAAGCCTTACCTCAGAGTGGGGTCAGAGCTCACAGAATAGCTGATTGTACTCTAACAGGGTCTGAGCATGCGAGCTCGGAGGCGTTTAATCACGGAGCTTCCATGCGATGGAATGGAGAGACTGAAGATTAGCATGCACTACCATGGTTCTGGGTGATCAAGTCCGGGAACCAGGCGCATGGTAATTGGCGTGTCCACCAACAGGCCTAAAAGCATGGCGACCAGTGCTGGTGAGGCCACGCTGGTGCTGTTAAGATCATCGATGCTCCCTCCCTTCTGACCTTCAGCAGGACCTTGTGCACAAGCAGGAAGGGCGGAAAGTATATAGTAGATCAGAGGTTCTCAACCTTTTTCTTTCTGAGCCCCCCCTCCCCCACCATGCAATAAAAAATTCATGGCCCAGCCATGCCAGGACATCTGATTCAGGAAGGAGACAAACTGGTGATGCTTCCTGTTTTACTTTGTTGCAAACAAATCTATTTCAGGAAATCCCAACTGTAGGAAGATGTTGATCACAACATCTGGGTGGAGGGACCACTCGTGGTTGTGAAATGACCTGCTATGATGATCGGCCAGTTTGTTCTGGAAGGTACAATGCCTCTAGACATATCAAATGGGCGATGCAGAAGTCCCACAGTTTGAGGGCTTCCCGGCACAGGGGAGAGGAGTGAACACCACCCTGCCTGTTTATGTGCAATACCACTGACATGTTGTTGGTCAATACTGATACGTATCTGCCCTCCAGATGGGCCTGGAATGTCTGGCAAGCAAGGCAGACCACTCTTACCTCCGTGATGTTGATGCGCAGCAAAAGCTCTGTCTGGGACCAGAAGGCGTGAGTCCGCCTAAGTGTGCTCCCCAACTCATCACCGATGCGTCCATTACAAGAGACAGTGAGGGTTGGGGCCTGGAGAAGAGCACTCCTGTACACACTGCTTGTGGGTCGAGCCACCACCTGAAGAACTCAATAACCGGGGAAGTAAGTGTGATTAATTTGTCTAGGTGGTCTCGATTCAGCCTGTGCACAGAGGCTAGCCAAGCCTGAAGGGGACGGAACTGCAGCCTGGCATGCTGTACTACAAGTACAAGCGGCCATATGGTTGAACAGCTTCAGAAAATTTCGTGCCACAGTGGAGGGTATCGTCTGAGTTCCTCTATGATGGCGCCCATGGTGAGAAAGCAAGTTTCTGGAAAGAATGCCTGGCTTGACTCCACAGAGTCCAAGAAGGCTCCGATTAACTCTGTTCTCTGAGTTGGGGTTAGGGTTGACTTTGCTACATTCAGTATGAGGCCGAGCCTGTGAAATGTCGTCCGAAGTAGGCTTACCTAGACCTCCACTTGGTCTCTGGAGGAGTCTTTGATTGGCCAGTTGTTGAGGTACGGGAATACTTGCACCTGCCATTTCCACAGGAAGGCTCCTATGACAGATATGCAATTGGTGAACACCCAAGGGGCCGCCGAGAGGCTGAAGGGGAGAACTGTAAACTGATAGTGAGTGGTGTTGACCACAAAGCAGAGGAATCATCTGTGGGGCAGGATTATGGACACTTGAAAACACGCACCTTCAGATCGAGGGCGACATACCAGTCCCCTGGATCCAGGGAGAGAATAATGGAACTTTACCTTCTTTATTAATTTGTTGAGGTTTTGCAGGTCTAGAATAGGTCTGAGTCCACCCTTGGCCGTCGGGATTAGGAAATACCGGGAATAGAATCCCCTGCCCCTGAATTCTAAAGGGAACTCCTCTATCGCCCCGAGTTGTAGGAGAGTTTGAACCTCCTCCATGAGCAGTTGCTTGTGAAAAGGGTCCCTGAAGAGGGATGGGTTAGGAGGATGGGAAGGCGGGAGGGAACAGAATTGGAGAGAATATCCCAATTCTACCATGCTCAAGACCCATTGGTCTGAGGTAATTTGTGCCCAGGCATGGTAGAAATTGGATAGAGGATTCACAGGATGGGGGCAGAATCTGGGATCTGAACTGGTGCATTGCCCCTGGGTGCACCTTCAAAAGTTTGGTTTGGAAGCTGCTTTGCTGAGCCCTGGCTCTGGGTTCGAGGAGGACTGAGAACCATCTGTTACTCCTGCCCAGTTTCCTGCTTTAGGAGGAGCTATGTAGAATCGAGGAGCAGGCTTAAAATGCTTTCTTCAGGGGGCTGGCGTATGAAGCCCCAGGGACTTCAGAGTCGCCATTGAGTCCTTTAGGCTGTGGAGCTTAGTGTCTGTTTGCTCCGAAAAGAGGCCTATGTAGTCAAACAGCAACTCCTGAATGGTCTGCTGGACCTTGTGCGGGAGTCCCAACACCTGAAGCCATGAACTCCTTCTCATGGCTATGGCTGTTGCCATGATATGGATTGCCAAGTCTGCAGAATCTAAGGAGGCCTGTAAGGAGATCCTTGCAACGACCTTGCCTTCCTCGAGGACCGCAGCAAACTCAGAGCAAGAGTCCATAGGCGCTGACTTCATGAGGAGTAATTTTAGCCTAAAGTCCCTCTCCTTCTTAGTTCTTGAGTGGAAGTTTCTACAGATTTTGCACTTCTCAGTCCAATGGGCTTCCCTCAAACACTTTAAACAGGAGTTGTGTCAGTCTCCCTTTGGCATAGGCTCCAGACGGGACCCAAATGGCTTAAACCCTTGAGACCAAGGCATGCCCTGGTCCCCAGGAGGGGAAACGTGGTGTGGGAAACCCCCAACTGAAACTTCTTACTAACTAAGAACTGTTTGAACTAATACTAAGTTTTAAACTATTTACAGATACAACTGGAAAAAGTCCACTAGAGGATTGCTTGCTGTAGCAAGAAAAGAGCCGCTCCAACGACCGTCACTGGCGGTAAGAAGGAACTGAAGAGGCGGCGGATCGGCAGGAACCTATATACACCACCATGAAGGCTTGACTCCAGAAGGCTCCACAGCCAACCAGACAGGTACCGCTAAGGGGCAAACCTTCCGATGACTGTGCACATGGACGTGCACACCTACTTGGAATCGACATGAGTAACCACTCAAAGGAGAATAATAATTTTTGTTTTACAGTGTCTTTCTTTTAACACTCTTAAAACACTTGATATGTAATAGTATATAAGGAGTACTACTGTAAGAATACTATGCCAACCGTTTCACATTATAGGAATAAACATTTTAAAAGTTTATCAGAGTGGGAGAAACATTAGAATATAAAAATTATATGCCAAAATTCCTTTAAAGAGAAATTTTCACCATCAGGAAAAACTGAAACGGTTGTATCTTATTTAAAACTGAGACTCAATTGAAGTAGCAAGGAAAATTACCAGATAATGCTTATTGTTTAATCAAAGATTATTTCCTCTACTCTTCACTCTTTTTATATGATACAGCATTTAAATTATAATGCTAAATCTGTGACATTAGCATTTCCTATGACAGAGGTCAAACACAGGATTACGACTTCAGGAGCAACCAGACATATTGGGTGAAGGAGAAAGCTCTTGTATAACATACAGCTGAATTGGCACAGCCACACAAGGGTAATTTAAATCTCCCTAAGATTTAGTGTTGTCTAATGGGGTAGTTTTTGCAGAACATATTTTTGCATATAATCTTTTCCGGAATAACTCACACAAAATTGTGTGCCCATGCAACCAGCTTTAACCTACTTAATTTTGAATCAGTGTCCACAGGGCACTGAGTTTTTTCAAAATAAGCACACAGCATTTTGGGCAGATAGCCCATGATGCATTTTCTTGCTTCTGGGCTCTGTGCATTCTGGGATTATTGCCATGATATATTGTGGGATACCTACCAAAAGTCACTGCAATTTTGAGACCGGGGGGTGAAACTAGCAAATTCCCAGGATTCATCTGTCTTTTGCAATTTAGTGAAATTCTCAAATTACTGTCATGTGGGGAATACTGCTGTGAATGGTGATCTTGAGTCATAAATACAAAGAGGCTAATGCACTTGCATTTGTGGTCATGCAGCCAGATGGCTTTGGAAGTCAGCTGCCACACCGATTTAGATAGAAGAAAAAGATGAAATTGAGCAGCTACTAGAGGATTAACTTTTCTTGGAGCAGCTTCCCTTGGTGGAGTACCATTTCTGGGCCAGGGAAACTAGCACTAACTGGTGGGAAAGGATAGTACTCCAAACCTAGGATGACCAGCAGAATTTCTGGATGACCAAGGCTACTTTCTTAGAGATCTGTTCAGCACTCACTCCAGAGCTCCAGCAGCAGCACACCCCTATGACACATCTCTTCAGCATGGAAAAACATTTGACCATTGCCATTGGACGTTAGCAGTAAGGATTGGCAATCGGTCAGTGCCTAACCAGTTCGGTGCTGAGAGATCAACTATCCGGACTGTTGTCATGGAAGCATGCTCTGCTATAAATCTTGGCAATGCACAATTTATTGATAGATTTGTAGGGCTGGGGTTCCTAATTTGTACTGGGGCTATTGATGGGACCTCACATACCTATTCTTTGCCCCCCACTCCAGGACTCAGAGTTCATCAATAGAAAGGGCTATTTATCTATGATGCTCCATGGCCTGTCTGGTCACTGTGGAAGGCTCACCAATATCAATGTAGGTGGCCTGGAAAAGTCAGGAATGCTAGGATTTTTAGAAACTTTCGAAACCCATCTTACCCCATGCTTCCCTGGCTTATGAAGCCTTACAGAAGTGTTGATTCCCAGGGCAGGTAGACAGACTTGTGCCAGCTCTGTTTGAGCTAGAACACTAAAAATAGCAAATAGCATTATGGATGTTGCGGCCTCAGTGGTGGCTCAGGCTAGCTTCCCAAGTCCAAGCCCACCCAGTCCCCCAGGTCTGAGTTCGAGTGACTAGACTGAGCTGCTACCCGTATCATAATATCCACACTGCTATTTTTATTGAGCTAACTTGAACAGAGCCATTGCAACTCTCTTTATCCATGCTGGGAATCACACCTCCCAGCTGCAGTGGAGACATATGCTTACTGGACACTTGGATAATAGAAAGGGCCTCTAATTATATCCTGAGTAGCTGCAGAATGACAGTGGAGTGTGCATTTGAAAGGCTGAGTGGGAGATGGAGGTGCTCTATAACAAGGCTGGAGGCTGCTGAGCAAAATCTGCCTTGTGTTATTATAACCGCTTTCTTTTGCACATCTGTGAGAGAAAGGAAAAGAGCCTCACTTATGAGCACAATAAAGAGGCACAGAAACTTTTGGAATGTTATAAACAGTCAGAGAGGCTGCCTCTCCAAACCGCAGCAAATAATCAGGACGACAGGGTGAGGGATGCCTTGTGCTCCTACTTTGAGACTACGAGTTTAAATGGTGACATGAAATATTATCATTAGATCCGGATTTCTTTAGTTTTTGTACAAGGATTTTATTAAATGCAAGATAATTATGCCTTTTAAAGCTTTGTGCAATGATTTCATGAGGAGGCCTTTATGATGTTTCCGGCTGTTATGGGATAAACTCACCTGCAGTGCACCCCTTAGCTCCAGGACACAACACTCCAGAGTTTCTTCCACTCTAGTACTCCCTGTAGGCTGTCTGCCTTTGTGCGCCACTCAGCGCTCTGGCTGATAAGTGGCTAGTTCAGACTCCTTCTTAGGTAACAAAAGTCCACATGCAATCCAAAGTCACCAGTGAATCAACCTATCTTCTGAGCTCTGTGCTCAACCACTTCCTGAATTCCATTGCCTTTCCTTGGCTCTGTTATCAAGCACTGCCCCACTTTAGCATCTTCCTAAAGGCTCTAGCCTTCAGCAGTCTTTGGCACTTGGATCTTTCACAGGAGCCTGCCTGTCTGAACTCCCTCAGCCTATTTATAAGCCTAGGTCTCTCAAGGTATCTCCTGATCCTTCTTTAGTTCTGACCTCTCTGGCTGACAAGTAACTACCTCATTAGCACACAGATGAAGTGAATTTGACTAATGGGGCCTTTAACTCTTCCTAGTCCAAGATGGAGTTCTACAATCACACTAGCATAAGGTTAAATTTTATTAAACCATGTTGAAAATTTGTCAATAACAACCATTATATAATGCAAATAGAAGAAACTTTCCCTATTAATAGCAATTCTACAGAAATATTTTCTGCATCAAACACCTAAACACTAAGTCACTTAACTTGTGTACTTACTCGCATAAAATGCTACACTAATTTTTTAAATAGCAGAAAACATCACAGTATTGAACAAATAACTAATTCCTTGCAACTTTTGTACTATTTGAGTTATGGCACTATTACAGAGCAGGCTTGACTACCACTACATTAATTAAGAGTAAGGCTACAATTCTTTCACGGAGATTGCGGAAGTCATGGATTCCATGACTTTCCGCGACCTCTGTGACTTCCACTGTGGCTGGTGCGGCTGACTTCGGGGCCACCCGAGCAGTGGCCACTGTGGCTGGTCCCACAGACTGCCCAAGCAGAGATCCAGGGGGCTGTCCAGGGGCCAGCTGCACCAGCTACTGCTCAGGCAGCCCCAGGGGGTGCCCTGGGGACCACCCAAGAAGCAGTCCTGGGACAGCTGTAGGTCATCCACAGAGCGGTCCCAGGGCCCAGCCAACACAGAGCACTGGAGCAGGGCCCCCCAGAAACAGAGATTTAGTCAGGGGTATTTTTGGTAAAAATCATCGACAGATCATGGGCTGTGAATTTTTATTTATTGCCCATGACCTGTCCGTGACTTCTACCAAAAATACGCATGACTAAATCTTAGCCTTAATTAAAAGACAATAGTAACCCATGATCTGGATTGTCCCTTGCAAGATTTGCCCTTGAGGGAACCTTCAATGCATACATCTCCTCCATCAAGCATGGAAGGGGGACTCAACCACTTCTTTAACATCATTCCATGGACCTGAACAGCCCACTTGTTGGGAAAGGGGCAGAAATTGGGTGGACCAGGAAGAGGAGTGACTGGGCTGGATGCTTATCACTAACTCTCTAGCCCTCTGAAGATTTTCTAAATAGGACACAGAGCCTGGGGGGGCTGTATTAGCCTTTATGCTGAACCTCACCCTCACTGCGGTCTGGGGATGTCTCCACGCAGATTGGAACATTGCTGCTAAAGAGACCCAAGAGAGCGGTGCTGCCTTGGGCTAAAGCTGGCACAGAAACAGGGAGCCCTGGCCTCCCAAACAACCACCATTTTTGAGGGATGGGCTCCGTATTCTTTTCCATGGAAAGGTAATCATTTTGAGGGATGGGCTCCCAAGAAGAAAATGTGGTGGGAACTCTGTGAGGTTATCTTCACAAATTTTCTTCCAGAACTCCTTCCTTGCAGGTTTTACCAGTGGGGAGGATTACATGGCTCCATATATCCAGCTTCTGAAAAATTTCCTACTTGAAACTTCTATTTGCATACCTTCACTTAGTCTCACTTATATTTCTAGCTAGGTACATAATTACAGGTTTGTTTGTCTATTTGTTATTGTCCCTTTGAAAGTCACATAAACAGTCAAAAACCAAGCACAGACATGTAACACAAGTAGAGGAAATGCAGATAATTACTATGGACCCAGACTGCTTGTCCTATAACTATTCCACTTTTGTTCCCACTGTAAAGCTCTTTAAGGAACAGATAAATCATATTTATAGAATTATTTGCTTGATCTCATTAAGAAATTAATGCATCTTATGGACTTGTAGGTTTTTATAACAATCATTAATAAACCATGTAAAATCTAAACCCCTACATTTATGTACTGAAAATTATGTTCTGTAGAAGTTAGCCATCTGTGTCAGACATTACCTGAAGTTTCTCAAACTTCTTTTGCTGGTTGGTAGTCTTGCAAGTGAAGTGAAAATTTCCTCCAGAATCAACTGTCTATGTTTTTCATACCTCGAGAACACCTGTTATCAGTTACAGGATACAAATATATATGTACAAAAATAATGATTAAGTTTTACAGAAAACCAAAATAGCTTATTACTATTTTTTTCAAAACAAACAGCTTTCCATATTTGTATTCACTAAAATATTCACAACTTGTTTTTTATATTTTTAAGTGATAGACAGGTATCTGAGTAACATACTGTTTTTTCAATACATGGGGGCGGGCAGTTCAGTTTAGCTATTCTTCTGTTTAGACAGGCTTTGATTTTAAAAACATTGAACATATTGCCTCTCTAAAGGTTGAAGATATAGAATGAAACAAACTTGCTTCTTAAACTGCAAGCTTTCTGAGAGGGTTTTTCTGTTTTCGTAATATAATGGTCCTTAAAATTTTATTTTTCTGTGAATCACTTTGCAACATGGATTCCCCTCCACCCACATTTTCCAAAGAAAACCATTTCACATATACTTTTTATCAGGATAATTGCTATTCCTAGCTCTGTATTTTATACCAATGCACAGCTCCAGAAACTACGGTGATGAAAAAAAATAAATCAAATAAACCTGGAAAATACATTAAGGAAAATCATGTTGCTAAGGTTCCTTTGAGAACAGGACAGGAGACAGTGAGGGTTTTTAAAATATTTTTATTAAAAACTAAAAAGTGTACCACTTAAGAAAAAGGCAGGGATAGAGCTTTGATTTTGATTCTGTGATCATATTATATGAGCATGCTTGATTGTTGAGAAGGCCAAAAGAGCTCCTATACGATAGAAGTCACAGCTCTTAGGAAGTCAAACTGTGGTTTGAAACTAGCACAAAAATTAACTTTGCAGTATAGTCTAATTATTCTAATCTATACGATTTAGAATTAATCCGTGTCCAAACATGTTTATGACCATGACTGTCAAAGAAATGGTGAAAAATATAGAGATTGAATGTGTATTTTTATCTCATGACACGAATTTACCATGGGTACAGGATTTTACAAGAAGGATCAGATCCTTAACCAGAAATGTGGAAAAAAAAATCCTAGTTTCCAAGATTGCTGTTCTATCTATGTAAAATTTATGGTAACTCAAAAGCAAAGTGGTAGCCATCTTAAACTTTCTTTTCATTTGCTACTTTGTTAGAGTATTAACTTTATTTTCAGGATGTATTTTATAAGCCTATTTTATTAAAATACATTTATTTTTAATGGAAAATATTATTGATATTGTTCAGTCTAAATACAGACTTTACAACCCTCAGAAGTAAGCTGCATGCACGGTTGGCAAAGATAACTAAGGACTTGTTCACATCAGGACATACCGCGGAATAGTAATCCAGTGGATTAAGATAAATCGCAAAAGGTGATGTAGTGCAGCATAGCAGAGTCCACATGGAGAGTTATTGTGAAAAACTATTGTGCTTTAAGGTCACACCCTATCTTATTTCACAATAGCTTCCCCATGTAGACAAGCCCTATCATCATTATGCTGGAGAGGGGGAAATAACAGACACTAAGGTCTGAAAAGAAATGAGTTCTCCAAGTTCATACAAACATTCAAGTGATTTAATTTAAACCTAAAAAGTGAAAAAAACAAAACAGCTATGCAAATAAAATTGGTTGCATGATTTTTTCTGCTGGGTTGACCTTGCTTGAACTTTGTGTGTTTGGAATGAGGTAAGAGTCACAATCCAGCCAGAGCTACAGTTTTAAGTCCAGTTCTATTCTGAAATATCACTACAAAAATGGTACCTTTTTACTCAACAGATCTACATCTGTATATTCAGTTACTTCTGATTACATTAAAATATCAATATACAATAGTGAGATGAGGATGTCAGACGTTTTTATGTTGTAAATCCAAGGACAAAATAAAAAAGAGAAAGAAACAAAAGAGTTTGGTGTAAACAGTGTAGAAAGTGCTACTTATTTGGGATAATTCTCTTAAGAACGCTAAGTATAAAATTATTTGAATACAATACTTGTGGAGGGCAAAATTGTTTACAATCTTTTTAGTTATAATATTGTATATCTGAAGTTTTCTTTTAATTATTTGGTTTTAGTGGGAATGTCCCATTTGATTTCTTACCATAAACTAATCTGCAAACCAAAGAGGATCAAGTAAATTAAAAAAAGAAAAGGAGTACTTGTGGCACCTTAGAGACTAACCAATTTATTTGAGCATGAGCTTTCGTGAGCTACAGCTCACTTCATCAGATGCATGCCGTGGAAACTGCAGCAGACTTTATATATACACAGAGAATATGAAAAAATACCTCCTCCCACCCCATTGTCCAGCTGGTAATAGCTTATCTAAAGTGATCATCAGGTGGGCCATTTCCAGCACAAATCCAGGTTTTCTCACCCTCCACCCCCCCACACAAATTCACTCTCCTGCTGGTGATAGCCCATCCAAAGTGACAACTCTTTACACAATGTGCATGATAATAAAGTTGGGCCATTTTGTGTGTGTGGTTTTTGGGAGGGGGGTGAAGGGGTGAGAGAACCTGGATTTGTGCAGGAAATGGCCCAACTTTATTATCATGCACATTGTGTAAAGAGTTGTCACTTTGGATGGGCTATCACCAGCAGGAGAGTGAATTTGTGTGGGGGGGTGGAGGGTGAGAAAACCTGGATTTGTGCTGGAAATGGCCCACCTGATGATCACTTTAGATAAGCTATTACCAGCTGGACAATGGGGTGGGAGGAGGTATTTTTTCATATTCTCTGTGTATATATAAAGTCTGCTGCAGTTTCCACGGCATGCATCTGATGAAGTGAGCTGTAGCTCACGAAAGCTCATGCTCAAATAAATTGGTTAGTCTCTAAGGTGCCACAAGTACTCCTTTTCTTTTTGCGAATACAGACTAACACGGCTGTTACTCTGAAGTAAATTAAACTATGTTCCTCCATTGTGATGTTAAAAATATACAATGTGCAGAATAAAATGAGTTCAAAATTCAAATTCTTAACTAGAATGGAAAAAATGCACTGGTGGGGAGATGAAATGGATGAACTAATGTCTCTTTCCATGTGTACGTTTTATTTTTCAACAGCAATATCACTAAATCCTTAAGCTTGTTCATAGATTAAAAAAGTACTCACTGCAGTCACTAGTTTGATGGCGCATAACTGGAGCTCACTGACATTTTCTACAAAAAAAGGTGTTATTCCCATTGAGGATACCTACCAAAAGGAGGGAAAAACAGTAAATACATATTCTTTCCATTAAAGTGATATGTAAACTCTGACATAACAGAGTATAATTAAATACATTCACTGCTTCATAGGTACATCTTGTTTGCTATTCGTAAAATGATGTTACATTTTTAATCTTAATTTTATAATAAATCCACTAAAGACTTGCAGATTAAATATTAAATGTATCTCTCTCTGTTTAGCTGGACTACTTTTTTAATAGTGTTATTAAAATATTAAACATTTTTTAAAAATTACACATTTTAAGATCACTAGCAAGACAGTTAAAATAATAAAGTTACAATACTATGACTATAGAAGTCATTCTGATAATTTACCTTAGCCACTGAACTAGATTGTATTTGGTTTACATTTAATGTTATTGCCAAGGTAGTCAAACTTCAGAATCACTTTGAAAAAAAAAAAAAAACATTCTCAAATGGAAATTCTTTTGATGAAACTTGCCTGAAGAATAGTTGTGTCAGTAAGGAGCTGTATCTCTAGCAATTCTGCCAAACTGCTAACAATGTCACATACTTTATTATACAGCATCACTATGACCCTCTGCTTGTGTGTGGAACATTTGGCACGCTTTGCTTTTGAACTTAAAACACCTCCTAGAGAATAAAATAAAATAAAATAATAAAATGATGCATCTACAAGCCTGTCAGTTACAAAGAACAAAATGATTTTCTTAAAAAAAAAAAAAAGAAAGAAAAAAAAGGTACTTTATAATTTTTGTTAGCACAAAATGCTGATAGAAAAGTAATCTCTTTTTAACAGCACTAATTTGGAAAAACAAGAATTGTTATTGCAGACCATTTTTAAATAATTTTTGTGGATTGTTGGGCCAAGATTTTCAATATGGTACTAACAGTTAGTCTCCTACATCCATATATTATTAGAGCTTGTTGGCAATTTTCGACCAGAATGAATTTCTTATAGAAAATTCCGTTTTTCACAAAATTGAAATTTACCACACAGACATTTCTTATTTGCGGGCTGGAAAAATTGAAATGACGACTCCTTGGCTGCCTGCCTTGAAGAGTTTTGTCAATTTCATTTTCTGAGGTGAAATTAGTAAGAGCCTTCCGGGAGGACTGCCAAGACTGAATGCTCTATCTTTCTGCCTCCCCAACTATTAGCCTCCCCGCTGCCCCACAGCTCCATCTGGCAGATTGCTGGGGCTCTCAATCCTCCCACCCACCTAGCTCTGGGGAGGCAAAGAGCCAGGGCGCTCAGCCTTACCACTTCTCCCGCAGCACAGGAGCCGGTGAGGCTCAGCACACCAGCTATCTTAAGCAAAGTAAGCTGTAATGGGATAAGAGGGAAGGTCCTCTCATGGATCAATAACTGGTTAGAAGGTAGGAAACAAAGGGTAGGAATAAATGGTCAGTTTTCAGAATGGAGAGAGGTAAATAGTGTTGTCCCCCAAGGGTCTGTACTGGGACCACTATTATTCAACATATTCAGAAATTATCTGGAAAAAGGGGTAAACAGTGAGGCTGCAAAATTTGAAGATGATACTAAACTACTGCAGATAGTTAAGTCTAAAGCAGACTGCAGAAAGTTACGAAGGGATCTCACAAAACTGGGTGACAGGGCAACAAAATGGCAGATTAAATTAAATATTGGTAAATGCAAAGTAATGCACATTGGAAAACATAATCCCAACTTCATATAAAATGAAGGTATCTAAATTAGCTGCTACCAATCAAGAACAAGATCTTGGAGTCATTGTGGATAGTTCTCTGAAAACATCCACTCAAAGTGCAGCAGCAATCAAAAAAGTGAACAGAATGTTGGGAATCGTTAAGAAAGGGATCGATAATAAGACAGAAAATATCATATTGCCTCTATTTAAATCTATGGTACACCTACATCTTGAATATTGCGTGCAGATGTGGTAGCCTCATCTCAAAAAATATATACTGAAATTGGAAAAGGTTCAGAAAAGGGCAACAAAAATGATTAGGGGTCTGGAACAGCTTCCATGTGAGAAGAGATCAATAAAACTGAGATTTTTCAGTTTAGGAAAGAGACGACTAAGCAGGAATATGACAGAGGTCTATAAAATCAGGACAGGTATGGAGAAAGTAAATAAGGAAGTGTTATTTACTTCTTCTCAAAACACAAGAACTAGGGGTCACCAAATGAAATTAATAGGCAGCAGGTTTAAAACAGACAAAAGGAAGTATTTCTTCATACAACGCCCAGTCAAACTGTGGAACTCTTTGCCAGAGGATGTTGTGAAGGCCAAGACTATAACAGGGTTAAAAAAAGAACTAGATAAGTTCATGGAGAATAGGTTCATCAATGGCTATTAGCCAGGATGGGCAGGGATGGTATCCCTAGCTTCTGTTTGCCAGAAGCTGGGAATGGGCGACAGGGGATGTATCTCTTGATGATTACCTGTTCTGTTCATTCCCTCTGAAGCATCTGGCATTGGCCACTGTCAGAAGACAGGCTACTGGGCTTGATGGACCTTTGGTCTGATCCGGTATGACTGTTCTTATGTTATTTACCTCTTTGGCTCCCAAAACTGTGAAGGAAGGTGTGGAGGCTGAGCAGCCAGGCTCCGCTTCATAGGAAGTTTAAGTGAGGGGTAGGGGATGAGGCAGATGGATAGGCTCAGTGCTCCAGCTCTCTGCCTCTCCAGAAGTACAGTTGGAAAACTCTCTTGAAACAGCATTTTTCTTGAAATACCTTCCCATGAAAAATTTTGCATTTCTGACTTTTTGTCCCCGTTCAGGACAATTTTTTTTCCCCCAAAATGCAAAAAATTTTGCAGGAAGGGATTTCCATTTTCTGGCCACCTCTTGTATCATGTACTTCAACAAACAGTCTGATTTCAAAAGTACTGACCATTAAGTGGCTCCTGATAATTGAAATAAATGGAAGCTGCTGGGTATTCAGGAATCATGAACACCAGACTACTTATTTAGGCACATAATATATGAATGTAAAAGTCTCATTTTAGGCACCAGCTTCTAGTTAGTTAGGTCTTGCCACTGAAGTATGTATGGACCTTTCATGTCACACACTGTTTGGTTCAGAGGAGGATGGGTTTCATTTCCCCTGTCATTTTGGGCTACAATTTACAATTGTAAATTGCTTTTTTCTCAAAATCATATGAAGCATTCAGTCATCCTTTATTCAGAGGACACTGGAAACGGGTGTCTCAAGATTAACTCTTGAATGTAGTGAACTGCATAACAGTGTCAAGGGATGTCAAGTTGTTTGCACAATACACTTAACAGAACTGGTCACATTTAAAATTGTATGCAGCACATTCGCTTACATGCAATCTCATTTATTTATTAACATACTAACCACCATGAGGATCCACTCTGTAGACAGGATCATACTGAGGATAAAGGGTATTCTGCAAATGAAATTTAGTGTACTGAATAACTCTTTCTATTACATCCTCAATATACACAGCTTTAGGCATATTTGGTGATGTCATTATGTTGATCGCGGTAAGACAGGCATCTGCAGACTTTGTGACTCTCTCCATAATCAGATCTCTCCACAATCTTTCCTCATCTTCAGTGTCATTATTCTACAATGAAAAACAGAAAGTTATATACGTTTTCTAAAAAATATGCATTAAGACAAAATTAATTCTGAGTTTTCACAAATACATATTATATTTCTGTATATTACAGGTTAACCCTGCTGAATAATATATACTACAAAAGAAGATTTTATAAATATATATACTAAAACATTATATGACATTTATAATCAGAGTGCTGTGCCTATATTATAAATGTAAAATGTATTTTATTAGCTGGAAAGTAGAATTTTTTTTTATAATATCTCCCTAAACCAGAATGAGATATTAAGGACATGTAATCACCTAAAGGCCCACAGGTTATATTTTTCATGGGTAATTAACATTAACAGAAATTTCTACATTCATCAATAAAGACTGAATTACTTCAAGCAAAAATTCTATTAATTGATCTAATAATTCTTTATTATTTTTAGATGCACAGTACGATGTTGAGTTTTGTGAGGATGAATACATTAAAGACTTTGTGACGCACTTTGAGACTGACTGATGAAAACTGATGTATCAAATCTAGGTGTTATTTTTATAACCCCTGTGATTAGGCTCAGCAGAATCTGATTAAAAAAAATTGATATCAATGTTTATTTTTATGCATATTTTTCAATGTTTATTGATATAAATGTTCAGAATTGTGCAAAATTATGGATTTTAAACTTTTTTTTACTTTTATCTATATAAATTTTCATAGTTGCAGGAAATTATGTGGGTTGTCAGACAATTATTATTTAATGACAGTAGAGAGAGATTCAGAAAGTTAAAGCTTAATAATCATTAAAACACAAACTGTCAACATGACCTGTCAAAATATACTAAGTAAATATCCTTAAGTCAAATTCTCATAAATTCAGCATTGTTCTTATTGTCTGTAAATTTAAATTACAACCAAAGGAAATACTTTTTCATTAGTTTGTGTCTTTGCAGTGAAATCTGTTTACCAACATTTAATAATAAAAAGCTAATCCTTCCAAGCCTACCTATGATTGCTACTTTGACCAGTTTCAATTTCTACCACTATATGTAACTCTAGTGCAGAAAGACTTTTATAAACCATGTGAAAATCATGAGGATTTTCCTGATCCTGTTTTTTCTTCCATGCTCCCTAAAGTCTCAAGATTCCCCTTGTTAGTCATCATCATTGTGTTGAGGATTTGACTCATCAATAACTATGCCTTAAAAACAGACAAAGGAATTGCTAAAGAATCATGAGAGAAACCTCCTCTGTCCCAGAGGTTGAAAGTACAGTCTATGCAGCTCTTCTATCAACCACCAACTCAGACAAGCCTTCAGTATACTAGAGTAGGTCCTCTCAGCCACAAACACACAGACAAAACCTTGGCAGTGAGTCTCTGAGCTTGGGTCAACTTACTCTGGCTCACAGAGCTCCCGCTGGAGGGTTAAAAGTAGCAGCACAGATGTTCCCAGTCAAGCTGGAGCATGGACTCTGAGATCCATCTCCTGGGTTTCAGAGCCCAGGCTCTAGACCAAGCTGGAACATCTACACTGCTATTTTTAGCCTTATAGCACAAGCCTCACGAGCTCATGTCAGTTGACCCAGGTTCTCAGACTCTCTGCGACGATTTTGGGGGGGAGGGGAGGGGGGTGTTTGGCAGCATAGATGCACCTGTAGGGATCTTTAGAAAAAAATTCCCACCAGCTTAGTTGGATTGATTGGTCTTATGATTAATAAAATGCACTGGGATTCCAGAGACATGTTTTCCTTTGATGGCACTGCCACAGACTACCTAAGACTGATCCTGGGAAAGTATGAAGTTAGTCAGTTCAGTAAAGCAATTCAGCATGTACGTAAGACTATCCCTTTAGCAAAGCACTTAATCACATGTTGAATTTTAAGCACATGCTTAAATCTCATTGACGTCAGAGGGGTTAATTCAGAAGCCTAAAGTAGATGCTCCTAAAATGGACTCCTAAATTGGAACCTTGATCAATCTGTATCTGAATTCCCCATCTGTAAAATGATGAAAAAAAGAGTTACCTACCTTCCGTAATTGTTGTTCTTCGAGATGTGTTGCTCATGTCCATTCCATTCTAGGTGTGTGCGTGCCCAGTCATCGGAGATTTTTGCCTTAGCAGTACCCATAGGGTTAGCAGGGGCGCCCCAGTGAGTACCGTACTCTTGCCGGCAACTCCAACAGACGGATAGGAGGGTGGGTAATGGAATGGACACGAACAAAACATCTAGAAGAACAACAGTTACGAAAGGTAGGTAACCGTTTTTTCTTCTTCGAGTGCTTGCTCATGTTGATTTCATTCTAGGTGACTCACAAGCAGTTCCAATGGAGGTGGGCTTGGAGATGGTGGTCTTGTAGCTTGCTGCACTGCCCTGCTGAAGCCAGCATTGTCTCGGGCCTGCTGGGTCAGCACATAATGGGACATAAACATGTGGACAGACGACCAGGTAGCAACTCTACAGATCTCTTGGATTGGCACCGGAGACACTTGCAGCCTAGTTGAGTGCACTTTGACTATCGCCGGTGGAGGCACACTCGCCAGCTCATAGCAGTATCGGATGCAGGCTGTGATCCAGGACAAAATCCTCTGAGCAGACACTGGGCGACCTTTCATCCTGTCTGCCGCTGCAACGAACAGCTGCACTGACATATGGAAAGGCCGTGTCCTGTTAATATAAAAGGCCAGTGCCCTTTGGACATTCAGGGGGTATAACCTGTGCTCCTCTTCGGAATTATGGGGCTTCAGAAAGATGACTGGTAAGAAAATGTCCTGGCCGGTATGAAACTGGGAGATTCCGGGAGACTATGTTGGGCAGGAATGCCAGGTGCAGCCGCAGCTGGACCTTATGCTTGTAGAACACCATATAGGGTGGCTCTGACCTAAGTGCCCTGCTCTCAGACACTCTGCTGGTAGACGTAATCACCACCAGTAACGCAACCTTCCAGGAGGGAAGGAGAAGACAGTAGGAAGCCAGAGGTTCAAAAGGAGACCCCATGAGCCTCAACAGCATGAGATTCAAATACCAGGGAGTAACAGGATCCTGGACGTAATGGTAAAGACGCTCCAAACCTTTCAAAAACCAGGCTGTCATGTCGTGAGCGAAGATCGACCTGCCTTGGAACAGAGGGTGGAAAGCTGAAAGAGGAGCCAGGTGGACCCTGACAGACGACAAGACAAGCCCTGAAGCTTCAGATGCAGAAGATAATCCAGGATCATCTGCAGTGAGGCCAGCTTGGATGGACAAGCCGATCCGAAGCCCAGCACGTGAATCTTTTCCACTTCGCCTGGCAAGCTGTTCTGGTGGAGGGCTTTCTGCTACCCAGCATGACCTGTTGCACACGGGTTGAGCATTCCCAGTCTTCCGCATTCAGACTTGCAGCAGCCACGCTGTCAAGCGCAACACCTCTAGGTTCGGGTGCAGGAGACTGCCAGGGTTCTGAGACAGCAGGTCCTGCCAGAGAGGGAGTCACAGCGGCACAGCTTCCGAAAGGTCCAGTGTGCTGAACCAGGACTTGCAAGGCCACTTTGGGGCTATCAGAGTAACCTTCACCCTGTCCTGTTTGATCTTCATGAGGACTCTGTGGATCCATAGCACTGGCGGGAAGGCGTACATCAGGGCTCCCAACCACAGAAGCAGGAAAACATCTGACAAGTACCCCCTGTCCATCCCCTGGAGCGAACACCTGGCATTTCCTATTCTGGTGGGACGTGAACAAGTCCACCTGGAGAGTCCCCTACTTTCGGAAGATCATACTGGCTGCCTCCAGATGAAGCACCCACTCATGGCAAGACGAGAAGTTCCTGCTGAGGCAATTTGCTAGCACATTCTTGGTCCTGGGCAGTTGCGCGCTTACCAGATGAAAGGCATGCTGCACACAGAAGTCCCAAAGGCTGAGAGCTTCTTGGCAAAGAGCTGATGACCTGGCTCCGCCCTGCCTGTTGATGTAATACACCTTGGTGGTATTGGTCTGGCAGGCCAGGAAAACTGCTGACATTGATGTGAAGGGCCAGAGTGTCCTGCAACCAGCGGACTTGAGTGCTGAGCTCACTCAGGTGGGCTCCCCAGCCCAGGTCCGAAGCATCTGAGATGAGGGTCAGTGACAGAGATGGGGCTGCGAAGGGAACACCTTCCAACACCGACTCAGGGTTTAACCACCACTCCAGGGACGACAGGATGTGATCTGGCACCCTGACTACCTGGTCTAGATAGTGTCTGTTGGGAGTGTAAACCAATGCCAGCCATGCTTGCAGAGGCCTGAGGCAAAGCTGGGAATGACTGACCATGTACATACAGCAGTCATGTGGCCCAGCAACTGCAGGTAGGTGTGAGCCATAGTGAGAGGGTGGTTCTTCACATGGGAGATCAGGTCCGACATGGCCTGAAAACATGCCTCCAAAAGGAAGGCTCTGACTTGCATGGAGTCGAGAACCATCCCTCTGAACTCTTTGCTTTGGACTGGCCTTAAAGTGGATTTTTTCCTCGTTTATTAACAGGCCCAGGTCACAGAAGGTGGAACGCACCCGATCGAGGCTTCTCTACACTTGTTCCTGAGACCTGCCCTTGATGAGCCAATCATTGAGATATGGGAAGACCTGGACCCCTTGACGTTTGAGTTAAACAGCCACTGGCACCATACCCATGCCATCTGAAAGAGAACCTGGCAGCCACAGTGCCCTTCTCCACCAGGATGCCAAATTCTTGGGCCAAACCCTGTGGGAGGGACTCCTTGAACTTATGGAGGGAGTCCCATAAGTTAAAATTGTATCGGCCCAAGAGGGCCTGATGGTTTGCCACCTGGAACTGCAAACTAGCCTTTGAATAATTTTTTTTTTTCCAAACAGGTCCAACCATTTGGCCTCTTTATTTTGGTTGTCAAGCTGGTATTTGTCTCTTTCATTGGCCGCAGAAACCACCAGCGAGCCTGGGGGAGGGTGGTTGTAGAGATATTCAAACCCCTCGGCCAGAACAAAGTATTTCTTTGTTGCACGGGGGAATGGAGACGCGATGGGGAGCACTCTCATGAGGCAGGTGACTGGGACCTGTGCCGAGAGGATGACTGGCAGGAGGGCAAATGGCACTGGTTGTACTGGGACCAGCGTCTTCCTCTAGGTGATCTGCGTCAAGACGGCTGAGGCTGCGAACACTGTGCCGGTGACTGAGGGCAAGCCTTGGAGGGTCTAGGCTGCAACTCCAGTGATATATGGTGCAGAGGTGGAGGGCGCTGCTTTGTCTTGAGAGAGATTGGCGGTGCTCCACTGTCCCCTGAGGGGTATTAGTGACTGGCTTGCCCTTGTGGGATTTGCCAGTTCCTGAGGCACGTGCTGCTTCAGTAGTGTGGGTGGAGGCTTGTGCTCTCTCAGCGCTGGGGGAGCTTGTGAAGGTGTTGGTGCCATCAGGGGTTTAGGTCCCATACTGCTCCTTGGAGTCAGTGGAGTCTTCTTTTCACAGGAGTAAGGGCCCCGACCGGGGAGGTATGAGCGTATGGCTCCAGAGTGGTCCAGCAGGCTGAAGTGGGTCCCTTGCCTAAAGACCTATTGCTCTTTTTCCCTGGTGCTGGGAAGCCATGCTTTTTGGTCTTCTTTTTGGGCACTGGCAATGGGGAATGCTGCTGGGTGGATCCTGGTGTGCACTGCGCACCAAGGCTGAGGTACTCTGTGAGTCCTGGTGGGGCTGCATGGAGGCCGGATGCAGGGCAACTCCATGATGAGAGCCTGTAACTGAATATCCCACTCCTTTTGTGTTTAGGGCTGAAAGTTTTTACAAATTCGGCACTTATCTCTAACGTGTGATTCCCTCAAGCACTTGAGGCAGCTGCTATTGGGGTCACTTACAGGCACAGGCCTGCTGCAGTCTGCACAGGGTTTAAACATGGGAGACCGGGGCATGCCCTGCCTGGACGAAGTCCCCATTGGGATCCTAACTGCTAACTTCTAACTACACTTAGCAACCTCTTAACACTAACTACTATAAACAAACTATTTACAAGGCCCTAAGGCTCTAAGTCAGTAGACGAAAACCCGCTAGCCCTTGCAATGCAAGGAAAAGTGCTCCGACTACCCACCACAGGTGGTAAGAAGGAACTGAGAGGGCATAGGGTCAGCAGCGCCTGATATACCAGCACATGAGCGTGGCACTCAAGGGACCACCCCTGCCGACCCTACGGATACCACTAATGCAAAAATCTCCAAATACTGCACATGTGGGTACGGACACACCTAGAATGGAACTGATATGAGCAAGCACTTAAAGAAGAATAGTATTTCTCTTCTCCCAGCTGTTGAACCTACCCAAAGCCCTAGGGATTTTCTCTTCTGACTTGTCTATTTAGATTCAGTTAAGGGCAGGAGCACACCATCTTCTGTGTATGTACAGCATCTAGCACAGGGGTGGGCAAACTTTTTGGCCCGAGGGCCACATCTGGGTGGGGAAATTGCATGCAGGGCTGGGGCAGGGGGTTGTGGTGTGGGAGGGAGTGCAGGGTGTGGGAGGGGTGTGGTGTGCAGGAAGGGGCTCAGGGCAAGGGGTTGGCCAGAGGAGGGCTGCGGGAGGTATGAGGGGCTCAGGGCATGGATTTGGGGTGCAGGAGGGGTTCGGGCTTCGGCGTGCAGCGGTGCCAGGGCAGGCTCGATCTCTGCCTGCCTTGCCTGGTGCCACTCTCAGAAGTGGCCAGCACCACATCCCTGTGGCCCCATGAGTGGGAGGGGAAGAAGAGGGCTCCGTGCGCTGCCCTTGCCTGTGGGTACCTCCCCCGAAGCGCCCATTGGCCGAGATTTCCTGTTCCCAGCCAATGGGAGCCGTGGAGGGCGGTGCCTGGAGGCAAGGGCAGTGCACAGAGCCCTCTTCCCCCACCTCCCGAGGGGCTGCAGGGACGTGGTGCCGGCCACTTCTAGGAGTGGCGCGGGGCTCGTGGCGCGAAGGGGGTGGCAATCCTGCAGGCCGGATCCAAAGTCCTGAGGGGCCGGATCCGGCCCGCGGGCTGTAGTTTGCCCACCCCTGATCTAGCATAACAAAGGCATAGTCTCGATGGGGCTCACTAAGCATTAGTGAAATACAACTAACATTATTAATAGTAAAACTAGTGGGAATTTTTTCCTAAAATTCTCCAGCATAGATATGGTCTTAGCGAGAGACTGACTGGGGGGCAGAAAAAAAAAAACTCTGGGCCACATATAGGGCAGTGCAGCATTGCTAAGTTGTTTCCAAAGTCTTATATTTTGAGATAAATCTTCAACATTTTAGTATTGAGTATATTTCATAATGGAGTTGCAGATTCAGTATTTTGGGTATACCTGGTGGGTATATTTGAAAATTTAAGAGAGACCTGCAAATATTTATTAGAAAAATTGGGCTTTCCTTCTTTATAATCCCTTTCTTCTTTATAATATATAAAGAAAGACCTGAAAGGTGATTGTTTAAATTTATTTTTTTAAAATTTAAAATTTATTTATTTAAAAATTTATTTAAAATTTCTTCTCTGCTTGCTTTTTAATTCAACTTAAGTATCAAGAAAGTCAAGTCTACTCTTCTCTGGTTTTTCTAACGAACCCCTCAGAGATATCAGGAATCTCACCTGTGAATACTGAACACCTTAACAGAAAGAGTGAAGAGGCTGACTCTTTGACAAAGTCTTCCTTTGTCCAAAGCGTTGATTAGTAATTCAAGTTAATTTGCTTTAATAAAAATATAAAAATTCAAATTTTTCAACTAAAAATCCCTTGCCCTCTCAATTGCTCATCTTTCAGTCTCTGGGCTCTCATGATGTCACCATTTCACTAGCTCTTCAGTCATCATGAAGGTAAGATTGGGCCTGAGTTTATTGGAACAAGCCATGCAGAAAACAAACTTAAAAAAACAACAACAATAATTCAGCCCTTTCTTCATACATAGTAAGAAAAAGTAGAAAAGGAAACAAGCAGCCTATTTTCTCCTCCACTTGCAGGTCACTTTTAAAGACATTTTGGAACTGTGTAGTGAAACATGAACAAACCACCACCTATCTAAAAGAAAAATAAAATATTCTGACACATTTAATATGTTCATTTTTTACTTAAGTAAAAATGCCTCCAATCCAAAGGCATATGTATTAACTTTGGTCTATTACCATTTTCCTCAGGCCTGGTCTATACTTTGCCAGGATAGCCATATTGAATAGGAACATGTGTGGGGAAACACACTCTTAACCAACATATGCCAGAAAAGTCCCAGTGTAGACAGTTATAAGAATTTTTTGCCTGTACAGCTTATTTCATTCAGAGAATTGATATAAGTTATACCAGCAGAATAACTCTTTTGCTGATATAAACTGCATCTACATTAGACGAGTTTGCTGGATAGCTATAGAGGAGTGACTATCTGCTTCAGACAAGTCCAGCTCTTTGGTCCCATAACAAATTATGAAAAGAGGTAATCACAGAAAAGTCAATTTATTTTAAAAAGATGCCTGAACGTTGGCACCCTTCTATTAATTTTCCAAAAGAACAGAAGCTATCTTCTTGGTACATTTTTATATTTATGTGTGCGTTATATGATAGAAACAGTTAATAATTAAAGCATTAATATATTAGTTTATATATACAAAAACTATGACATTTTGCCAGCTTGTCACAAAAATTAAATCTATTGAAAAAAGGAAAAAAATAAATAATTACAAGACATTTATGAACTTAACCGCCTCTAGAACATAAGAGCGGCCATACTGGGTCAGACCAAAGGTCCACTGAGCCCAGTATCCTGTCTTCTGACAGTGGCCAATGCCAGCTGCCCCAGAGGGAATGAACAGAACAGGTAATCATCAAGAGATCCATCCCCCGTCACCCAATCCCAGCTTCTGGCAAATAGAGGCTAGGGACACCATCCCTGTCCATCCTGACTAATACCCATTGATAGACCTATCCTCCATGAACTTATCTAATTCTTTTTTTAACCCTGTTATAGTCTTGGCCTTCACAACATCCTCTGGCAAAGAGTTCCACAGGTTGACTGTGCGTTGTGTGAAAAAATACTTCCTTTTGTTTGTTTTAAATCTGCTGCCTACTAATTTCACTTGGTGACCCCTAGTTCTTGTGTTTTGAGAAGAAGTAAATAACACTTCCTTATTTACTTTCTCCACACCAGTCATTTTATAGATCTCTCTCATATCCCCTCTTAGTCGTGTCTTTTCCAAGCTGAAAACTCCCACTCTTATTAATCTCTCCTCATATGGCAGCTGTTCCATATCCTTAATCATTCTTGTTGCCCCTTTCTGAACCTTTTCCAATTCCAATATATCTTTTTTGAGATGGGGTGACCACATCTGCACGTAATAGTCAAGATGTAGACATACGATGGATTTATATAGAGGCAATATGATATCTTCCGTCTTATTAGCTATCCCTTTCTTAATGATTCCCAACATTCTGTTCACTTTTTTGACTGTCGCTGCACATTGAGTGAATGTTTTCAGAGAACTATCCAATCACGCCAAGATCTCTTTTTTGAGTGCTAACAGCTAATTTAGGCTCTATCATTTTATATGTATAGTTGGAATTATGTTTTCCAATGTGCATTAGAACATCTATCTAGAGATAGATATTCTAAAAGATCCTACAAAGAACTTTGAAAAATGCCCTGAAGTCATGAATAATGTTTGGGGCGTTGGTTATAACCCTCACTCAATCCTTCATGTAATTATGCAGGTGCTTAACTTTAATCATGTGAGTAGATCCATCAAGGTCAAATTAAAATGCTTCCTCTCATTTCTAAATGGTGAGAATCTGCTTTACAGAAAAGTACAGTTTTCTTCTATGGTATATATGAAGTTTAATGGGCAGGTAACAAAGAAAGTTATGCTGGCTGCAAGTTTGCCAATTGCCAATAAAAATCACAGAATGACACTAATGTGTTAAATTATATTTTTAAAAACAGAACACTACCAATCTGCTCTATTTTTAAATAGTTAGTTTTTTACATAAGGAGAACACTGTAGAAACAATATAATTAGGCAAATATTTACTACTACCTGTTGCATTGCTTAAGGGATTATGTTAATTTGTAAACACTAAAATTTCACACCATATTAATTATTATGTGAACTAAAATAGAAATCCTTTACAGTTAAAACCAAAATTATTTTGGAAATATTGCCATTGAGATTAAAATGAAAGTGCATATTTTAATCATTATAGTGATGCCAACAACTATGCTCTGAAACTCACGTGGTTTAGTAATGTAGAAAGCTTTGAGCCATCTTGAATATTCTTCTCCAAGATGTTCAGGACTTTCACTGTTTTATCTGTTGAAAGCTAAAATAAAAATACTTGTATCAAAATAGCAGAAAGAATGTAAACAAATTATTTCTAAGTGGTTAAAATCAAATGTGTGCATGGAAGACAGGGCATACTGTCTAATTCTGGTGTAAAAATTAGGTTGTAAATGCTTGGGGTAGGATCTTAATTTGTGTTTTTACAATTTCTAGCACAGTGAGGCCTTGATCGTGACTGAGGATTCTGATCATATAATAAAACTAAATATGAAGCAATAGTAATAATGGTGATGCCTGTATAGAAATTAAAAATAAACAACAACATTCCATTAGTCTTCTGTTTCTTTGTTTGTTTTTTACAACACATAGGGAGATTAGTAGTAGTTTCTAGTGGTTTGTCACTTGAATTACACAATACAAAAATCTTGAATAAACCACAGTATGAAGTCAGTTTTCATGTTGCAATCAATTTTATAATATGAATTCACTAAGTTTTTCTCATCAAAATGTAATTTGAGAGATTTAGGTTAAATTCTTTATGATTTATTAGAACACCTTCCACAAAAACTGTTCACCCAGATTACACTTTGAACTGGCAAAAATGTATGGGAATATGTTTAATTATGTATATCTGCCACTGCTATCTTCTTGGTGCCAGGAATCAGAATTTGCCAAAACAAAGCACTAATCATGAATCCTGGTTGGCTAGAGTAAGTTTTGTTTTTAATTTATTCTACAGTTTATGGACAACTACAAAATAATTTCAACACTGTGTTGGTACTGGTGCATATATATTTTATTCTCACAGGGGGACTGTGCTGAAAATAAAGTAATTCTACATGACCTACTCATGTTCTACAAAATTAAGACCAGGAAATGAGTGGAGCTTGCTGACCCTTTAAGAATGGGGGCCACTAGCCCAGGTCTTACTGGAACTCAGTCCTGTAAGGCCACTGGTTTCTGGGAGATGTAGACCTCAAGTGACTGAGGGATGACGACTCATCAGGCGATATACAACCACTTTGTAAAAGAACTGTTTGTGCTCAGTATGATGTAGGAACTGGCAAGAACTCCAGCCAGTAGAAGCTGAGGCCTAAGGAGACTTGTAGGGAGCAAGGGCTAAGGCTTGGAAATATCTAGGGAGGAGATGCACCCAGCCCAAAAAGAGGAGTGAGGGCACTCATGGATAAGGCCAGAAGGGAGGCCTAGAGCTGGGGCTACTGAAAACCATAGGAAGAGGTTCATATACTAAGGAATCCAGAAGTCTTCGTAAGAAGTGGCCCTGGAAAGACAGAGTCAGGATAGTAGTGAGGTTGAGAACAGAGAGCTCATAGTGTAGAATCGCATGGTTGGATACCTATACTAGGAAGAGGGTATTAATCTTAGAGGGGTGATACCAATAACCTGCTTCAACAGGATAAACCCCCAAAATGAAGCCCAGGAAGGCATAAAAAGAAAGCCATAGCTTGTTGAGGGCACAGATATTGTTTAGCCTAGGAAAGGGAACCCTGAATTAACAGGGATGTAAGGCTACTGGGCCTGGGGGAAAGGAAATCCAGTGAGAGAAGACTGCTGGGAAGAAGACTGCTGTTGTACTCTGGGAAAAGGGTGGACTTTGTGACATCACCCTCTAACTACATCATCTCAATGCAACAAAGCACTGAGGACCACTAGCTGAAAGGAGGGAAATTGAGACAAGCACATAACAGGAAGAAGTAAGAACACAGTTACAGAGCGGAAATGTATTTTATACATTTAACACTGAAGTGTTATGTACATTTTCATTTTTAAGATCATGACATACCTTGTCCATAATGCCCATTGCCTTAATTTTTGCAGATTCACTACCCAACTCATTAAGCTGATGTTTTCCCAATAGCAACTCCTGTGGAATCTCATCATCATCACCTTAAAAAAAGAAAGGAAAAAAAAAGGAAAAAAAGGCAGTTTACATCTACTCCAATTAACTTCACTAGTTTTAAAAATAGGCTGCTTATTCTGATGCACAAATATGGATTTAGGAGCCTAAATTCAGGCACCCATTTCTGAAAATCCTTGGCCAAAGCATTTTAATATGTCCAGCAAAACAGGCAGTTCACTTAACCCATTAGAGAATCCCTTTGTCTCAAAAAATCAAAAAGAAATATGGGTGTCATTCTACAATTAAACCTTTTTGCACTATCAATGGATTAAAAATGTACATAACATTGCTGAATGTTTTATGAAATATCTTAAAATTTATAATTAGAACTGGGTGGGAAACAATTTTCCCAAAACATGTGAATTTGAGATTTCAAAACCATTTTTCCATTCTAAATTGAGACAAAAAATAAAAATCTCATTTTTTTTTTACCACCCGATAACAACCCCCGTCCCCTGCCAAAAAAAGTCAGATTAGGTCAATCAGAACATTGTGTTTCAGTGTTAATACTTATATTTTTAACTATTTTTGGTGTAAATTAATTAAAATTTCAAAATGAAATGTCATTTCAAACCAAAAAATTGTTTTCAAAATATTGAAATGAGATATTTCAGTGTTTGAAACTTTTCAAATGTTTTTTCCAACTGGGAGATTTTTCAAAATCAATCCTTTCCTACTAACTGTTTTGGTTTCAACAAATCAAAATTTTCTGACAAAGTAGGTGTCATTGGGAAATTCCCAACCAGCTTTTTAGTTAAATTTCACTCAGTATTTTGAAGAGCTACTGATTGCATACAAAATTGTACAAGTGATTATTTATTTGTTTATTTTTTCAGAGGTAAGACCTAGAGTAAATCTATTAAGTTATCAATACGCCAATACCCAATTGTTTGCAACAATACAGCTTCTAGTGCTTTAGCTGGGGTAGGGAGAAATTTTTGAAAGCACCTCAGGGATTTAGGAGCACAAATTCCATTAACTTTCAATGGGAGTTACGCTACTAAATACCTTAGGAGCATTCTCTTTCAAAACATCTTCAATCCCCAGTGCTGATGACCCATTAAGGGAGGTGTAATGCAGAAGATAATCACATTTGGGATAGATATTCTCCCCACCCCAGTAGCTTAAGGTTTGCATCTGTTGTGGTTTGTCTCTCTTCTAAGTCCTGCAAGGAACCAAGGTTGGAGGAAGAAGAGCAATTAGAAGGTGGTGGAGGAGCTTATCCGTGGTGGCAGCCAAAAATGAGAAAGGAGACATTTCCCAGAGTGTACACCAGAGGCAGACAAGTTACAAAGAAGAGTCTATGAAATAAAATGCTTAGATGCAAATTTTGTAAAGGCTTCGTGTGGTTTTGTACAACAGAAAGAGCAGTAGAGAAATTTCTGACATATTACCAAATGTAGTAAAATCCATGTCTTCCAAATTTTCCAAAATATTTTCTACTGAAGCAGTAAACCTCTTAAAAGTTGAAGAATCCATCATTTCTGGTGAAAAAGAAAAGTATATATAGTTGAGTTATATACAACAGACAACATAACCTGAAGAAAACAACAAATTCAACCTTCCGAAAAGTTACCTTCAGGTGTTAGTTTAGGTTCATAAGCCTTCCTTTTCTTTTGTTTTTCTTTTTTCTTCATTTTTCTAGCCACTAGGAAACAAATTAAGAGCTTAAAATGAAGATATCTGAAACAAATGTTTTTGTTCAGTTTCGTAAAATATTCTGTTGAAGTTGGATACATGAATATTAGAAGCCATAAACAACATTCTTTAGACTAGCCTATCCACATTTAATATGCTTATATTAAGAATGCAAGGAAGGGTTATATTAATTATATTGAGTAAGATGTACTTTAATACTGATGAATTACCATCACTGAGGGGAGGAGGAGGAGAATAATCATCCATGTCAGAGTCTTCTGGAGTACGATTGCGATAACGGCTACTACCAGAAGTCCTTCTTCCTTCGTGATAATGACTGCTTCTCCTATGATCACCAGAACTTCTCTTATCATGCTCCTCACACTCCCAAGCTTTATCATCATCTCTGTCCTTTTTATGTTTTTTCCGAGAAGCTAGAAATGAAGCAAGTTTTCATTAGATAAACTGAAATCAGAATTATTTACAAGTTTAAGCAAATTTGTGTACCACTGTTACATTAAGCAAGTGTGCATTATAAACCTATAACATTAAAAACCCAGCCATGACATTATCCTAATCATAATTTCTGAAGAACATATAAAGTCCATGCCTGAAACAGGAAGAGAGGCCTGTTAAATTTTTAAAATACTTACTCAGAATGCCTGCCCTTTTAAATAGAATAAGGGAGGGAAAGTTGTAGGGTAAAATTTTTCATAAGTGCGTAAGTGACTTGAGCTCCCACGTTTCATTTTCATTAGGCATCTAGAACCCCAACTCTTATGGACTTTCAATGAGACTTGAGGTTCTAAATACCTACATCACTTTTGAAAATGGGATTTAGGAGTTTAAGTCAGTTAAGCCCATATTTTTAAAGGTATTTAGGTATTGCAATGCCTAACTGATTTAGAGGCCTAAATATTATTTTCAAAAGGGATTTAGACACTTAGGAAATCCATGTTGTTCCTGGACAAAGGGCTAAACAGTGAGGAGGCAAAATTTGCATATTATACAAAATTACTCAAGATAGTTAAGTCCAAAGCAGACTGTGAAGAGTTACAAAGGGATCTCAGAATACTGGGTGACTGGGCAACAAAATGGAGGATGAAATTCAATGTTGATAAATGCAAAGTAATTCATATTGAAAAACATAATCCCAATTATACATACAAAAGGGTAGGGACTAAATTAGCTGTTACCACTCAAGGAGGAGATCTTGGAGTCATCATGGACAGTTCTCTGAAAATATCTGCTCAAGGTGCAGCAGCAGTCAAAAAAGCTAACAGAATGTTAGGACCCATTAGGAAAGGAATAGATAATAAGACAGAAAATATCATAATACCACTATATAAAATCTATGTTATGCCCATACCTTGAATACTGCGTGCAATTATGGTTGCCTTGTCTCAAAAAAAGATGTATTAGAATTGGAAAAGGTACAGAGAAGGGCAACAAAATGATTATGGGCATGGAACAGAGGAGAGATTAAAAACATTGGGACTGTTCAGTTTAGAAAAGAGATGACTAAGGCGGAATATTTTACAGGTGTGTAAAAACATGACCAGTGTGGAGAAAGTGCATAAGGAAGTGTTATTTACCCCTTCACATAACACACGAACCAGGTAGTCACCTGATTAAATTAATAGGCAGCAGATTTAAAACAAACATAAGGAAGCACTATTTCACACCATGCACTGTGTATATGTGGAACTCATTGCCAGGGGATGTTGTGAAGGACAAAAGTATAACTGGGTTAAACAAAAATTAGGTAAGTTCATGGAAGACAGGTCTATCAGTGGCTATTAGCCAAGACGGTCAGGGATGCCACCCCATACTCTGGGTGTTCGCAAACCTCTCACTGCCAGAAGCCGGGACTGGACGACAGAGGATGGATCACTCAATGATTGCCTGTTGTGTTCATTCCCTCTGAAGGATTTGGCATTGGCCACTGGCGGAAGACAGGATACTGGGCAAGACGGACCATTGGTCTGGCCCAGTATCGCCATTCTTCTATTCCTATGTTCTTAAATCCCATCACTGTTGAGTGCAGCAATGCCTAAATACCTTTAAAAAACTGGGCCTTAGGATTTTTTAAATTTTAATTATGATACATTACACAAAATTCAGTGTTCTGAAGGTGAGTAGCTAAAAGGTGGAAGCTAGAGACAAAACCCCAGAGCCAGAGAATGAGACTGTGGCTGAAACCAGAGACAGTAACTGTAGCCAGCAGAACTGACAACAGGACAAATCTCACAGGCTAATCAAACTGTGGTAGAAATCCAAACAGCTGAACAGTGGTTAATTCCAAGCGAGATTCGTGTACTTATGGAACTGATAAAAATGGTTGCGAATGTGTATGTCAGCGGTGGAAAGCTAGCAAAGCAATTGCTCATGAAACTACTTGGAGACAAGGAAAGCAATCTGGGATGCTTGGAAGTTGGGAGAAATACTGGAAGGGAAATAAGTGCTTGGGGACTGTCCCACCTCTGTCACCTCTTAAAGGAATGGTTTCAGAGTAACAGCCGTGTTAGTCTGTATTCGCAAAAAGAAAAGGAGTACTTGTGGCACCTTAGAGACTAACCAATTTATTAGAGCATAAGCTTTCGTGAGCTACAGCTCACTTCATCAGATGCATATCGTGGAAACTGCAGCAGACTTTATATATACAGAGAGAATATGAACCAATACCTCCTCCCACCCCACTGTCCTGCTGGTAATAGCTTATCTAGATAATAGCTTATCTAGATAAGCTATTACCAGCAGGACAGTGGGGTGGGAGGAGGTATTGGTTCATATTCATATTCTCTCTGTATATATAAAGTCTGCTGCAGTTTCCACGATATGCATCTGATGAAGTGAGCTGTAGCTCACGAAAGCTTATGCTCTAATAAATTGGTTAGTCTCTAAGGTGCCACAAGTACTCCTTTTCTTAAAGGAATGACACTGTATAAACCTGAACTGCTGATTTAAACAAAAACAAAAAACCACCACCTTTTCAAAAGGCGCCAAACCTTTTCTGGAGTCAGGGGAACTCTACTTATTCAAGAAGTTTACAAAAATCTGTTTTATTCTTCCTTAGTATCAGATCTTAGTTCATTTTGAGGCTGACTTATCTAAATGTAAGTAAGTACCAGCTGCTTCACAGGGGCCAATGCCTAATTTTCAGTTAAGTTTTCTAAAAAGTGTTTTTCTTTAGAATGAAAGCAAACATTAAGGGAGGATTTTAAGAGATGGGTATTACGCATCTTACCTGCTGTTCTGAAATCTGTGCTGCACGGGATTTGTATCTGAACAAGCATACTTATTTCTTCTCCACTGAGCAGCATAGAACCTGTCCCAAGATGCTCGATGCTGAAAGGACCTTCAAATTTTTGCTAAGTGGCCTGTATTTTTACCTGGCCAGAGAGACCAGTAGTTCTAGTGATTGTGCAAACTAGGAAACTTTTAGTGCAGGGTAGCAGGGTCCACACGAACAGTGAGTGCGCAGCATACTAGTGAGCTGTAGATTTACTCTATACCTTACCACATACTAATTGTTCATCTAGACAAGCCCATTGTATAACACAGGTTTACTCTGGAAAGTGTCTCTAAAAATGGCATTACTCTACTGACAATTTCCAGATGAAATTTTCTTCATTTGGCAAATAAACGTGTATTTAACCTGGCTTCCTGCAAATCAATTTGGAATCTGAAAACCAGGAAAGTTCCTCCTTGAAATGTGCATCATCACTAGTAATAAAAGTTCTGCAGGCCATCTAGTCCAGCATCCTGTCTCTTACAGGGATAATATCAGTAGAGCTGGTTGGAAATCAGAATTTTTGGTTTATGGGAAGTATTGACATTTCAAAATTTGTTTTCATTGCAAAATGGAACAAAATTATATTCTGAAAATGATTCTGAAATTGTTTCTTTTTTATTTTTATTTTCACATTTCATAGCAGATCAATAATAATAATAATAATATAATATGCCCTATAACTGATGTCATATGAAAATAATATATTTTCAAATTTTATTGTTTTAAAACCATGAAAGGTAGCCACAACTTAGTATTGACAAACATGTTATCGTATTTTCTAGATCAATCAGTATTAAGTTGCAACTCCCCTTAAGAATTTTAGAACAGTAAAACAAAAATAGAATATTTCAACTATGTCATTATGTCATGTCAGTAGGAGTATTACCACCACTACTGGTATGATAATATTGAAACATAATAAAAATATAAATATGAAAAACTATAAACATTCAAAACAAAACTATTCCCCAAAATAAAAAAATTCTGAAATGAAACAGTTGAAAAAACATTTAGACAAAAAATTTTCAACCAGTTTTAAAGTACCAAATACTTCTGAAGAAGATGTAAGGACCATAAAAGTAGGCATATGCGGGATAATCTGACCCCACATTAAGTCTCATCCTGATCTCTAGGAGGTAAAGCTTGATGTAAGCCATGAAACAGGTTTAATATTCCTTCCAAAATTGTTAATTATAATTCTGGATATTCTTGATATCCACATAAATACCCAATGCATTTTTCAATCTTGTTAAATTCTTGGCCTTAACAACTTCCCATGGCAACGAGTTCCACGGTTAAATCCAAGCTGTGTGAAAAAATATTTTCTTTTATCCATTTTGTATTTCCCATCTTTTAATTTAATTAAATGTCCCCTTTGTTCTTGTGTTAGGTGAAAGGAAAAAAACCCTTCTCAGTCTACCTACTCACTGCAACCTCCTCACTTATTCATCTCCATGGTAAGAGAACAATTCAATTCACTCCCTCTCTTCATACCAAAATGTGTTCATGCTTTTGATCATTCTTGTCACTCTTCTCTGAACCCCCTCTAATTCTGCAATATCATTTCTGAAATGGCATGACCAGTACCATACACAGTAGTCCAGATGAGGCTGCACCACTGATGTATAAAGGCATTACATGAATATCTGTATTATTCACCATCCTATTCTTTATGCATCTTAACAGCTTTTTTGACTGGAGCTACACATTGAGTAGAGATCTTCACTTAAGTTTCTACAATGACACCCTAGTCCCCTTCTTGAGTAGATCCAATTAATTTTGAACCCTGTAAGGTGTGTGAGTTGTTTAAATATTTCCTTGCAATGGGATTACTTTGTATTTATCAACATTCAATTTCATTTGCCACTATGTTGTCCATTTACATAACCTTTTTAGGTCTTTCTGGATTTCCTCATAGTCTTTTCTGATCTGGACAAACATAAGTAACTTTGCATCACCTGTAAATTTTGCTACCTCACTACAGTCCTTCCTCCCTTTCCAGAATATATTAAACAACACAGAACCCAATATGGAATCTTGAGGCAACCCTGTTAATTTTCATCATGGAAAAAGGTTAACAGCCAGGTGCCCCAAAATTCTGTACATCATGGTCAAAACAGCAGCCATTGGTGTCTTTAAAAAAAAGGTAGTGTACTCCTCTTTGGGTTTCCATCTGGATGTGATGAGATTTCTCTTTTAGAGTAGGTGATAGAATTGTCTGTGGTCTCAGTCAGACCCATGGGAGCTCAGTATCAGATTATAATACATGATTTTGATGACCATCTTGCTTTTCCTCCCCCAAATAACTTCCATTCAGGCCTGATTTCAAAGGTTATCTCAAGAGCTGTTAGAACTAGAAGTAATTTTGATTTGTCCAAGCAATAATACCCTCCACCCCCAGAGGATGGGGCAGTCCAAAAAAGGCTGTGTCTGAGAAACCCACTGGGAAGAAGGAGACCAAGAGTCTCCTTTTTTCTTCTTCTTGTGTTTCCAGTTAGGAAAAGTGACAGGTTGGTTTGTACGTGTTTTCTTTTTTGAGGCTTAAAAAAATTCCTACGGCCACATCACAAGGAGAGTTGTTTGGTATGACGAATTCCAGACCTCTGACTGATCTAGCCCCTGTATGCAGTCAAATCTATCAGTCTGCCTCCAGTACTCCAGGGAGAAGGAGACTATTCCCCAGTTCAGTTTGTCAGACATGGAGGAGACATGAGAATTTACAAAACTAGCTATTAAGATAGTAAATAGCATTATGTGGCAGCACTAGGAGTTTGAGATCCCTGACTGCAAAAATCACAGTGGAACTAAAGTATGGGTGAAGATAGATGATAAATATTCAGTTTTAAAATATGGGTGGTCACCAAATTCATTAAATTATTTTTTCAACATTTTCATATAGAATATTATCTATGTAAAACTTCTCAGGTCTTTTTTAATGGTCTTTTCTTTAACCTGAGTCTAAAAGTGTCCTAGAGCACAAGTGAAAAAGTCTACGAGATATTCTGCCATACATGTAGGATTGGGGAGAGAAGTTTAACAGGCTACCTATTCATCTTGCGTGGTAAATTTAGGTTTAGTAATTTTTCCTAAAAATAAGTTACTCAGTCAACGAGTTATCTAGACCCCAAACTTAACTAGTTCTTATATTGTTTTGACTAGTCAGCTAAGAAATCTGTTAGCAAGAGCAAAGAGTTATCCTGCTGTGTAATAGTAGTAATAGAATGATGTACTACTTACATTCAAAAGCTTCTTCGCTTTCATTGTCTTCATCAGAACTGATCTCAGCATATTTTGGTTTCTCATTAACTGTGCTACGTTTGCGCTTGTTCATTTTCACACGTTCACAAAGTGGCATGGTGGATTCAATTTCTGCCAGGAGCTCAGGAGGCAACTCCTTTAACACTGACTGATCTATGCTACCTATTAATGAAGAGTAAGAAGAGTAAATGTAGATCACTAAGGGACCAAAGCTGTAGTCCTTTCTCAGGACTAATTCTAATAGAGCACCCACTAAATATCTCATAGTTAGATATTCTTGAAAGTAACTGATGTCATGAAGTCCTCTGTCCAAAGTTTTATATTTTGTCAACTTTACAATTAAAATGATCATACTGTATCTCTTACAAATGTACTTTAAAAAAATATTTACCAGCATATACATGATACAAATTCAACCAGCGACCTTCACATACATTTCCCTCACTCCCACTAAACAGAGTCTTACTTTAGTTGGTTGTCCAAAATTTGCAGAAGTGTTTAAAAAAATTAGGCTAAGTCAGGATTCAGTATGCATCATGGTCACATTTCTACTTATTCTGCAACATCTCCTTTACCAGTGCACATAAGAGGATTACTTTGCAATATCAGAGGGTGGAAACAAAAGCAATCAGAATTTATAAGGTTGTTAACTTTAAAAAATAAGGCCCAGATGACTAGCACACCTCAATTGTTTCCTATGTAGAAATACAACTTTTTTGTGGCTATTACAGAGTTCATTTTTGTTGCTCTTTTCTTAAGCTTAACACAAACTTAAAAAACTTAAAGCGATTGATTAGGTACCAAATAAAAAGAAACAGCAAATAGGAGTACACTATTTTCTACTAATATTCCTTACAGTACCAGAAAGATTATGTAGCATCACATTGCTGTCATCACACATTTTGGTAGTGCTGTTAGGCCTATACAAAGCCAGGACCTCTTAAAGACACTCTTCTATAGGAAGGGTCACACACATATTTCTTAGCAATCAGCCAGGAAAACCAAATTAGTTCAAAGACCAAGTATTATGCTTCAGCACTGGTTCTAATGCACCAATCCTTCACAGACTTATACAGGTGCATATATTTATGCACTGAATAGCTTCACTGAAGTTAATGAGACTACTCATAGCGCAAAAAGCATGTGCATAAGACTTTAGAGAATTGTGGCCTAAATAAAGGCATGACAAAAAGCAACTCTGGAGGGGAAGACAAGGAGTGCCAGGGGACAAGAAGAACATGTTTCTGCAACTCAGTTTTTAGTATTTTCTTTCTTGTTGAATTCAACAGGATATGGTCTGCTCTGTACAAATCATCTCTCACCAAAGTTTCTTAAGAAGAGTTGAGGTTATTATATACACAGAGCCTCATTTGTTCAGGTACATATAGAAACACCTGGAAAATCCAAGTTTATGCATAAGAAATGAGTCTTATGGTAACAAGCATTAGTCTACAAAACACATGCTAATGATTTTGCTCTGCTTCAAATTTACAGGATACTTATAAAAACTAAAGGGACACAACTTTCAAACAGAAATGTGATTTTTATTTCCTAAAATATTTAAGAGTAAAACATTGAGGAAAATTTGTTTTCAATGTATTTCATTTTTGCATTTGATAGTGGATTTAGTGTATAGTTTTACTGTTAGCACACTGCACAGTCAGTCACCTTTTCCTCTAGTTTGTGTGCCTTTTTTGAACAGTAGTATGGGAGGGGAAAACATTTTGCAGTTTTCTTTAGATAAGATTTTTAAAACCACAAAAATTGGCAGAAGGCAACAGGGGCAGCTGAACTACCTGAAACTCCATTCAAGTTTCGAAATTGACTAGGATACGTTGATGAAGTGCCTCTAATATATTAGCTACCATGCATGTTAAACCTTTTTTATATTTGTACACTACAATATATTTGTAACAATCAAAAATAAGTATAATGAATCATAATTTATACTTGGGAATCTTTACATTTTAAAATATAAAGACATTTTATGTGTATGTATTTTACTATACAGCATTGTAAACAAAATTTCTGAACACTGATATGTTGTCAGATACAATCCATCACTTTTCACACTTACCTCTGTAAAGTCCTAACTACATCATAATCAATCACGTTGGTGAACCCTGTGAGAACATAGCTGCCACCAACATGGTTAAAGTGTAGTTCAATTTTACAGTATAAACAAAATGTGTGTTATAACCTTGTCTGTGAAATATGCTAAAGCTTTGGCAGATCCAAATATAATATTTCCTAGTTAAAATAACAATTCTGTGATCCACGATTAAATAATACTGTAATGAGGAATACTAGAAAAATACGTGGGGAGGTTGGCATACAAGATATGTACTTTTTCTGAAAAAGTTCTCTAAAACAGCTTCAGTCTGAGCGTTCAAATGTATATTAAAAGCTTTGACAGTTAATATTAAAAAAATACTTTAAAAATATATTCACGCAAGTAACCTAACAGACAAGTCCCAGAGTTCAGTGACCAAAAACGGCACCCTGTTACGCTTTTCCAGAATAACTTTTTCCCTAAAATTCCTAGATTCACATAAATAATTTCAGCTTGTATCTGTAATTAAAAAAAACATCTTTAATTTTAATGAAAATACTTTCCCCTACCTAGTTGATCATCTAAATTAATAATCCAAATTATCAGTCGATTTTATTCTGAGAAATGTCATGGTATTTGCATTTATTTTACAACCTGAAAAAAATACAAGTAACTTGCTTCCCTCAGCTTCCTTTATTTACACTATTCAATAATAGGATCAGAAGCCTTTCACGGTATAGCATTTTGTCTGTTGGCATCTTTATTTTATTACAAAAGACTAAAAGCCCATTGGTACAATTAAATGCCCCCAAACTTAGCTAATCCCGGGGTAAAGTTGCCCAGTAGTGCACTGTGATGTTTCAGAATGCGTTGTGGCTAAATTTAAAACACTATGAACCAGGAAATGAAGAGTTGACACACACACTACCCTTGCAATGCAACTTTAACTTTACCCCAGCTGGAGATGGCAACAGCCACTAGGAATGGCTCCATAAGGGTGGTGTAAAGATTAACAAACTATCAAGGAGAATGGATTCTCTATCTTTGAATGCCTTCACATCAAGATTTACTAAAAAGATGTTTTAGTCAATCACAAGTTAACAGGCTCAATACAGGCGTAACTGGATGAAATTCTCTAGTCTAAGATACACAAGTTATCAGACTAGATGGTCTACTGTTCCTTCTAGTCTTAACACCTATGAATCTATAATAAGTAGGTATGAGAAAGGATTAAGAGAATGTGCCATTGCTTGTACTCTGGCTCATAGATTCGAATTCCAGCATTTATCGACATGCACTCCAGCTGCATTCACTATGTTAGGTGTAGCTGTACTGAATGGATAAGGGATTAGTAGAAGCAGCCTGGCTACAATATGAGGAGAAACACATATGGACTTTGAGGGATCAAGTACGCCTCATTTGAGCACTGAATTTTGTAGGCTGTGTCAGTAGAAGTGCATGAGGGTGTCTTCTTGACCTGGGGATTATCAGCAGTGGTTTCCAGGGTTTAGTGACAGGAAAATAAAGGCAATGTCTCAGAAGAAATCCTCAGCACAAAGGTGAAGGGGTGATAACATTTAGTGAGTCTGGGGATGTTTGTGTGCAGTAAGGTTAGTGTTTGAATGTAGGCTAGGTGCAGGTAGCTCCTGTTTGCTACACCTGACATAAACCCAACATAACCTAAAATGGAGAAAGGCACTCTGACACCAGAAGAAGTGTCTCTACACAGGGAGATATACTGGTAACTACAGCAGCAGGAAGTCACACCTCATCTAATACCGATACAGCTTCCCATGTAGACAAAACATTTGTTTCTGTCTCAGTTCTTCATCTGTAAAATGGGAGTAATAGCACTTCTCTACCTCACAGAGCTATTGTGAAGATAAATACATTGAAGTCTTTGAGGTGCTCAGGTATTACAGTGATGGGGGGCAGATAAGTGCCTACGATTGAGTGATTGATGGATGTGGGTTCCTGGAGAGGACAGGGTTGAAGCCACCTCAGCATCCCCCGCTGCACAGCTCTGATTCCCTACTTCCACCCCACTCTTCCCTGCACTGTTCCAACACTCCCCCTCACTGCTCTGACCTCCCAGAATCCCCCCAAAAAGCTCAGACTACCCTACCACTGCTCAGATGCTGCTCCCACTCCTCCAACATTTCCTCCCTCATGCCTAATACCAAATGACTAAAATCAGTTGGGGGATGATTAAAGTCATAGTTTTAGCTCCCGTTATGTGCAAAAAAAAAAAAAAAAAAAAAGTTAGACGAACCAAGCGATTTTGTAAAATGCTGGGTTTGTTTAGGGAACTGTATCTTGGGAACCCCTTGCTCAATTGACCCTAAACCTGGATCAATATATCCCACACCCAAATCGGATATGGCAAATTTCAAGGCAATCTGGACAAAGATTCAGATTTTAGAGCATTTAGAATAGTTAGCCTTTAACTAGGAAGTAATGAAAAATCTCAGCTATAGCACAGCGTAAGTTCTTTTGTACCAGCTTCCAATGGAGGCAAAGAGATACTTTTGATTAGTAATCGAAGTACAGGACTAGGGATCATTTCAACAAGGTGGTTTTTATTCCTTAGTGTCCTTCTCTGAACTTCTCAATTTTACCTATTTCTAAAATGAGGCTAGTACAACCCACTTTTGACAAATGCTTTGAAAGAAAAATATGAAGTGCAAAATCATATAATAGTACTCTGTAGAGACACTGTTGGCAGATTCATGACCAACTATGATTAATTTGAAATTTTGTTTTTATTTGATAAGCGTGGTAGTGGTTTTTTTTGTTTTGTTTTGTGCACAAATGTAATAACTTAGTATCTTTTTTACCAATATGGAAGCTTAGATTTTGTAATTGATGTGACCCACAGATTTGTCATACCCTATGTTATGATTAAACAAATTAAAATTTGAGCCATCAACCCTCTTGAATGTTACTATTTTCAAAATGGAAAGTGAAAATATGCCTCAACTGAGGTAGTTGCATAACTTTTTCTCACATTAATGAATCACTTGTACATAACACTTTCTCCACAGACATTTGAGATATTGGTAAGCAAAAGAAAAAACAAGCTTATTTCTTTTGTCCCAGACTGTTATATACCAACTTTTAATGGGACAAGATGGTAAAATTAAGAGGAAAATAAGATTTTTTAAACATGCAGAACATCACTATGCTATCATTTCCCCGCCCCACTCATTCACTTTCTTTAAAACCACAACTCATTTAACTGAACCCATTAAATTTAAGTTTAAAACTGATTTTAATATTTCCATCTCTTTTGAGGTCACAATGAGAGTTTCTTTGCTTGCTTTCAACCTTCACTATCATTTTGGCAAAAGTCAGGGGTCTCTTGAACTTCATGACCTAATCATTGTGTTCCTTTTTAAAATAAAAATGTAATTTTAAATAATCATTACATTCACCAAAATAAGATAGTCTTAAAAATTAAATTTCAGGTGAATGGTAATCATCTAACTTGAAATAATTACATTTATAATTTTAAAAAGATATTTAAAACTACAATATGGTATTATAAGGAGCACTTAACTATCAAAAAGACATGAGAAAAAAGAAAAATCAATAATCTGAAAGCAAACAAATAGTTCTATCTTACTCCTATTATAGTCATAGGCCAAACTCATATTGAATATGAACAGGATCAAGTTTAAAGGTAGAAGTCAACAGGTTAAACTTTCTTAGGTGGAAAAATCACCTAAAGCAGATCAAAAGTGTTGAATGCTTTACTACCAGAAAAATTCGTTCACCAGTGGCTAGTAGGAAATTTTCCCATTGTCAAGTTCTGCTGAATGTAAACTTTCACTAAAAAAAAAGGCACATTTTTCCAATCACAAATGTCTAAAAGTAAGCAAACACATCCAACATTTAGAAATCTAAATAAATGGCTTCACTTTCAGAGGTGTTGACTTCTACAAGGGTTGTAAGTGCTTAGCATCTCTGAAAAATTATACCACAAGTTTCTAACGTTTTTGCTGCAAAGATAAACTTTCAAATGCGAACCAATTAAGTTCTGTCTTTCTGAATCTGCAAAAAGACAGTCCATGTCTTATTCTATTTTTGCTCTCCAGGAGATGAACAAAATTTACAATAATCTGGTCAGTTTCAGGACTGTGTTCAGAAGTAGATGAGCATCATGTCTATTTCACTCTTTTGCACTTAGACAATGCTTGGAGCAGCAGCAAAGGCAGGCGCTGGAGTGGAGGAGAAAAAAAATAGAGGACAACCCACACAACTCATGGTAGACTGGACATGGAGAGAGGGGTGAGGTAACTGAGACCTCTCCTCTTTGCAGTAGCAAACTAAGATATATGAGAGAAAGATATTGATTGTGTGTGTCTGCTTCTGACATCTGACAACCAAGGGGGTTACAAGTTGATCTGATATCTGCTAAGGAATGGGCATACAAAAGATGAACCTTCCAGAGCACTATGTTAGTATAAATCCTGGGAGTGGGAAGTGGTAGAGTCCTGTAGTGAGACAGTGATTCTGCACACGGGCCCTGCAGGACCTGCTACCATAATAGCGGGAGCAGGTAAAATGTACTTTGTTGCGGGTAGAATTGGGTGGGAAAAAAACCAGACTGCAGTAATTTGTGGGAAAACACTAAACCTCTCATCAGTTTACCATGTAAAAATTGCATCTGAATTCCATTTATATATAGATTAACCAATTTTTTTTTTAAAAGTAGCATGGGGAAATCTGTCTCTCTTGCAGAATTTGCAGGATCTAAAGTTTTTGTGGGTAGGAGTGGGATAAAAATGCAAGAAACAATGCAGTGATGGGTAGGAGTAGGTATTGTGGGGTGCGGTGGAAGCAGAATTTTTAAAAGTCCCGTGCAGGGTTCTAGAAATTCACCACTTGCTTTTTAGGGTTTCCTTCCACTTTTTGTGTCAACTTCCAGCTATCATGTCTGGGAAATTTTTCAAACGATAAACCTGTTCAATACAACCCAGACAGGGCAAAGCCTAGAACAGAATTAAATTAGACACTTTATCTTTGCTTGCGCTAGAATTATTTTTAAAAAAATCCATTTTATCATTACAAAGTCACATAATTGTATTTCTATCCTATTCAGAAGTTGAAAAAGCAAGGAAGATATTTCCCCCTAATGACAGCATTCTAGTAATGCTGTTTTGAATACATGTATATTTAATATACAAATTTAACTAATTTAAAACTTTTATGTAAATTTCCTTATAGTCCCTGTGTTAGGGCCCCTGCTGGAGGCCTCATGCCCCTGCATCAGCCTGCCCCAGAGTAGAGCAGCGAGAAGTCCTCCAGGCAGCCTAGAGTGGCTGCAGAAGAGCGGCCAATCAGAGGAGCTGCTGGAGTGACCAATAAGGAGCCAAAAGGGCCAGATAAAAGGGAAGCAGCAGAGCAGAGCCTTCAGTTGCTGTGTGGAGCTTGACAAGGGAGGCCCAGGTGCCTGTCTGGCTAGATGAACAGCATGCCATGGATAGCTCACTGCAGAGAGATCACCTGTCAGAACCAAGCCCAAGGAAAGCTGCTGAAGACCAGCCGAGAGAACCAGCGGCCAGGGGGTGCTTGCAAGAGGCAGGTGCTACCCTGATGTAAAACCAAAAAAAGAAATGCATGCTCACTCCAGCCAACCAAAGGGAGCTGTCCATGAGAGGTGGGTGCCTCCCCCCAAAAAGACTTTGATTGCAGGTATATTGGCTAGAGAAAAGGGGGCACTTGTAAGAGGTGGGTGCTGAACCCCGTTACATTATGGTACCAAAGTCGGATCTTCAGACTGACCTTGTCTAAAGGGGGCCAGGACAGAATTCACTCTTTTACTTGGTCAAGCTTTCAACTGTTTTACTACAAGCTTTTAACTGTGTTATTGTGTGAGGCCAGAGGCAGCGGCAGCAACAAAACAGTGAAGACAGAGGCTGAAGAAAGCTGGAGGCAGAGGTGGAGGCAAAGGCAGTTAGACAATGAAGGCAGAGGCCAAAGAAGGGCCGGAGCCAGAAGCAGGCACAGAAACAGGCAATATTTTAATTATTTATTGGGCAGAGCCAGAGCCCAAAGAGAGCCAGAGGCAGCCCAAGTGGAGTACACCCTGACTAACGGGGGCATGAGAAAAGACTGGGCGGGGGGGGAAGAACCACTGCCTCAAACCTGTCTGAAGGGGGAGGTGTGTGGCAGGGTGGACTAGGTCCTGAGGCCCCCTGCTGGAGGCCTCATGGCCCTACATCACTCTGCCCCAGACCTAGAGCAGCAAGAAGTCCTCCAGGAAGCTTAGAGTGGCCGCAGAAGTGTGGTCAATCAGAGGGGCTGAAAGGAGGACAATCAGAGGAGCAACCAATAAGGGGCCAGAAGGGCCAGATAAAAGGCAAGCAGCACAGCACAGCCTTAAGTTGCTGTGTGGAGCTTGACAAGACAGGACCGGGTGCCTGGATGGCTAAACGAGCGGCAGGCCACAGACAGCTCACTGGGCAGAACTGAGCCCAGGGAAAGCTGCCGAAGACCAGCTGAGAGAACCAGCAGACAGGTGGATGCTTATGAGAGGCAGGTGCCACCCTGATATGAGACACCCCCCACCCCCCCAAAAAAGCAGGCTCACACTAAAGCAACCAAAGAGGGCTGTCCGTGAGAGGCGGGTGCTGGCCCAAAAGAAGACTGATTGAAGGTATATCAGCAAGAGAAAAGGGGGCAGTCATGAGAGGTAAGTGCTGACCCCATTACAGTCCCACATGCTCCCATGTTTTTTCCAGATGCCTGGGGAGCCTTTTAGTGCAATGGACATGACTCTCAGCTGGTGTAGTCAATAGAGCAACACCTATTTATATCAACTGAGGATCTGGCCCATTGAATGCAAAACTGAACAAGACACTGTTTGAAGCCTCTTTCTATTATTATACCAAATGAAAGTTATATCTGCCATAAATCCCAAATGGTCTGCAGCTCTGCTGGTATAGTCTCTAATGTTTATAAAGGCGCCTTCAAACATTGCACTCATCAAGATAATCAATAAGTCAAACTTCTGTAAATTCCAAGCATTCCAGATATTGGTTTCACAGCATTTAATAGATGTTCTAGTTTCACCATTGGAAGCACCATTGGTGCTTCCTGAACCATAGCTATTAAACTTACAGGACTTAAAAGCTCAACCAGATGTACTTATACATTTTATAAATTCCATGAACTCTATTTTTCTCATGGAATTTACAAATTTTGCCAGCTTCGTGCAAGTAGCTACAATTCACAAAGAATTGCAAGACTCCTTAACTGTGGCATAAATACCTTTCAGCTCCCCTACTACTCCTTCCCAGTTATGTTATAAATGTGAATTGCCCCATACATCTCATGAAAGGGGGGCATGGATCAGTGTTCATATCGCACTCCCCATCAGTACCCAGACCAAATTTGGCAATGAATCCTGGTCATGTGCCACCTGAGGCACATTGCACATATGCTAAGGAGATGATCTCCTGGAAGCAGTGAAGGATTCTCCTGACCCAATCAGAGAACTGTGTGGGAGAGCAGGAGGAGAATGCAACATGCCAAGCTCACTTAGCCAAGACATAGATATACCCTGGATGCTGGGGTAAGTACGGGGGAATCCACTGGTACCGTTTCTAGGAGCAGAAACCACTACCCCTGCCTCACTGGGAAAGAAGGCCTTCAACAGGGCCACAGTGTGGGGCAGAGCCACAGGGAGCCCCTGTGACAGCTTATGCTCAGGACCATGGAGTGCATTACTCCAGCCTGCCAATTACCACATGAATAGTGCTTAGACTACAACATGCCCTGAAAACTCAATATGGGATCCAACAACCAAGCAGGATTCTTTATTTCTCACGCATCACCCCCAGAAATAAATGTTCTGAAGGCCAAAGTATACCTCTCACTGACACCAAGAGTTCCATTTCCATCAATAAGTTTGAATAGATGTAACTGTTTGCAACTTCAAAACAATTTTGATGTCACACAAGTACATTTCAGGAAAGATGTGGACAAATTGGAGAAAGTCCAGAGAAGAGCAACAAAAATCATCGTTAAAGGTCTAGAAAACATGACCTATGAGGGAAGATTGAAGAAATTGGGTTTGTTTAGTCTGGAAAAGAGAAGACTGAAAGGGGACACGATAACAGTTTTCAAGTACATAAAAGGTTGTTAAAAGGAGGAGGGAGAAAAATTGTTCTTCTTAACCTCTGAGGATAGGACAAGAAGCAATGAGCTTAAATTGCAGCAAGGGTGGTTTAGATTGGACATTAGGAAAAACTTCCTGTCATAGTGGTTAAACACTGGAATAAATTCCCTAGGGAGGTTGTGGAATCTCCATCACTGGGGATTTTTAAGAGCAGGTTGGACAAATAGCTGTCAGGGATGATCTAGATAATGCTTAGTCCTGCCTTGAGTGCAGGGGACTGGACTAACTGACCTCTCGAAGTCCCTTCTAGTTCTATGATTCTATAAGTATAATATTGGCTCTGCAGTGTTAGTGGGAATAAGTATCAGTAAAAAAAAATTAGTTGCTTCTGTAGGAAGAATACACTTAAGGAGCAGTTTTAAGTAAGATGATGCCATTTTTACACAGTCACAGAACAGCTGCACAGTGTTATCAGTGTGTCTTAACAGAAACTTCTGGGGAGTGGTTAAAATCTCCTTTGTAGATCTAGCCAGAATCTGAAAGCATTCAGTACAAATACGGTATCCATGCTGATTAATCCTAAAATGATCTGTCTAAATATGAAAAATGGTCCTCTGCACTAGACTTTGTCAAAGATTCTTCGGTGAAACCACTACAGTTTTTAAGACAAGCTCATGTGCGATATGACAAGACCCAAAAAACGGTATTCTACACAAGTTTAAAAAAAAATCCCATTTGTCCTATGGAGAGTAGGAAGCTTTTCTCAACCAGCATCAGCGTCTACAGAACTGAAGCCTCTATTAAAAATAATTACATTTATTTTTGTTGTGGTGGCTTCCAAACATGAATTGAATGTAAACCAAATCACCAATATCTTCTTAAGTCTGCAGACAGTTCCATTTCCTTTGTGGCTGCTCTTTATTTTGGCAAGCTGCTGCAGAGAGAACTGCTCCTTTCCAAATTCTATGAGTAGCCAGGAAACTGAGAAGAATCAGCTCAATTTCATGCTGCAGCTCAAGGGCACAGCTATGAGCAGAAACAGAGGCAGACACTGGAGCTATTGACTGGAAAGAACGAAGAACTGGAATCTGGGTAGAGGAAGGATTGCAGATATAACCCACTCACCGCAGCCAGACTACTGAGGAGAAAGAAGAATACCAGAGACCTCACACACAACCCACCTTTGCAGTAAGAGTAGAAGGGGGAGGAGGAGTAGAAGGGGGAGGAGGAGGGACTCACAGATTTTTAGACCAGAAGAGAACATTATAGTAATTTATTATTATTTGAATAACACAAATCATAGAATTTATCCAAGCGATGCCTGTATCAAGCCCATAACTTCTGGTTGAGCTGGAGCTATCTTTTAGAAAAAACATTCAATCTGTGAACGGAACAGAGAAAATGTTCCTTTTTCCTTCAAACAGCCAGAGGGGATTGGAGGGATGATTCAAATTTATTAATGGCCTACTAGCTAGAGGCCTATATGAAGAACAGTGATCCCAAATCAAGGTTCAGGATAACAACTTGGAGAATCCCAGGAACCTCCTTTTTCCCAGCAATGCCCCTATTTTTTAAGTCTTTGGCTAACAGGCTTATCCCTCTGTCTATTAGGAGTCTGTTAAAATTACACAAGCCCATGTACCTGGGATGGCTGTGCAGCAGAGAGAAAGCTTGATGGAGAAAAAACTGCATGCCACTAAGGATTTGTTTAGATGAAAAATTGCACCAGTTTAACTAATGGTGTGATTTTTAAATTGATTTAATTTGACAGCTGCTAAAAGCTGTTTGGACACTTATTTCAGTTGAAACCAGGTTTATTTTAGGTCATCTTAAATTGATTAGGAAAATTTTAAGCTAAATTTAAATAAACCAATCAAACTGAATGAGTATCTATAGAGGGTTTTGCAGCAGTTCAACAAAATCTGTTTAAAAATTAAACCAGAGCAACCTGTGTGCATAGACAGGCCTCAGAGGTTTCTTGGGGGGTAGCAGAAGAAGAAAGGACAAGGAAAATACGGGGAAGGAGGTGCAGAACACCATGTAGGAATTGTAAGAGAAATAGACGAAAGTTAGTGGGGGGAAAGAAAATGGACATTGAAGACAACACGGGAAAAGACTCACCACAACTTATTATATGATAGAAGAGAAAAAAAGCTGAGTGAAACCATGCAGGAAAGTAATGAATAAACAAAAGCAAGGGTGTTATCAAAAGTTACATTTATAAGAATGTCTGACAAATTTAAAAATTAAATGTTGTACACAAACACAGAACAATAAATTCCTTTAAATTGGAGAAGGCATAGTTTTGGGAAATGGCACAAGTGTTTTTCATACTGGCTAGGCAGAATCCTTCAGCCAGCAGTTGCCAAGGGAGACCTTTAGATCTAGTTATGAGTGTTTTCAAACACTGAATTACACCGAATTATTCAGCATCACACATCATAGAAACAGATTGTCTATAAGGTTTTCAAATGTTAACATAGAACACACATGCAGAATTTGAAGTGCAAAGGCAGTTTCTGAAAAATGTGGATGGCCACATGTCAAAAGATTTATAAAAGAAACCTAGTCACTTTAACTACAGACTCTCCATCGAGCTTATTTCCAGTTCTCTAAGACTATGAGTCTAGAAACAAAACTGAAAAAACTGACAGATGCTAGTTCAGGGATTTACATTTTTCCCCACTAACAGAAAAAAACGTTTTCACTTTGGAAAAGTGACAATATATTGCATGTGTCTATATATGGAATATAAAAAGGGGTAGTTTAAGTTCTATCAGCAAGAGTTTAAGATGAATGCATTGCTCATGTGTGGAAAAGCCATTAATCGCTAAATGGGCAATTTAATCACCACTAAAAAGTGTCATTACAACCTTTAGCCACCATGTGTTCTCTACATGCCACAAATTACAGAAAATCTATTTTAGGAATATTTTAGAGGGTGCATATATATAAACTGCAAAGGACTCAGAGGGAGCAAGAACCTCTAAAAATGATCTAAAATACATTTTCTACACATGACAAAATTATGATTTCAAAGTCCATCATCTTAGGCCCTTCCAAGAGTAGTGCTGGATCCCATCAGAAAGCATAGAATATTCCTTCGTCAATGGTATAAAGCTCCCATTTCTAATCTTTTAGGCTGAGATATGAGACATAAAATTGTGATTTTTCATTTCTAGAAAGGTTTAGTTATGGTTGCAAGACCCAGCCCTAAACCTCAGAAAGATAACTGTGTGAGGAGGCAGGAGTGAATCTCACATTTTGGAGATGAGAACTTTTCACTGGTAGGTTGATATTTAAAAAAATATAATTGGTGTTTTGAGCAGCTCAGAGGTTTGGAGAGCTAAAATAAACTGTGAGCAGAGATTAGGTGTAGCAGTGAAAGGTGCATGATAAATTTATCACATGGTTTTTTATCTCCATACTTATGTACACACATGCACAACACACAAAGAGCATTACTTCATCTTACTGAATCAAGACAGCTTTATAAGAAAATGTCTAAATGTCAAATCTGTGAGCAATTAGATATGATGTTAGCTATTTAAGCAGCTATGGGCTCATATGTATAAATGTATGTATTTAAAAGCCTCTTCCACCACACAATTGATTTATCCTTTATTTTGTGGCCTGACAGACTTGTAGATGTTGACACATTATGAGTTCTACAAGTTTTACATTCATTTAACATCTAAACACTTAAAACCATAATTTTTAACTTGATGGTAAGATAGCTTTCACAATGTGGAGTTATAGTGTTTATCATCTAAATGAGCACTAAGAAACAAATTTGATCAGTCATCTAAATGAAGTTTTAATTCAATACAAAAATCACCCACCTAAAAACATACAAGCTACATCAAATAAGATTCTGTCCACACTATGAATTCAACTACGTCAGCAGACCAGGTTATATATATCAATTAAAAGATCTTCAGTCTTTCAGCATAGATGGGATCAGACAGACAATGGTGTTTCCGAATTGAGCTAAAGGCTCAAGGCTAATACATTAACACAGCCATGCTGCTTTAAGCATACTGGGGGACAACCATGTAGTATGTGGGTTCCCGCAATACTCATTTATAGTGTAGATTGGTTAGATGAGTTTGCCCAATACAACTAGGTGTCCCTACTGAATCATATCATTCCATTCATTTTTTAAGAAGCTATAGATTCCAGGAATAGTAAAAAGTCTTAGGGCTGGATTATACGTGCATGTTTTGCACTGGTGTAACTAAATTGATTTATTTACCCCACTGCAATCCCTAATGTAGAGACACTTAAACCAGTTTAAATCATATTTATACCATATCTATACATGATTTAGAATTAAGTGTCTCTACATAAGGGATTTGCACAGGAGCGTAGTCCCACCGATGAAAGATTTCTAATATCGACAAGCCATTGCATAACTGAGATTATACAGAGTCAAATGGAAACCACTCACGTAATAAAACAGAGAAATAATTCATTAGTGCCAGTTCAATTAGCTCAAATTTTAAAAATATTTATTCAATTTCTATCAATAGCAATATTAAAAAAAATTTAGGAAGAGAGGGAACTTCCTAAATGTAATACAAATTAACCTTAAAAGAGTCTTACCTTTATTTGATTTGGATGACTTGTTCTTGTTGGGTTTAAAACAAGAGCTCCTTGATTTATCTTCTCTGTCTTTAATAAATTTTTGTACATCATCCAAAGAAAGCTTTTGCAGAACAACTACTGGCTTAGCTCCTTTATTTAGATCTTCTACTAGCCCAATCTTCTCCACTTTGTCCTTTTGTTCACCCTTAATTTCAGTTTTCCTTGGCTCCTGAGTGACATTGCCATCTTTATCACGCTTGATTTTTGGAATAACAAAATGTTTCAATGCACCAGATCTTCCCCCCAACAAATAACTGGGAAACTCTGCCTTATTGTCAGTGTGTGGTTTATTACTATCCACTTTACTCTTATTACCATCTGTCCTTCGTTCATCCTTGCTGTTGGGTGATTTAAAACCAGGTTTATCAAGTCTTGATTTACTAGAATCTCCTTTACTTTCCTGTTTAATACGAGGACTGTCTGGTCTTGATTTTTGTTCCCCAGAAGAGAACCTCTCTCTTGACTCACCAGACTCATGTCTATGTTTTCTTTCTAGTTTCTCAGTTTTTGAACTATCAGATTTAATCCCATGTTTGGAGTCATGCTCACTTTTGCTTGAGGATCTCAAATATTCAGGTCTTCTGATCTTGGATGGATCTCCCTTATATCTCTCTGATTCGCCCCTGTCCTCAGATTTTTGTTTAAGGTTATCATGGTCACGCCTTGGAGTCTCAGGAATTGAACGTCCATCTGGTCTTTGTTTTGTTGGATCTGATCTACTTTCAGATTTTACCCTGGAGGGATCAGATTTAATTTCCTGTTTATGTTTAGATATTTCAGGTTTCCTCTCTGAAGACGGTTTACTAGAATCTCTTCTATTATCATGTCTATGTTTTGGCGTTTCAGGCCTGCCTTCATTCTTCTGTTTTGGCGTTTCAGGCCTGCCTTCATTCTTCTGTTTTGGCGTTTCAGGCCTGCCTTCATTCTTCTGTTTTGGCGTTTCAGGCCTGTGTCTTATTTCCTGTTTGCCATTATTTTGTTTGCCCTCATTTTGTTTCACGTCCATCTGTCTGTTCTCATTTTGTTTTGTTTCCATCAGTCTGCTCTCATGGTGTTTCACATCCATTAGTCTGCTGTCATGCTTACTTTCATGTTTACCTTCTATCTGTTTGCTCTCATTGTGTTTACTTTCCATCCATTTGCTTTCATTTTGTTGCATTTCCATCTGTTTGCTCTCATTTTGTTGAATGTCTGTCTTTTGACACTCAGAATCTGACTTTTTTCTAAGGGTCTCGGGATGGTTTTCAGGTTTAAGTTTAAGAACTCCAACAGGGTCTTCTTGGGGAATAAAAATAGATCCATCATTACACTGTTTTATTTCTTCAGGCTTTTTGATGGTGTCTGAATCCTGAGTTACAGTTGCCTGAGAGTCCACTCGTCCTGCTTGCTGAAGATCAATACTAACCATCAATGCTGGCCTTGACCCATTTCCTGCAGAACCTGTCTCCTGAGAAGCTGGTCTATTTCCTCCAGTAGCACCCCCAGCCTCCTGTGGATAAGAATCTTGTTTTCGCTTCTTCAAAGGCTTATCTGCAGATTGAAAGAAAAAAAAAACACAATACACATGAAAGGATAAACCTCTAAGCGAAAGACACCCCCCCCCCCCCAAAAACCTGAAAAACAGTCTCCCTACAGAAACACAGGCAACAAACCTACCCTATGAAAGTAAGTGTGTGCATATCTGTAAACACATTTTCAGTATATTCATGGATTATGGTTTAATGTTAAAAGAACATGAAAGATAACATGCAGCATTCATAAATCAGCAAATGAAAAAGTTAAGGTGTTCCTCCATAACCAGAATTGCTTTTTATGCATAGTGTAATACATTTTCTACTGCAGGACCCAGTTTGATTCAGTGCACGTAAAGGGAGGCGAAGAAAGCAGAGTTTTGTAGCGAACAAGGCATGGATTCTCTCTGCCCTGTTCACTGTGGTGTTTGGATTGTGTGCAAACAGTTTAAGGGACTAAAACTGAACAGTTAGAATAAAAAAAACTAAACTACCACCTCTGGAGAAGTACAGTGGAAGAGCTGAGGCCTGCACTATAATTCATATACACAAAGGGGCAGTATTGTGAATTTCCAAACCTGAATACTTCACGTTGCAAGCTTAATTTTTTAAAATATTATTTCTGAATGGAATATAAATATCCTCTAACTTCAATTACTTGATTGGACAGTTAAGATTTCAATTTACGGTTTACAATTTACAAAATCAACATATACTTCGAGTAGAATCCTGATAACTTTGGATTTAAAAAAGCAGCACCTTGTCATGGGTAGATTATAAGAAGTCAATATAAAAATAGTATATAGCATGTTTATCATCCATTAAACCTAATTCATTACTATCAGGATTTCCCAACAAGGTATTCTAAATGAACATTCATCTGGTGGGTCCCTGAAGCTAAAAACTTTACTTGCAGTACTTCCCATACTTTCAGGTGTCACAAATCTTTTTGTATTTGGCAAACAAGACCTGAAATGTAGGGTCTGTTTTGTTTTTGTCTTTTAGTTTTTTAAATTCTTTCTTTGAATTTTCAGTTCTTTATTGCAAGATGGATTTTCCCAGCTTCACCTCTGTGTCAGAAGAAAAAAAAAATCGACAAGATATAAGAGAGAAAAACATAAAAAGGGTAAGCTTCAAACTCTGAGGGTAGTCGGAGAGATGAAATAAAACTCTGCAAATTGATAATCTCCACAGAAGGAAAATTACAACCTCTGAAAGATTCTCACCCTGGAGAGTAAAAAGCTTGAAGTATCTTCCCTAAAGTTAAAATGAGAGCAAAGTTGTAACAAGCAGCAACATGGTCAACAGTAATAATGTGAACAAGGGATTTTTTTCTCTTAATTTTTGTTCATATCTCTATGTACATATCTATAAAATGAGGACTTGGATGAATCTTAAAAATGCAACATCACATAAAACATTCACGACTGCAGAAGGAAACAGCAAGCAGGTATAAAACTCCACACAAATTGGCTAAAACTGCAAATAAGGAACACTGGAAAATGTAAATAAAACTTTTTTTTGAAGGTGGGAGAGCTTTACTTTAGAAATAAATTCTGGAGCAAAGTGTTTGGAATAGGATTCCCTTCCAACAGCTGAAGACAAGCAAGAATGCATTGTAAATGTGTGAGGAGAAGACCACATAATTGGCTTTGGATAGGTCTATGAACGCTCTGGTTCCGGGCAGGTGGTTGTGATAACCTTGCCTCTGGTCAACTGACCCTTTAACAAGACTTCAGGTGATAGCAATATGAAATGAACTCAGACGTCCACTTGGTTATTGGTCCTTTTGTTAACAGCATTAACCAGCAAATTGATTTAAAAAGAAACAAAATAACGGTTGGAATTTCTAGACTGCACCAAGTAAGAATTCCAAAGACATTTTCACATCCAGTGTACAGAGAAGGGCCTCCCCAAGGTGGGCATCAAAGCATGAGAATAATGTGGGGAAGATGATGGGCTCACTAAGATGGAACTCTGACACCATCCAGAGAGGTCACGAGGGCCTGAAGCTCATTTACTCCACAAGATGAAGTCACTGACGCTAGGAAAATGAACTTCCATGAAAAAAAATTAACCTCAAAAGAGCTGAGTGGCCCAAAAAGAATTTTCTTCCGTTTTGTCAAGACCAGAATAACTTTTCATGACACAGAAGACTTTATAACAGGAGGCTAAAGAAGTTTCAAGCCCCTATAAACTTGACAAGAAATTGCAGAGAAAAAGGTCTACCTTCACCTAGGTCATAATAGGCCAAAAGAGCTGTTCAATGTATCTGGGAGGATTTAGTCTAAGTTGGACTCAAACAAGCAAAGAAGGTGGTCAAGCAGTTTTTGCATGGAAAGGGACTGGCAATCTTCTTTCTAGACATTGCAATCTTCAGTAATGTTAAGATGACCTGACATTAAATTCCTGCCCAAGTTTCTTAGACAAGAATAGAGACCATATCTTATTACTCATATCCAGATGTGGCTGATCTAGGACTGTGGCAAAAATGTTTCCCAGTTTTTAAATACATTAACTGACCAAGCTCCATTTGGACTGGATCTGGAACTATTAGGTGGATGGGGAGAGAAAAGGGTATATATATACTGGAGATTAGGACAGATTAAACAGGAAGGAAGTTAAGATGACAAATAGGAATGGGAACCGGTATTGGAGGAGTAATTTCTGACAGATGTCCCCTGGTTAGGAGTTACTGGTTGATGGGGTTTATTGTTTTATATGGTATGTGTAGCCTACCTGCAGTCCTTATTCATGCACTCCATGGATTACCAATTCAATGTTGCTGAGAGGTTGCAATAAGGATTAAGGTGTTGCCATTAGACCTTATTGATGGTTCTTCCCAACCTTCTTCTCTTACATATCTGCCTTCAGCTAGCTGATTTAGTCCTCTATCTAGTAGGTGTCTATTTTTAAAGACATAATCAGTTATTTAAAATTGTGGATGAAACCTGACTAGATTACTTTGTATGCCTATTTGGCCAATTGTCTCCAGATGGATATCCGGGGTCTAGCATGAGCAACAGGAGGATCAGCAAGCAAGTGTGGTTCTCCTGGTTTTATTAAATCAGGAATGTAGGCAGTTTCTCACACTAAAATTGGATTTATGCAAGCATGTGGTCTTCTTGCTTATAGATCAAAAAAGAGAAAGTGGGAGTATTGCTAGGATTCTCTTCTGTACCTCACATTTTTTGAAGGTGACTAAGGAGGAAAGAATAGGAAAGAATCAGGAAAGATGAAAATGCAGACATAGGAAAGAATCAGTTGCTTATTGTTTTGGGTGATTGCGGATGGCTTTTGAATAGATTGAAGGGTCTATTATTGTTGAAGATCTGCTTAGACTATCAACTTCTTGGTGCAGGAACTGTGTATTTCAGGTTGTGGTGAGGTAGTTCTAGCATAATTTAGTATCCATTTAGTCCAGACTTCTCCAACTGTTTTCAGTGTGGGTTTAGGCTTGAATATGGCACAGAAATTGCTCTTAAATTCACCCATCATTCTTTTGTTCCTGAGAAGAGCAGAAGCTTGATTTAGATGATCATTTATCCAAGACTCTACAATGCTACCCCACCTATTCAATACTACTAGGAGATACTAGGAGAGGTAGTGAGATGGCCTGAGTACTTGCTTTCCAAGTATATGGCTATGGCTGGGACATGAATGACAGCTACCTACGTGAAACTAATCTGGATCAGAGTGATGTTGGTTAGCTGGAAAAAACACCAGAAGAAATAGCAGAGATGATATCTTCACAATTTCTCTTTCTCCAGGTTCACCACCTAGGAATTTTGTTAGCTCACTTGCATACATCCAGATAGCAGCAGTTAAAAGTCTGCATTTTCATCTTTGCTTTGTAAGGAAGTTTAGACCTTTCCTATCAGATATGGATTTTGTCACCCTCTATCCATGCTTGTCTCATCTCCAAATTGGGAGTGGACCTAGCTACCCAAGAAGCATCTGTCTGTCCACAAACATGATCTCTTAACAGTAATTTCCCACTGGAACTATGAAACTATAACAGAAGGGGGCCTACCTCCCACCTCCCCAAGCAGCAGCAATGTGAGAAGCTGGAAGTAGCAGCAGCCACTGCCAAAGTTAAAAGAAAAGGAGGACTTGTGGCACCTCAGAGACTAACAAATTTATTTGAGCATAAGCTTTCGTGAGTCTCTAAGGTGCCACAAGTCCTCCTCTTCTTTTTGCAGATACAGACTAACACGGCTTCTACTCTGAAACCTGCCAAAGTTAAGTGACTTAGTATTGTTTAAGACCCTTACCCAGTGCTAAGGACACTGCCCAAATTATAAAATTTACAGAGACAAAACACATTCAGTGTCCTGTTTCTTCTCCAACAAGCTTTTGTCTGTCATTTATCTCTGCCTACGTCCAAACAAACAAACAATCAGCACAATCTGACAATAATGAAGCAAAAATTACTTTACTGTAGGTCAAGTACATCCCTTAGGCTTTGAGATTTGAGCTTCTCCTACCCAATAATACCTGCTGGATGAAAGACCCTCTCAATAACACAGAGATGTGGTGGTAGGGAAATCAGACGTGCTTATGAATTTTTTTCTTGGAACCTCTATGCCTGACAGTCAAAAAATAGGAAGCCCCTTTCCCCCTTGAATGGAGAAAGGGAAGTTCTTATGGATCCATACCTGGCCTTACAAACTGCCACTAGCACCATCTTCCAGAATTATAGCTTCCAAATTTGAAAAAAAAAATTATATAAACTTTAGTTTTTAATTAAAACTATTTCAAAAAAATTCGATTTGCAAGAAACTTATGACCTTTTTTATAATACTCCATTTTCTCAGTCACACTATTATGGTTACACTGAAAATTCTCTAAGTGAGGATCCTGCTGTTACGTACAATTTAATTTAAAAAAAAAAAAGTCGCAGGGAGGATCAATAACCTTCTTGGCTTCTTATTGTCAAATACTCAGGATTACAGAAAGGCAAGCTTACCTATCTATACAATAACTGGAGTTCTTAGAGATGTTTTGTCCCCATGGATGCTCCACTTCTGGTGCGTGCGCATTCCCTATGGGTAAGGCCCTGCTAAATTCAGAGTCCATTTTGGTAAAAAATTGGACAGGATTTTAAAAAGCGTAAATTTCATGATTTCAGATATTTAAATCTGAAATTTCATGATGTTGTAACTTTAGGGAGTCATGGGATATCATACAGGAAGATCTGGATGACCTTGTAAACTAAAGTAATCGTAATAGGATGAAATTTAATAGCGAACAGTGCAAGGTCATGCATTTAGGGATTAATAACAAGAATTTTTGTTATAAACTGGGGATGCATCACTTGGAAGTAACGGAGGAGGAGAAGGACCTCGGAGTATTGGTCGATCACAGGATGACTATGAGCCACCAATGTGATATGGCCGTCAAAAAAGCTAATGCGGTCTTGGGATGCATCAGGTGAGGTATTTCCAGCAGAGATAAGGAGGTGTTAGTACCTTTATACAAGACACTGGTGAGACCTCATCTGGAATATTGTGTGCAGTTCTGGTCTCCCATGTTTAAGAAGGATGAATTCAAACTGCAACAGATACAAAGAAGGGCTACTAGGATGATCCGAGGAATAGAAAACCTGTTTTATAAAAGGAGACTCAAAGAGCTTGGCTTGTTTAGCCTAACCAAAAGAAGGCTGAGAGGAGATAGGATTGCTATCTATAAATATATCAGAGGCATAAATACCACACAGGGAGAAAAATTATTTAGGCTCAGTACCAGTGTGGACACAAGAACAAATGGATATAAACTGGCCATCAGGAAGTTTAGACTTGAAATTAGATGAAGGTTTCTAACCATCAGAGGAGTGAAGTTCTAGAACAGCCTTCCAAGGGGAGCAGTGGAAGCCAAAGACATATCTGGCTCCAAGACTAAGCTTGATAAGTTTATGGAGGGGATGATATGATGGGATAGCCTAATTTTGGCAATTAATTGATCTTCAACTATTAACGGTATATATGTCCAATGGCCTGTGATGGGATGTTAGGTGGGGTGAGATCTGAGTTACTATAGAGAATTCTTTCCTGGGTGTCTGGCTGGTCAGTCTTGCCCACATGCTCAGGGTTTAGCTGATCACCATATCTGGGGTTGGGAAGGAATTTTCCTCCAGGGCAGACTGGCAGAAGCCCTGGAGGTTTTTCGCCTTCCTCTGCAGCACTTGCTGGAGGATTCTCTGCACCTTTAAGTCTTTAAACCACAATTTGAGGACTTCAATATCTCAGACATAGGTTAGGGGTTTGTTACAGGAGTGGGTGGGTGAGATTCTGTGGCCTGCGTTGTGCAGGAGGTCAGATTAGACAATCATAATGGTCCCTTCTGACCTTAAAGACTATGATTCTATGATTCTGCACTGCTGCAGACAGCAGTCAGTCAGAGAGTGGTAGACCAGTTCTAAAGGCAGCGCTGCCGCCAGCAGCAGCACAGAAGTAAGGATGGCACAGTATGGTATTGCCACCCTTACTTCTGCATTGCTGCCTTCAGAGCGGGGCCCTCAGTCAGCAGTCACCACTCTCTGCCAACTCAGCTCTGCAGACAGCAGTGCAGATGCAGATGCAAGGGTGGCAATACCACGACCCCCCTACAAATAACTTTACAATCCCTCTATCCCACACAACCTCCTTTTGGGTTGGGACCCCCAGTTTACGAAATTCTGGTCTCCCCCATGAATTCTGTATAGTATAATGGAAAAAGTACACAAAAGACCAGATTTCATGGTCCGTGATGCATTTTTTCCCAGATGTGAATTTGGTAGGGCCCTACCGATGTAGGATGACCAGATGTCCCGATTTTATAGGGACAGTCCCGATTTTTGGGTCTTTTTCTTATACAGGCTCCTATTACCTCCCACCCGCTGTCCCGATTTTTCACACTTGCAGTCTGGTCACCCTATACCCATGGATCTGTACCTTCATCATACATATCCTTGTGCTCCACTGTGAGCGTATAATAGGAAGCGATGGACCTATCACTGCTTCAGTTCCTTCTCAACCATGAAGTCGAGGGGGAAGGACTCCAGACACAGAGGGGAAGGATGGCAGGTAATGGAACACCCATAGAGACAAAACATCTCAAAGAACCTCAGTTACTCTACAAGTAACCTCCTCCTCCCCCAAGTTATTGTCCCAATTGGAGCTCTACTTCAGATGACCCAAAAGCCATCCATGAATTATGGAAGGGCATTTTGAGGAGGCAGATTCAGTACAGACTGGACACCAGTCTCACCAAAGGCTGCATCTGCCCTGGAAACATGCATGATAACATAGTGCTTGGAAAATATGCACAGACAACCATCTGCAATTAGTATGTTCTTAAGTATGGCTATAGAGGTGCATTGTGCCCTAATAGAATGGGCAGTCATCCTAGGTGGGGGGATGCACTCCAGAAGCTTTGTAACATTCTAAAATGCAACCTGAAGCTCATTTCAATACTCCTTAGGTGGAATCTGGCATCCCTTCATTCACTCTGTGGTGCTGTGTAGTATCCAAAATATTGGGAGATTCATGACCCTCAAACCAAAAGATCAAAATAGCTGCTTGGGAAGAGTCACTAACTGAAGTAACACAGATGACGGCCCCTTTTTGTGGAATCTGGAGCTCTTCCTATGTGGTTCCAACTAGTCTTTGCAGGGGTTGTCACTTGAGTGGGCAAGACCATTGCGCTGTCTGCAACTTGTTATATTTCTCTTCATTGTAGGGATGTAGATGCCAAGAGATTGCAGGGTCCCGCTAGAGTTCTTCAGTGAGTGAAGGGATTTGTCTGTTGTATCATTGAAGAGCTTGGGCTCTTTGAAAGGAAGATCCTCCACTGTATTTTGGACCTCTGTGGGGAGACCAGAGGATTGCAGACAGAGCTTGATGCATAATTATAACATAAATTGCCAAGAACAATTTGTGTCAGCTGCATGTAGTGAAGCCTGTAGAGAAGCTTTGGCAATCATCTGGAGAGCCTGAAATGGTTTCTTCTGGTCTTGAGGCAAATAATAATCAATGTGAGTATTTGCTGTAATTAATAAAGTCATGCTTTTGCCATCAAAGCACGGTAGATGACAACCCTGAATTGTAGACTGGCCAAAGAGTAACTCTCAAGGCCAGAAAAGTCCAAGCATTTAAGTTCTGTATCATGAGAGGTTGATCTGGATCAATGCTGTCCATTTCTCTCATTAACGGCATTGACTACCAGAGAGATATGATTGCTTTCCATAAGTGCATAGGAAGGATAAACACCAGGGAGGGAGAAGAGTTATTTAAGTTAAGGAACAGTTGTTGCCACAAGAACAAATGGATATAAAGTGGCCAACAAGAATTTTACGATTGAAATTAGATGACGGTTTCTAACCGTCAGAGGAGTGAAACTACGAAAGTTAGCTAGCGCACACTGTGACAATCCATCACTAGCCACAGATGGTTGAGAAGGAACTTGAGCAATGGTGGGTCTGCCCCTCCCTGACAAAAAAAATCTCTGTATGAAAGTGCATAGGTGTGTGCACACACCGTAGTGGAGCACCCATAGGGACAATAAATCAAAGGAGATCATGCCTTCTTAAGTCACTACTCTGGAGATCCATGAAAACACAAAAAAAATTTGAAGGAATTCAAAAACATCCTTCATCTTAGTTGACTGACTTTATGCATCTTTTGTAACTTTGGTGTTCAAACTTCAGCCACTTAGATCCATAGTTTTTTTATTATTATTTTTGCTGCAATGGCGGTAGCATATCTAGTACTTGACTAGCATATCATAGAGACTAATATTTTCCTTTCATAGATCCAGGTTCTGGTGCAGAACAAGACCTTGTCTCAGTCTGAGTGGTGGTTACAGATTATAAATCAAATGACAGCCAGGACCTGTAGGACCAATAAACTGCAGTCAGTCTCTGTGGCCTGCTTCTTTGCAACCAGTGGAGCAGGTGGGAAGCCACAGAGCAGTCTTTTGACCATCTTAGAGGTATGGCATCCAACTTCTCTACCTCCAGGTTTTTTTTCTTTTCAAGCACTGCTCCATTTTTTGTACTGTTACTATACAAACAAATCCAACAAAGTCTGAAGAACTGATTGATCCAGCTACATTCTCCTGGGCATGTATCTTTCCTGCTGAGCAAAGAAAGGATGTGATGTTCTCTTTCTATAAAGTGCCCTGAGGGAAAAGGGAAAGTTTTTGTTCTCAAGACATTATCAACGTCATTTCTCTGAGTCAAAAAAAATGCTTAGCCTCTTGTGAAATTACATAGGCTATGGTGGTGGTATTTTCTGTGAGGATCAGCACATGATCAGGAGAGGATGTTGGAAATGAGGGAAGGCTAATCTGATGGCTCAGATTTCCAGTCAATTAAGTCTCCTTTCTCATCCTTGAGCCAATACCACTAGAGCCACCACAGAGTTCAAATGCACCCTTCATTCTTGGAAACTACTGTTTCTCCAATATTTGAGGTTACGTCCACTAGCAAAGGGACATTACAATTGGAATCAGCATGTATGTTCTTCATCTACCTGTTTGCCAGGTTTGCAAGACAGCAGTGCCAAATGAACGGTGTCCACAAAGGAAACCAGCAGATCAGGACCTGCGGTAAGTATGGTGGCTGGATGAGTGGTGACTGGGTCATTTAAACAATCTTTTCTAGTTTCTCCTTCAAAATGAACATTTTTGTCCAGGACAGTATCCAGAACAACTGTAGGTCATCAAGTCTCCAAGGTTGCAGCTGACTCCTTACCCTATTTAAAAGGAAACCATGTTCCTCCAGACATGATACAGTTGCCATGAATTCTTACATGACTTTAGACAGAGAGGAATCGAATGGTTAGACATGTATGTTCTGTTCTCCAAGAGAATCATGTTGACAAGGGTCTTTTGTAAATACCCGTGGAAAGGTAGAGACCAAAAGAAAGAAACTGGTATTGTTACTGCCCTTCATATTAGCAGAATTGTGGGTACCTTCAATGGTTCTGCTGTATTAATATGCTAAGGTAGGCCTCTTTACGAATATCTTATAGATGTCACGAAGTCACCTTAGTTACATCATCCTTTCATTTTCTTTATCTATTTTGACTTTCTTGTGGATTTATTCAGACTTCAGGTCCATGATGCCTTGAGTGTCTCCATTCCTCTTCAGCATCTCAAAGGAGATAGATTCCATAGCACTGATCCCTGGATGGAAATAGGTTAAAGGCTGAAGAACAGAGCTAAACTTTTAAATATTTTAGTGTGAGTGTGTGTGTAAAATTAGTTTAGCATAGAACATCAAAAAGCCTTATGTTGCTAAAAGATTACTTGAATAAGCTTCCAAAGTCTCTGCAACAAGCAGACACCTACGGTCTGCCATAAATTCAAATCTGAAAGCAGAGGACTTTAGAAACTTGTGCTGAGAGGTGACTGCTAAAAGACCCAATCTGCTTCTAGTCACACAGGGAAAAGGAACATCCCATAAAGAGGGATGTCAGGAGAAAACACTGAGACTAAGTAGTCCCTCAGCTGATCTGCCTTAGGCTGAAGGAGACTTAAGAGCAGTTTTGCTGAATTCAGGAAGTTGAACAGCTTATTTTTGGAAGTGTGTTTGTAAGAGGATGGTAATGTAGTTAGTGTAATTAGGAGCTGAAAGCTCACACAAGGCATTATAATTTTTCTTCTGCTGATCCTTGTAACTCCCTGCTCCTGTCAAGCTGACTAACGTGCCTCTGTATTGTCAGGGGCAATTTACATTAGTACACTAGAAAACTGCATGACAAACTATGGAACAGTGGCAGCCAAGCTTCAAAACCATTCAGACACTGTAGTTCCCTACTAAATCTCTCTCATTTTAACAGTTTAATGTGTAACCTACTTTAACCTCTCCCAAGAAATAGGTTTTCAAAATGTAAATGTTGGGTTCCATCGACGTGATCAGTTTGTGAATGGGTAAAACTGTTTGGAAAAGAATAATTCTCCACAAGTACCTGAAAATTTAACATACATACTATACTTAGAATAGTAAGAAAATCTGAAAAAAAATGAACACAGAAAAATTTAAAATATTGTTAGTACCTTAATGAAAAAATAATGAACATTTATTCAAGTACTACTTGTGAGAGACTGATTTACAACTTGGTTTATATCCAATAGCTTGTGTAAGTGGCAAACTCTTAAAAGTTTATTGCCAAATTGTTTTATGCTCCCCAACATTCCTCTGACAGATTACTGATTTTATTCTGACACCATCTCACCTTCGATTTGAAAATACTTTAACTAATTGCAATGACATTTATGCTGCCTGATAATGAGCAAAGCCTACATCATGTTATGTTAATTAATATCAGAGTGGATTCAGCCACCAGTTACAAACTACAAAAGCAGTATGTTCATCTTGACTTGCAATAACTTTTTTTAGCTCCACCTCTATATCATCACTTTCTCTGTTACACATGACTGCACAAAGAACACGGGACAAATTATTCGTTGGACAATTCCTTTTGTCACAAATCCTTTCCTCCCATCCTTTCAATAGGTACAGAGATAGTCCTATTATTAGGCCACAGTCTGAATGAGGCAATTTTATTTTATATCCTAAAATACTACTTTACTACTATCCTCAGAGACCAGATTCACACTTCAACAAACTTCTACTTGGAAGAGCCTACACTGCCATTGGAGATCTACACTATTTAAAAAAAAAAAAAAACATTCAGAAGTGTTTTCACATGTTTTCTTTGCTCAGTCTGTTATTTCACCTTCTTTAAAAAGAGAAATTCAAGCAATTTTTACAGATAGACTAACATCTAATTTCAGAAAACTGAAATTCTTTTTTTCTACGTTATTACAATCACATCTATGTTAAACATCTCACTGTCTCCTATAAAAATAGGACACTAGCAAACTTTTTTCATTACCAATGCTACATAAGGACACTAGCTCCACCTAGTGTAGTGTACAGTGATACAAAATGCAGACTTCATAAAGTTTACCTGTCACACTTGCAAAATACATACAGCATCCTATTTGGTCTTGTTTTCTTTTTTTGTAGGGACACTAGATTTTTTAATATACATATTGCTCCAAGTTATCTTCCTCCCATTTTAAGTATTCACAAATGCCTCATTTCAACTTCTTCCTTGTATCTGTGAGTCTACTTTTGTACAGGTTAAGTATACAAATGACAAAACAACTCATGTCTCTTTTTTTAAGGAAAACAAAGAATGATCTTAAGCTTCTACCATTCATTTTGTACACCAGTAGTACATTGCCTGTAGCTACACATTTTGTCATGAAAATGTATAGGCAATATTAAATTACACACAATGCCTCAGGCAACATCAGTAATTAATTCTTATTGCTCGTGTTGTTGTTTTTTAATGTAAAAGTTACATTACAAAAAGATTACTTACCAATAACTGTAGTTTTGAGTGTATTGCTCCTGCATATCCACACTCTTGGGATGTATGTGTCTGCTGCTTTCAGCTTGGAACCATCTAGAAAAGAAGTGCCCACAGGGGACATGCAAGTGCCCCCTCACAGATCGAAACACTGGAAGCAAATTTATAAAAGGGTCCAAGTAGCCGTTTCTTCCATTAGTTTAAAGAATCCATACAAGGATACCAAAGAAGTGGGGAGAATGGATCTTCAGAGGCAATGTACTGGAAAAATGCAGTTACTGGTAGGTAATCTTTTTCTCCTTTAAGAATTGCCTCTGTAGATCCCTATTTTTAGGGAATTAAGTGCAGTAGCCTCTCAGGAGAAGAGCTGAGAATTCAATGATAGTTGCCTGACGGCTCTCCCAAATTGATGAATCTAGAGAACAGTACTCTGTACAGCTAGAACTGTAACTCCATATAAGTTTATATGACAGACACATTACATAAAAATGATTTTGAACCTGCCTAGGATCCAAAAGAATGAGTGTTCAATCCTACAAATACAGGGCCTCCAACTAAAATTATAGCAAATCTGAATCCAAGCCTAATGCATTTTGAAACTCTAAACAGAAATGGATTCCCTTTTGGATTTTTCACTAAAAGCTATATATTAGCTAGATGACTTCTAGATGGGTTTTCTTCCTTCCTCTTTCTAAACAGTAGCATAAGGCCCTATTAATATTATGAATATGTTATCTACTTCCCACAGTAACATATGTGGTCTAGGGAAAAACATTAACCATTTGAGGTAAAAATAGGGGGTGATACTTTTAACCCCTGTAAGGAAGGTCAGCCATTAAAACCTCCAGTTCATTCTCCTTGATGAGGTTATAGCATTCAGAAAGGCAGTTTTCAGGTTTAAAGGTGCCTCTATTAATGTTGTAAATACTAAGTTTAAATCTCCCGATATATACCCTGCTCTTCAACTGGAGAGTTAGTGAGCATTTTAAAAAGTATAATGTAATGGAAGATTAAAACTTGGAACAGTAGGATCATATGCAAAAATAATGTACATAAGCATCCTAGCAGTGGTAAGAGACAAACCAAATTTTTTTCAAATGAGACAGTCAAAAGTCTAAGGAACTGGTGTTGATAAAGGTCCAAATTGTTATCTAACCCAAAGAAAATCTCTTCTGCTTCAAAAAACATTCCTTGTTGGAAATTTTCTAGATTGTAACTTTCTTGCACGTTCTTCTGAATCTGCATCCTTCCCGCACAGTCATATGTCACTTAGGGTACAAACATGTGTTCACCATCCCTGTCTATCATGCTGTTTGCCAAAATTACTACCTTGATGTGTTTCTATAACTGAACTCTTTTACAAGGATAGATTGCTGGCCTATTGCTCAACCTCCAACTGGTCCGGCTTGGGTGGTGCTGTCGGGAGTTAAAACTCCTGCTGGCAGAGTGCTCAGGGTCATTGGAACACAAACTTTCTCTCCATCTCAAGGTGTAGTCCACAGGGAAGGCTGGACTTCCTTAGAACACTCAATGTCAGAATTTTACAAAATACTCTGAACAGACTAAGATCAGAATGAAGAATGTGGCTGTGCTCCCAAGAGAAAATTCAAAAGTAATTAAGAGGAAACAGAAGCATCAAGAAATACAGAAAGTCTGAATACTTAAATTGATGAGCCCAAGTAGGAGCTATGAGAAATAGGTACATCCTTGTAATTTCTGATTTTCCTGAGTATGATCAGAAGTAGAAACAGGGAGTCTTGTCTGCCATCCAAAATAAAGAGGCCCATTAGCATATACAGGTCTACCCATGTACTTGATCTGGGGTAGGGTCACCTCATGATAATTCTTGTCTCAAAGAGATGCAAAGATGATCCCATTTCCTACAAAATCCTTCAGGAATCACTCATGTTACCATTTATGTCTTCTTCTGACACCTGAGACTTGATAAAGAGAAGTTGGATTAATCTGATGAGCCACTATTACTTTCACCAGTTTTTTTCTAATACAGACAAGTTGTTCACAATACTGATCAATTTAGAGAATGATTCCCTAAGTGGAAGAGGAGAAGGAGATGATGGCTTGTTCTTCCCAAGAGCAGGCAAAGAAAAAATTACACATTTTACCAAACTCCTCAGTACCTTTTAGTCATGATGGAAAGACTACAAAAAGGGTCATGTAAATGAAGGTCCAAATGACCATAAGGACAAAATAATGAAATGGATCCCAGAAGAGCTTTTCGGTGTGGGGCAGTGTATCAGGGTGATGCTTCCTACTCACATCTGATGAAGCTAAGGTCAACCATGTCAGTTATTAGAGCAACAATCTGTGTGCCCTGATAATCTCCCTTTTTCTTCTTTATTCCAGAAAGATTTGGCACAGCCCAGAGAAGGAGGCATCTGCTTAGTATGTTGCTCCAGTGCCATCATCAGATTTGAGGTCTCCACTCAACTTGAAGCAGCTTTGTTCTGAGGGAGCTAAATACAGAGGTATTGGAATTGAGGCACTCAGTGAGGACGGCACCAGAATCTGCAAAGTCTACAGATCCCCATTCATCATTCATCATGATCATTCATCATATCATTCCTGCCAGTTCTGAAAACAATCCCCAGGAGAGTTCCTCCTCTTCTCCAGAATGATTCAACACCCGTGGAAAGAACATGTTCACATGCACCAAAAGCCTTGAAGTTTAGACTATGGCTGTGAGAAGCCTTAGAGTGCATCTCTGAGAAAGTACAGTGCTGTAGACACATCATAACCCCAAAGGACTCCATAGCTGAGGAAACCTTGGGAAAGACCACCAACCTTTCAATGGTTCCTGAGGGTGATCATATAAAAGAAGCCATTGATGGTTCTAGAACCAGCAGGTTGAGATGAGAAGGTACTCTTCAAGGACTAAGCACCAAATACACTTTTGCTCATGTTCCTTATCCTGGGAGATAAGTCATAAAACTCAGAGCAGCATCTGGGGAATGACCCACCCTCAAGAACAGGAAACACTGGATGTATCTGTCTGTAGTGAACATCTTGACTTTGCAGTATGGGCACCAATTAAAGCCTGTGCACTCATTCTTGTCAGCCATACAAAACCAGGAGGAGAGAACTAGAGCCAAGAACTAGCCAGAAAAACCTAGGACAACCATCTGCACTGACTGAAGTTGGGTCTCATCACCTTAAGGATATAACACTCAAGTTTTTCACGCAATGGCAGAAAAGTTACCAGAAAAATTAAGTAAAGAACAAAGCTACACTTTTCTTAAAAACTAAAGTATGCACAAAAAAATTACAGTGCAGAGAGACAGGAGCACTAAGATGGTTCAGTACCCACAATGAAGTACTAACAGAGTGGTTTGGTCTATGAATCCCCTTTTACAGTCTTGCTCCGAATATCTGAGTGCTGCAGAAGGGTGGTTATGCAACCCCAAAAGACACTGCTTTTCTAGATGGTTCTCAGTTAAAGGCCTTGGAAAACATCCCAAGAGCTGGGATCTACAGAGACAATTCTTGAAGAAACAAAGGGTTAGGAAATAAATTGAAAGCACTTTTAAATCAAGTTAATTATTAGTAGAAGAAGTATAGCAGCTTAGCCATTCAGAAAAGCATTTCCTTCCATCAAAAGTATATTAAAATCAGATTAAGAGAGAATACATTTGAAGAGAGCACATATTTCTCTCCATAAATGGATTATCTGAAATAATGCATAATGTAATGTGACAAGACTCAAATTTATCACCAAATAAAGGATTTTTTAAAGTTTTACTAATTCCAGTAATAAATATTAAAATTTGGGTTAGAAACATGTTTTGATTTATTTAAACAGAATTTTTGGTCTAAATAAGGAAAAAACTTGTGCTCTCTCTGGATGGGTGATTAAGTCTGCATTTGTTAATACCCAAATTTGGTGCCAACTAAAATAGAGCCCAGTCCAGATGTTGGTTCATACATGTTCAGTTGCAACTGTATTATCAAGTCAGAAATTGCCCTGTTTAACTTCAGCAAGGCTTTTCTCTGACACCTCTGCTAAATTAGCATCAGACTTAAAAAGATTTTCTCTCAGAAGTTAAACAGATAGTATACAGGCTGCCTTTAAACAAAACTAAGGTTTACCCATTCTCATTTAACATGCCTTTTCCACGTAACACACAAACACACCCACATACCCCCCCTTGTTTTCAATTTCTAGAGGTGGGGTTTTATTCCACTGTTATAACTTCATAGCAAATGACCTTCAAACTGGTTAACATGATCAGAAACGTAAAACAGGATCAAGAAAGGATCACCCTGAAAAGGCATCTATGGAGGGCAGGCTTTAGACATAGATATTTAAATGAAGAGGGAAAAGGAAAACTCCAAATGTTAGTCTAGCCTCTATGGCATAGAGCAGTGGTTCTCAACCAGGGGTCCGGGGACCCTGAGGGTCCGCCAAGCATGGCCAGGGTTAGACCCCCTGGGGCCCAGGGCAGAAAGCCAAAGCCCCTCTGCATGGGGCTGAAGCTCAGGGCCCTGAGCCACGCCACCCACGGCTGAAGACTAAGCCTGAGCAATGTAGCTTTCCCAGGCAATGCTTGCTACCCCCAACACCATTCCTGGCTTTTATATGCAGAAAACTAGTTGTTGTGGCACAGGTGGGCCATGGAATTTTTACAGTATATGGGGTAGAGAAAGCCTCAGAAAGAAAAAGGTTGAGAACCTCTGGCGTAGAGAACACAAGTCTGATAAATAGGTACTGTATATAGTAGTTCACTGGAATATGTAATTTACAGATAAACAATGGTGTTCAGTTGATCAAAAACGAAAGCAATGTAGAAGTATATATTATCCAATCATACCATTGCCTTTTTAAAAAAAGATGTACAATTCTGATCCAATATACCTTTCATGTTAGATATGACTGGTGATAAAAACAGAAGTGGTGTAGCAATTCTATTGTAATTTCAAAAAAAGATGTTTATACTGTATGGTCAGTAAACTAGTGCACAAGGGAAGTAAGTGTCTCTTTCATCAACTAATTGATCCGTTATTTAATATCTATTAGAAACTGTGATTCCATCTATCAATGTAATTGTGTGGTACTGTCAGAATTCAAGTAACATCACAAGCAATGTCCACTCTATCCTGATCTAATGTCATGGCTCAAAATTAAGAGTAGTTTATGAATAATTTAACTTTTATTTTGTATGAACCCAAATTAAAAAACCTAACAACTTCATTCTCCAGATTTTAAGGATTGCAAGCAAAGTGATACCAGATATTACACACATGAAAGGTCACAGTTCATTTTGGACAACAAAGATGATGGCAGTATAAGAACCTATACAGAACAGAACAGAACTATGTGATGATGGGAAATAATAGGATATATACACAATCCTTTTACCTTTATCTTGGACTTCTTTTGAAAATCGCTCCCTTTCAATAGCTGATTCACGTTCTATCCGCTCAATTTCAGCCAATGCATCCAACTCTACTTCATCATATGGCGTTATAGTTCCTTGTTGCGAAACCTGTTGCTGTGTCTGTACCACAGGAGTTTGAGGTTGTTTTGCAGCAACTGAAGTGTTCTGTTGTAAAACAGGCACTTGTTGTGCCTGAAGGAATGCTGTCTGTTCATGCTGAGGCAAACACTGAGCAGCATTTAGTGGGCGATTAATATCCTGTGGAGTAATGGGTGTTTTAGAAGTCTGTCCTGGGTACTGCACATTAAAAGGAATATCACCCTCTGACACATTACTGTTTTCCAAACCAGAAAGCATATCGTCCTGCTGGTCCATATCTGAAGATCTTACACGAGAGAGTCTTAACGTAAGTTTAGTGGAGTCCTTGGAAGGAGAACTAATGATATCATACATTGCAGCTTTTTCAGTCTGGTCTTTTTCATCCTTGCCTAACTTCATTTTCTTTTGTTTCTTTTGCTTTCTTTCTGGAGAATCTAACAATATGTCTGGGGGTACATCTCTAGGTGATGAATAAGGTGGAGGCTGAGATTGTACGATTAAAGGTGGTCTTGATCCTAGAATAATAATTCAGAAAAACTGAACAGTTATGATGTTTCACAGTTTATATAAAAACACACTAAATATACCCTAAATTATTTATAATGTGTATTTCTACAAATAGCTGTGCTTACAAAGAGTAAGTATATAAATAAGATGCATGATGGAGAACATCCTAAAGCCAGATGTAATACAGATAGTTGCAGCAAAGGATGCCCATATCTCCTAGCAATTTATTTTAGCAATCCACATGTAGTGGAGAAAGCACCATTCTAGTGAAGATGGCCAAAACTTTTCACAAAGCTCTTATAAGTTCAGGCCAGGACATCAACTATTAAAGATTTAGGTTAATGAAAAGGTAACCCAGTCTATGGGAAAAGGAAGGGTTTAAGGCTCCATAGATTCTCGTGGGATCCAGTGATGACAATTTAATGATGAGCTATAGACAGACAATAGTCACTATATCTATGCATTTCCAAATGCAATAAAATGAAATCTGAACACATCCACAGGTCACAGAAGGCTCCCTACTTAAACATGTTCCTGGAAAGATGAAGTTAGGAAGCATTTCAAAAGCAAAATAAAAATGGCCTTCCTTTACTCTTTTTCCCTGAGTATATCTATTTCTTTTGCAACTTTCCTACTTTAGGGGAGCACTTAGTCAATTCACCTAGAGGCAATGCTTCTGTCCACAAGTGACTGAGGATATTGTTTCCACCATTACCTTTCTACATCTGTTCTTTTTTTCCCCATCTCCCAACTTATTTACTTTTCTTTCTAAAATGCATTCATCCCAAGTTTTGAGCACATTTACATGTATTTTACAAACAGGAACTTTAAAAAAGGGGATAATGTTCACATACACACTTCCCGAATTCATCACAAATTTAAAAAACCTCTTTTCAACTTCAAATAGTGCAAGCTCCCTTAATTCTCTGTTCCACAAAAAGCCTAGGAAAATAGATAAACTTTGCAAAGGTCAACAATTTGAGCTCTGTTGGTCCATTGTGGGAGTGATGGTGTGGAGAAGTGAAGGGCACAAAGGGCCCCTTGCTAAAAAATACCCTGCTATCAAGCCTCCTCTAGATTAAACATGGGGGCTATTAGCTTAAGCTTTTCTAATGATACCATGATAGCACTTGAGGAGAGGGGCAGTAGCTAAGGTAGCTACAATTCAACCACTTAGACATTTATTGGTTAACACCTTGAACTGCATTCAAATGAATTGGAAGACAGACTGCAATTGTAATATGATCTATGCAAGAGACACTACTAAGTAAGGACGAAGCGTTATTCTGCAGATGAAGTTTCTGATTGATTTTCCAAGTAGCTCCAAGGACAGCACATTGCAACACATGGATCGAACAGTGACAAAATGAGGTATAACTGTGGCAAGGCCTACATTCAATTAAAAGCTCTCTCTACAGATGTCCTCTTTTCCTTTGTCCAAGCTCTTGTGCCTTGTTTTTCTCCAGTTCATCCTGATAGATGTTCTACAACCTCTTTACACTAAACATGTCATAAATTGGATTTATTTTACCCTAATCCTTTTTTCCTTTCCTCATCATGACTGTCACTTACACTAACCTCCTTCCCACTGAAGCCTGCAACCATGAAATTATCTTTGATTCCCTTTCTCCTCACATCCAGACTCTAAAAATCTTGCAGCTATTCACTCCAGCATTTCTCAAATCAGCCCGCATCTTCATCCCCCAGGCCAAAATCCTGGCTTCTGCCAAGGCTGTCTCTCATTCTGCCTTCCACCACTGACTTCAATTCTTGTGATATATAACTTGAGATCCTTTTGACCTCAAGTGTAAATATTCCAGAACCTACAAGATTAGTTTACTACAGCATATAGGAGAAAATCTATTACCGGATTATTTCCTTTCTGGTAATGACCCTCTCCCACAACAGGACATAAGGACTGTATTTCTCTTTTGGCAGATATCAGAGGCATCACAAACTTGTCCAAAGACCTTACATGCTTGCCTCCATTCCCCACATACACTTCTATTCTCAATCCAAATGAGTACTTTTAAAGCTGTAATGGAACACTCAAGTCTTATTCTTAACAATTATGTCTTATTCAATGACATTAAAAGCCTGATTGTCCATTGCCTTTCACCTTGTAAAGTATTTATACTAGTGCAAAGTGAGTGTAAAACAGTACCAATCTGCGCTTACTTTGCTCTGGGGCATGACATATACATAAAGTATAGGGCAATACAGAATCAGGCTTTTTCTATTTAAGAGTAGCCTGAAGAGGCCAAAGGATCTCAGATGACGATCTCAGATGAGGTGGACTGGGTTGTGAGATTATTCCCAGAAAAATAATCAGTTAATTTTTTTCATTCTGGATTCTGACTTCTCCACCACATTTGGGATCTAGCAAGCTGTAAGGAAAAATTAATAGTGAGGGAGAAGAAGGAATAAACAAGAGTTTCCCCTTCCCTAAAAAGCAACATATATAACTATCACTTGGAGCACCTTCCTGGTGAAGGAAAAATAAATAAATTTGTTAGTCTCTAAGGTGCCACAAGTACTCCTTTTCTTTTTGTGTATACAGGAATGACATTAGTAGTTAACAGAGTTTTATAAAGGTGTAGGTGACCAGGTGGCAAAAGTACAGATTTCCCCTACGATATCTGATGTCCTATCCCAGGATGCCACCACTGAGCATATTAAATAGGCTCTGATTCCTTCTAGGGCTGGTTTATTCTCAGCTGTGTATGTCTGGCAATGCCACCTGGCTAAGAAGGATTTAGAAGCTGTCAAGTCTAGGCATCTAGGGTGAAAATAAATGAATAAAGAGGTTGTCCTGAACTGACTGGTTCTACTAAGATACAATTTACCAGCTCTTCCCACAAACAGCATATGCCATGCTCTTTTGCATGTTGAGGTGTCAAGCAAAATGATCTCTTGTTATGTTAGGAAGCATATGTTTAACTTTGGAATAACTCAGAAGCATGATGAGCAACCTGGCCCTTAGGGAAAATATTATAAGGCTCATGCCATAAGAGCAAAGATTTCTGGAGACATTTCTTGCTAACGTGATTATGATGAGGAAGAATGTTTTCATAGCAAGGAAATACAGTGAATTAGATATCATCTGCTTGAATGGATAGGTGAAGATCCCATGTAGGGAGGATAGGTTTGGTTTAAATAAGAGTGCTGCTATAATAAACTTTGATACTATGGGGTGATCTACGAGAGACTTGGATGAGCCTGATTTTATAACAGTCTTTAGTGCTGAGACACAAGAAGCAGTGGTGGTGGTGGTCCCTAGGTCCAAGTGTAGGCCATCCTGTAAGACATTCAGCAAATGGGAAAGCCTGATTTCCTCTAGTTGATCTTTCTTAGTACCAATAGGAGAATTTTGTCCAAACTCTTGTGTAGGCTGAGAGGGTGCAAGGCTTATGTGAGGCTAAGAGACCCTCCATTACTTTGGAAGGGGTATCCAACCTTATTTAGGACTTGCTGCTCAATAACTAAACAATCAGACTCGAGTAATCTGGGATGTGATGCAGAAGCAGGTCCTAAAATAGGACATCCTGCCTGCTAGGGAGAATAAAAGGAAGCCTGTGTAATATCTCCAAAACATTTGAGTCCCAAGCCCTTCTTGGCCAGTCTGGGGTAAGGATGACAGCTGCAGCATCCTTCCTATATCTTCTTAATCATTCTTCCTAGTAGCAAAAAAAAGGAAGAGAGTGAGAAGTGTTTTAGAGAAGCTGACTTGGAAATCTGTGAGCCAGACCATCTTTTCCCAGTGATCTTCAGTCTATTTTCCTCGCCTTGTCTTTTGCATTACAACTGAACATTAACATATCCCATTAAGGTGGGTCTCAGCTAAGGCTTAGGTCGAACTGAGCTACGCCTCTCTAAATACTAGCTTGAATACATGCAGGTTCAGGAACCATTATTAGCTGTCTATCTCTGATGGCTTAGCCAGGCAGGTTTTTTGTTCAGCAATCCTTTTGGGTGAATCACCCTAGCAGAGGTTAGATGAGCTTCTGCCCAGGAGACAATCTACTTCACTTTGGCATTTAAATTAAATGTCTTGTTCCTACCTCTTGATGATACATTTGTAGCATGGTTGTCACATTTTCTAACTGAACCACACACTGTTTCTTTCTCAGGTTATCCTGGAAGAGCCACCTTGATCATTCTCATCTCTAAGAAGTGGATGCTCTGGAGTCTGACCTTTCATCATATTCTCTTTGTTATGATGCCCTGGGTCTGATCCCACACTCTGAAAGGCATCAGAGATTTAGGATTCAGATCGCAGAGGGGGGAATCCTACCATCAGTCAGCTTCCTTTTTCAGAGGAAACAGAGGGAATGGATCACTCTGAATGGTACCTTCACCTTTCATTGCATCTCCTACTGAGAACAGTTTCTAGCCCTCAAGTGGAAACCTTTAAGCACTCTTGCATGCCATTTGGCCAATAGAGTAATCTCTGTGCATGGAGCCTGTCAGACCTATGACCTACAGGTAAAGATAGACAACTTGTGGCACAGTGGACATCAGTACCAGAAAGTTATCAGAACTTTGCTGCATTGGAAGGACTCTCATTCTGTGTGTGTGTGTGTCTGCCTTGACTCATGGTGAGGTGATCGACAACGGTTCAGGGATTCTCTTCTTTAAGTATATCAGTCTGGACAGGGTACTCCGAGTTGCTTACTGAGGGTATGTCTGCACAGGGGGTAAAAACCCACATCTGGTCCAGGTCAGCTGACTGAGGCTCTGGGGCCAAAAAATTGCTGTGTAGACATTCAGGCTCAGCCTGGAGCTTGAACTCTGGGATTCTGAGGGTGGAGGATCCCAGAGCTCGGGCTCCAGCCTGAGACCAAACGTCTACACAGCCATTTTTGGCCCCACAGCCCAAGCCCTGTGAGCCAGAGTCAGCTGACCTGGGCCACCTGTGTCTGTGCCATTGGGGCTTTTATTTCCCATATAGCTTTCCCTGAGAATTACAGAATGACAGAAAAGTAGTGCTAAATGGACCCCTGAGAAGTCGTCTTGCCTATCCCCTCATGTTGAAACAGGATCTGGATACCTAGATCATCCCTGACAGGTGTTTGTCTAATCTGCTCTTAAAAATCTCCAGTGATGAGGATTCCACAACTTCCTTTGGTAAGCTACTCCAGTACTTAACTAACCTTATAGTTAGGAACTTTTTCCTAATATCTAACCTAAATCTGCCTTGCTGCTACTTCTTGTCCTACCTTCAGAGGATATGGACAACCGATCACTGTCCTCTTTATAACAGCCCTTAACATATTTAAAGACTTAACAGGTCCTCCACTCAGTCTTCTTTGCTCAATACTAAACATACTCAACCTTTTTAACCTTTGCTTATAGGTCTGATTTTCTAAAATTTCCACAATTTTTGAGGCGCTCCTCTAGGCTCTCTCCAGTTCGTTCACATCTTTCCTAAAGTGTGATACCCAGAATTGGACAAACTACTCCAGCTGAGGCCTTACCAGTGCCAAGTACAGTGGAACAATTACCTCCCATGCCTTACTCATGATATTCCTCTTAATATAGAATTATATTAGCCTTTTCTGCAGAGGTGGCCACCACTGTCCTCCCATGATTTCACATATAAGGGCAAATGCTTCTTGTTTTTCTGGCTTGAAGTTGTTATGCTCAGAAGTTTCTTTGTTGAAAGAGCTAGAATTTGTGGACAGATATGAGAATCAAGAATGCTTTTGGCTTTTTTAAAAAATTATTTTTGGTTGGGAGGTTATTTTCCCTTTTGTGGGGGAGAGTAATAATATAACAGATTACTCTTTTCTTCTCTGATATTCTTTTCTGGATCACAGTCCACGGAGATGTGTCATGAGCCCTGGTATTATTTATCATCCAATATATAACTGGAGAGGAAGTATAGGGGAACAATCCTGAAGAGGTCTCAGATCTTCCTGAGGGAAGATCAGAAAAGATGCCAGATCAGTTGGCAAATAACCCACATACCCACTCCTTGGCAAAATACTGAGAATCTATGAATAAAAATACTATATAAAGATCTAGATATCACCATTATTGTTACTTTTTATGAAGATCCTGGCTTGGTACTCTTTAGAGAAGGATTTACAAAAGTTTTGGGGAGATTTTTCAATGTAACCCTGCAACACTATTGACTGATGAGCACAGTCTTGTTTATCAAGTTTTGTTGCTTAAGAGAACCCTTGCAAAGATGTCTCCATCTGTTTCTTGGCTGGCATGGGTGGAATATGCGGCCCAAACAAATCATCCAGACTCTGAGCCCCTTCTCTTGGCACAGTGAGGGCATGTAGACTGGGAACAATTGTGGCAGGGTTCCCCTTTTGTAGCTCCAGAAAAGATCTCTTAGCAGATGGAGCCCCTTTTGTTTGGCTCTGCCATGATGGAAAAGAGGAGAATAATGAAAGGATGGAGCTGGATGAGTAGTCCTACTTGGGGAATGATCCACTACACACTTCTCACAACTGTCCCAAAATTTGGCTTTAAAAGAAGATGTGGTAACAGGAACCATAGGAATACTAAGCCATTGCTCTGTTTGCATGTTTGGAGAGACGGAACCTGAATTGAAGGCAGAATAGGCATGCCCGAGCCTTGGATACTTATAGACAAATCAGAGCTGTCTTTGGTATTTGTAAGAAGAGAGGTGCAGCCAAACATAACAGAGTAAGGGTATTTTTTACTCTATTAAAAAAGACAGGCAAACTCAATCAAGACAGCAGATATAACTTCCGTCATTTCTTGCAGGAGTTTTCCCCAGTCTAAAACATTACCTTTTCCCTATTCAAATTCTGTGTCAGCCAAATAGTGCTTATCATAATTAAACACTGAGCAATCATACTCTTAAAGTCTAATTAAATACACAAAAAATCTCAGGGTTATCTATATTTTGAAATCAGAGAAGCTCAATATCTACAATATCTTCCCTAAAGGCCTCATATGTTGAACCAGAGGGCTGAGAACCTGGAAACCCTATGGTACCTTGCATGTGATCTCTCTGATGAGCAAAAGTCCAATACCACCCCTTAGGTCCTCCACGGAGCAAACAATTTTCTTTCAATACCAATTTCTTCTGTTATTTGCAGTCTTGTCAACAATATTTTCAGGGGTCAATATCAAAGACAGCTAAGAGATCTAAAATAATCAGCATGGACACTAGATGTTCATTCATCACCAAGAGGAAACTGGTCAATGCAACTAAGCTGTCTCCCCCCCACATCAAGGCCTAAAAAACAGACGGTCATACATCAAGTGGTCTGAGAACTTAAGTATTATTAGAACCATTTCAAACCACCTCAGTAAGATTCTCTACAAGGGAGATAAGAGACAGGGCAGTATTTGCTGAGATTCTTGCCATCAAAAAATAATCTCTTGATCAAAGATTTAATAATAACTACACTAAGAGATGCTGGCATTTTGGCTCCATCAATAGCTCAATACCTCCCTTTTGGACTTCAGCAAACAAGAGGTGTGTGGATCCAATATAAAGATTAGAGCCTGAAATGCCTCCAATATTTCCAGAACCATACTAATTCACACCAACTGGTCCACCACTGCTATGCTTCTGCCACAACCAGTCCAAGTCCAAGCAATCTTACAAGTTGGCTGAAAAATTTTCAAGGTGGGTGACAATTGTGTTTGAGGTGAGGTTGACTGGATTCACCAAACTGTTTATTAACTGGAACACCTATACTGATCAAGACTTTGTGGATGCTATAATGGCAGCAACTAAATTATTCTTTTGCCACCTACACAACCCAGCACAAGACTTCATAAATTCTTTACTCCAACCTGCCAGTCTTCAATCACAACTTTTCCCACCAGGGGTTCCACCCATCTTCCTTCCAGCTTCATCTTTCATAGGATAGCTATATAATACAATGAACTGTGAAAAGCATTTTAGCAATCTTCTGCCTCCCTTCTCTACCCTATCCTTTGTCTCAGTTCTCTCTTGCTCCCTCACTGAGCCATCTAGGAAACATTGTATTTTATTATCTTCCAGTGGTATGGCAGGAAAAAATATTTTTGCCCCTTTTTATTATTGTGGCATTGAGTTATTAAGTATTTGCATAGCTTTGGATCCTCTGCCATACACCAGAATTGTGTACTCCATTCACCGAGTCACAGTCAATTACTGCTATAAAATGGTAAGGAGGCACTCAGGGGAAAAATAAGCAAACATACATGCACACACACACACACACACACACACACACACACACACACACGTTCTAGAGCTTGGTATAAAGAACTACTTTTAGGTTTTTTTTAATTATCTTACTAAACTGCCCTCCTACTTTTCCTATCCAGCTAATATATTTAGGCCACACCCACAGTAGATATTAAACGGTGTTTTTAAATTCAATGTGTCTCATTGCAATTAACGCAATAACTGTTTTATGTTATGATACTTTTATAAATATAAAGAAATCAATAACTCAGTGATGTGTTTGAACCATAGAACAATGGAAAATTGTTCTTCTAATAGTTTAATCCTCAACATGTACAGGGTTCACGATCTTGCTATCTTCCACAGTAGTCTGTTTTAAAATATAGTAAGTCAAATTTTGGTCCTTCTCAGGTTTCCAGTCAAAGGGGGACCAAGATAAAATTGTAATTAAAAATATCATTATGTGTATGTAACTTCTGCGGTTTTATCTGAACATAAAATGCTAGTTAGATCAAACTATATAGCCTATAAATTCACTTGTCTTTTATCATTGGGAAATAAACTCATACATACATACAAACAACCTGTTTTAGCTATAAGAGTACCTTTAGGTGTTCCATCGCTTCCAGCTGGAGAGCACACTGACTGTGGTGACCGCAAAGAAAAGGATGCAGCATTCCTTATTGAAGACTCACCATCCTAAAAACAGTGATGATAATGTATATTATAAACTTATTTTCTAAAAAGAAGTCTAATCAGAAAAAATACTGGAAGGAGGTCACAAGACAGCTACTAGCACATTTAAGACGCTTTGAAATTTAGACACTTTTCATCATATTTTATGTATATTTTACAATGAAATCAGAGTCCGAGTGAGAACCTACAACCAGCACATGCAAAAAATAAATATGAATTAGTGAAAATATGTTTTAGCTAAAAGCACCACTTTATTTAGTTTGTCATGAAGAATTATACATATTTAGAAGTTCTCTGATATTAGCACTCATGCCAATGAGCCAATAAATACAAGCCTGAACTCCCTTTGCTACCAATTGAAAAAAAAATACGAAAACTTTCCATGAGGAGAAGTTTCAATTTAAGATCATAAGATCATAACGGGGACAGAAGAGAATGAAAAATTTGTTTTTCTCCCTTTAAAAAAAAAACACACAAACAAATGGAAACAGCTATATACTAAGGCAAACGAGAGAGAGTGTGACTAAAGCCTAAGGAAGAAGGACTCTGCTAGCAGATTCCATCCCAAACCAAAGGTGGTTGAGAAGGAACTGAGGGTCCATGGACCACACAGCGCTATATATAGAGGCCCCTCTCAGTGCAAGATGGGGAGGAGTGCATGTGCAGCCCAATGGGCACTGCTACCAAAAGATCTCCCATCCCACGCGCATGTGGAGCTGCCGCACCTACAGTGGCGTACCCATAGGGACACTATTGGAAGTAGTAGTATTATTTGCATTCTAAAACTCAAAAACAGTTGAATATTGCTCAAATTTAAAAAAAACAAAAACATTCAGAGAGACATTTAAGTATAGAAAATTTCAGCTCTAAAGCAGAATGTTTCAGAAACTTGTGTGTGAAAGCAGGAAATTACAATAAAAACTTCTCTGCAATACTCACTATACTGGATGCAATCAGGCATCTGCTTTAATTGAAGTGATGCTGTCAAGTTTTTTTTTTTTTTTTGTAATTCCTTAACTCTTATCTTAAAATATTAAAATGTAAAAGGATTTAAAAAACTGAATGTACTTTACTTTTTGTTTACTTTCTGCAGTCAAACTGAACAAGGACACTAGACCAGTTATGTTTAATTTGTTCTCGATTTCTAGACAGACAATTTCAGTTCTAGCTTCTCATGTACTAAGATATTGCTTCAATCTTGGTGCTGCATATACTGTGTGGAAACTTTTTTTAAAAGAAAAAAAACCCCACTCTTGGAATAATTATTTTTAAATGTCATTGAAAGATTTCTACCAGTTCTTAAGTTTTGCAAAAAAGCTTCTTTTAACAAACGGATGATTGTTTTGGCAGTGTACCTTTAAAATAAGAATTAGCTGTGGGAAACATGTATATTTGATGCTGGAAGAAGCTTCCCACTTTAGTGAAATTGTACCACTGAGGCAGAGAGCTTGGATTTTCAGGATGCTGCTTTTATATTACAAACGTAATACTATTGAATTCACACTGTAGTTATGGATTTTCCATTAACTGTTCATTGCTTGTTTGGTGAACACACAATCATTGATATTCTAGAAACAGCTAAATGATTGTGTGCTTGTTTTAATACACAAAAAGGATGCAGTTAATTCACCCTCTCTTGGTTTTATTGAGTTAACTGTGCTCAGGGTTTTAAGGATACAGGTGTTAACACGCTTGATATGGTCCTCTGTGAGAAAGTGTAACACGCTTGTATGTGTGTTATGTCTCCCTCCCACTCTACTGGCTAGTTTATATAGATAACTGTCTACTACTGCTGCAAGCTAATGTAGTGATTACTCTGGAAGAGGCTTGACTTGATGCTAAATATCCCAAGTTCAAGCCCCTCTCATAACCTGTAGTGAGCATCATTACAACAGCATTGCTCAAAGAACTGATGCCAAAAAACATTCTTAGTGGTTCTTACATATCATGCTTGTAAAGAACTACCTCAGCAAGATACATACACAGGCTGAGAAAATGTTGGCAGGATGAGAAACTCATTAAGTGGAATATTCATCACCAATTTAGTAAAGAATCTGGGATGAGTTCACAGCATCACTCTCTTCTTTAAAATCTACTAAACTGTGTATCAGTCATTAGAGCATGAATTTCACCTCCCTCCTCCCCCCTTTATATGAACTGAAGTCACAGATGCCAGGAAAATAAATTTCCATGCAAGACATTTGAGCTCACAGGTATTGAGTAAAAATACAAAGTCAAAAGAAACTTTCATCAGGCTTGACAGGATCATATCACTATCTAACATCAGAGACCTTTTAAATAGGGTGTTTCAAATGTGTCATGAAACCAACAAAGGGCTGATGAGCTATGTATCTACATAGGCTCTTATCCTGTCCACATCACCACCGTATCTGAGCAACTAAAACAAAGCAAAATTCCCTCTTAAAATAAGCTAAGATTCAGAGACAATTTTCACTTTTCTTCAATGCAAAATAAATGTTGCAAAAGTGGTTTCAAGTAAAACAGTGGTCATTTAAAATACCTTTGAAAACTAAGACCTACACAAACAGAAATTGAAAAATTAATTAAATTGATTACTCCTTTTCAAATGTCAACAGCAACCTAGCAAAATATTTGGTTTTTAGACCAGTCCCACAATTCAAATATTTGTCAAACATTTCCATTCAGATAAAAAATTTGTTGGGGGTGTAACATACATCACTACTTAGTCTGTGCACCATCTGTAGGTAGTCTTCATTTGAGCCATGTCTAGAATTATCAGCATGGTGATTAGCTGAATTGCCAGACAACTGACTTGAAACTTTATTTTCATGTATGTTCCTCATCCCACCTGAGACAATGGGACTGGATACTGAAGCTGAAATAAGAAAAAAAAACCATAATTATACAAATATTTAATATTAACAGGTTTTCTTAAGTCCAGTTATTGATAATACATGTAAGAGAGAGATCAACGACATGTTTGGCAATCAACTGAATTCACCAGCACCGCTTCAGCAACAAGTAGTTACAAGCATTATGAATTAACATTTACCAGGGATTTATGATATTATACCAGTCTGACCAATTCTGTTTACTCAGTGAAATATACTTGTTTAATATACAAGATTCTTTAATAAGTTAGACTTGCATTTAGTTACAGTGGAGAAGTTAGAGGCGTGAATAAAGGGGAAACACTTGTGGATCAAGCCAGGAAACAATGCAAATAGCTGTAGAGACATTTGTTAATGACAAATGTTCCACTGGAAAAGAAAAAGGAAAGATCAGAAAAATTCCTTGACTGAAGGTCAAAGATTCTATCATCAAAAGATCAGACTAAAAAGCTCAAGCTATGTCTCAAAAGAAAATGTGAAGCAGCACAACAACAAGTAGGGAAAACAGTAGGCCTATATTAACAGATATGTACAGAATGCATACTTCCTCATCAAGTTAATGTAACTCATGGCAAATTTTGGCTGTATCTAAAGCATGGAAAAACAGTAATAAAAATTAAAATGGAGAAAGATCAAGAACATTTTATAATTTAGACTGCAAATTCTAAATTATTCTAGGGAAATGTATATTTTTTGGCCATTTTTCTGGGTGTTTTGGCACAGAATTTGTTCTTGGTCATATTTGTTTACAAGCTTATATCTTTGTTAGTTACCACAATTATGAAAATAATATATTACCACAAAGATTAGAAATATTGAACACACATTAAAAGTTCCTTCTCCCATTACCTCACTATGAGATGGGCATATGTAGGAAAAGTATAATTTCTGCTTTCCCCACAAATTCCTTGCAATGCTTTCAGAGATGGCAACAAGGTCTTCATTCTTCTCTTTTGTCGGTAGCAGAGTAATATTCTGTTCTCCATACCAAGGATGGGACAGAAACTAATGTTTGATTTGAGTTTTATATGCCTTAGGACCAGTGCTTAATTTTGTTATGAAAGAATAGTGGGGCTCAAGCAATTATTACACATTCATAACTGATGCAGCAAGCCCAGAGATGAACTGCTAAGCCTAGAGGTGCCGGGGCTCAACCTGGCACAAATTAAGCACTACTTAGGACTTCCCATTTCATGATACCATAGGGTACACAGTCTATCTCCTGAGACACTATTTACTCTAGAATCTTACTAAACGTGAAGCTCCAGAGTGTACAAACTGAAAACACATGCAGGATACCTTTATTGCTTGCTGCGGTTGAGAGGATGGCTAAAAAGCCTCTTCTCTGAAAATTTATGTTAGCCAGGTGTAAGGTTTTGGAACATACTATTAAATATTTTTTGTTGCAGGGATGGAAGGTCATTTCTATACTCAATGGATTTGGCAGCCACTTTTGCCACAGTAAAATCATGGAGAATACTGTGACCCTAATTATAAGTAGAGATAGGCATAAATCAAACCCATCCCAAATGTTAATGGTCAGAGGGAAGCAAGGAGTTTGGAATCCAGATCAAGATCCAGACATTTTGTGCTGGCCCCTATTACTACCAACACCTTTTCAAAAAAAAAAAAAAAAAAAAGACAAATGTGACATCTTCGAACTTTGAGAGGGTTCAAAATCTGTTTTATGGCTGGGCTGGATCGAACTCAAATCTTCTAACTTACTGTTACAGCCTAACAACTGTTCATTCCCTGAAGTTATACGGGGGAAAAAAACCTTCATGTTAAGTTTTCATCACTTCCCTTAATATATGAAATAGCGATAGATGATATACATAACATGAAATACAGAACTATCCTACATTTTCACCAAGTAACTAAGCCTTAAGAACAGCTTGTTTCAAGAAAATGCAAGTTGTGCTCATAAAATGTCTTAAAATGTTTGAAAACCATTTAACAATAAAAATTTCAGTTCTGTAAGGTTTTTTGATATTGCTGTATTCTATTTTTCTCCCAATTCCAGCTGAATTTTAAAGGGCAGTTAGGTAATTATGCAGCCTATTGCACACTTTAGACAAATTCCTGCCTAACTTACTCACACACAGATCCTGCTAACCTTATGCAATTTTGCACATGAACAGTGAGCAGGGTTTGGCCCTTTGAAAGGAATTACAGAACTGTGAAATATCCAAGCAAAGTTGACGTTATCTTGAGTTCTGAGAATAGAACAATGATCTAATTACCTTGTTGCATCTGCGGGTGTGGTGTATAACTTGGAGGATGTGAATATGGCATGTATCCTGCTGGGCTTTGAGGAGCATATGGACTAGGCACTGGGCTGTTCTGTTGTGCCATAAATCTGTTACCAGAGCTTGTCTGTGGTGGCACAAACCGGCTAAAAACAAAACCCAATTACAAGTTAGGAAATCCATTGTAGGCATCGTATTTCTTACACTTATTTTACAAAATTTTACAAGACCAGACATGTAATCCAGTGGAATCAAGAAACACCTATTAAGAGTAACATTTCTCACAAAATAGTTTACACCTTCTCTGATTCAATTATTTCTTAAGAGCTACATTTGCATTAATCAAAACTAACAGGGGAGAAAAAAAATCCATTCAGAAGAACTCTACCTAGAAAAAGTAAATAGCTGTTTAAAGTTCTAACCAGGTATTACAGGAAAAATAAAATTTACAGTCTCCAGGCTTACTCATAGCTTACTAAAAACCTGAATGAAAATCAAAACCAAAGTTTAATTTTTCACGTGATGACTAGCTTGATTAGCATTATCAATTAATCCATATATTCCTAGGTCTCGTGGCATCTGGAGCATAAATTTGGCAATTCATTTTCAAACAATTCAGTTTTCTAAAATACACTGGAGTCCATTATATCGTTTTTGAAGACTTGTTGACGACTATAGTTCTGTTACAAAATGCTTTATAGAGCCTGGGGAGCAAATTCCAGCACTTTGAACAAATTTGTGACAAAATTCAGCAAACTAAACTGAATATTAATTATTTTTGTAATTAAAGTAACATGTCAGAGTGCTTATGTTTGACAATGCACTAGAAATTATTCTTTGGACACTGCCTGACTTAACATTTTAGCCTCAAACAAAAGAAAAAAGTAGACAAAATAGTGGGCTTTTTCATCTTGAGAAAATAAACAGGAATTCTTCGTCTGGATACAGTTTTAAAGAAATGACAGTACAGCATGCCTTCTAATGGAATATCAAGCAGAAGTATTAATGAAAATGAGCTAAGATATATGTCCCCCTCTTTTTCCCCTTTTCCTATCTACAGGCAGACTACAATGACCAGACTTTTCAACCAGGTCTTTTGGTCAAAATCCAGATGCTTGGCGACCCTATTTAAGCCTCTAGAAACCAAAGACCTTGCTTTATTCTAAAATATCACAATCTTGTTCCATGTGTCTATAGGGGACTTAAATCACATTATACATAAAACACATGAGTGTTCTATACCACTGAAAACTACCTGAGGCTGGGCAGAAGTCATTATCTTCTGTGTAGTCAAAGAAAACCAAAATAACAGCCAAGTGGACTTTGAGAGGGGGAGGGATGAGGCTATTCTCATTAGTGAGCACATGCAACTCCCATTAAAATTAACAGGAGTTCAGTGTGTGCACCGAAAGGTAAAAAGATCATTGAGAGGGCATTTTGATTTGTAATTGTTTAATTTAGCAGCTCGCCGATAAGTATATAATACTGTAAATTAATAACTGGACATTCCAATAAGATTTCATAGAACTTTGTTTCTCTGTCAAAACTATACTGCTAATTTTAAGGAGAGTATTACCCACACAAAGAGGACCTAATCCAAAGCCCACTGAATTCAATAAACCTTGGATCAACCCCATAAAGAGGACATAAATGAAGCAAAAGAGAAAAAGTGATTCAGGCAGTATACATTCTCTTTATAGGGCTAATCCAAGATTTATTTAATTCAATGGGCTTTGGATCAGGTCCTCTTTGTTTGGGTAGTACTCTCCTCTATTTTAGCAGCAAGTCTGCAACACACTTGTCATAACCAAAAAACTCAATATTCAGCCCTGGAAATAGCTCTTGGATAATGCAAAGAAAGGAGTAACTACGGAACATGGAATTTGCTTTGTAAATTATTTTTGATATTGTGATTACACACTACAGTATATTTAGCATGATATTTTCCTTGAAGCTTTGTGTTCTTTTAATAGGTAAACAATCCCACCCCCTGACTTTGTTTAAGTAGTGCAGTCATGACCCTTTCCCCGCCACTCCAAAATATTGTTGATGTCTGATTTTACAACAGCAACTATCAATTACTTGTTATAAACTTAATGAGACTTAGGAGATGTAATGTATAACAGAGTTTTTGAATGGAACAAATACAAAGCAATTGCTTGAAATAAAACTAAAGTTAAGACAAAGATTGAAACAGTAAAACAGGGAAACAGAAAGTACATTTTACAAGAACTTTTTTTTTTCGTTCCAGTACTTTCATGTCTGAAATTTGCCATTGTTCTCTCTCAATCTTTGTGAAGACGGTGCTTTATTTTTATTTTTGAGGGTTCGCCTCATTTAGGTGTGCAGCCCAAAATAACAAACACACAGAAAGGGACGTTATAAGGTTGTTACAAGGTGTTTTGTTTGTTAACTTGTAGACAATGTTATACGTAGTTTTATATTAAAAACATATCAATGACTCCGAATTTTTAAGATTTTTTTTTTAAAAATATCTACAAGAACATTTATTACAATGTAGCCTTCTCAAGGAATAAGACCAGTAAAGAAAACAAGCATTTTGCAAAACTAAAATATTTTCGGAGAGATGGGGCTTGGGGGGAGGGGAGTTGGGTGGTTGGGTTTTTTTGCAATACATAAAATCTAGAAAACTTTCCTCAACACCACTCCAAAACACAAAAGTATACCTTGAAGGGTGGAACAATTTTATTTGCCAAGTTACATTAAAGTATATAAATGCATTATGTAATGTGCCAAATAAAAGAGTTCTAAAGCTTAACAAGGCAAACTGTGTTTGTTAGTTATAAACCAAGGGTGTCAAGCATACAGCTCACATGCTGAACCCTTCCCCATCCAGCCCCATCCAAAATTAACAAACCTATCCAGACCGCAGCTGCCTTTCTTGATGCAGCTTAGAGGAGCTGGTATAGGCAGAGTTGAGAAAGAAGCCTATGTCTGACTGGCCATGGGTACCTGAGCCCATCCTCTTCTCAGCAGTCCTTTGTAAAGCTGCTCTCACAATGCCCCATTGTACGGGCTTAAATAAGACCTCCTTCCTGTCCCCTTTACCTCAGTTCTGCTGCTGCTGCTGCTGCCGCCAAATCTTCACGAGTGGGTCCCTTATCTCCCCCCACTTCTGCCCCAGTCCCTCCTGGCACCACAGCCAACCTCCCAATATAGGAGTGTGAGAGAGAATCCTCCAGAGGAGGATTCCCAAACTGAGGCAGAAGGTATGGAAAATTCACCAAAAATTGGTGAGGGGGTCATTGCTCGTGCGGGAATGCACTGAGGGATGAACTAACTAACAAAGGACAGGACGTTTCAATAAATGCATTTACCCTCTTAAAAGTCTGCATTTAAATGCCATATTTAACTGTGCTAGCTAAAGAGGCTTGCTCTGTGGTTGGACAAGAATACAATGTTTGCCTCCTGACAGTGAAATTTTTACTTCCGACCCACAGACTCAAAACAAGTTTGACCACCACTGCAGAATGGGTTTGACCCCTCCCCTACTGTAGACACTATATTACCTGGAAGGGCTATGTGAAATAGTGGTTTGTTGATAATTGGAAGATGCAGGACTACCATGCATGGAATTCTGAGAAAGTTTGTACTGTGGCATCATCATTCCTGTTTAAAAAAAAAAAAAAAAAATCAATGTTACCATATGTATACGTTGTACAGTTTCAACTCTTAGGTTTTTCCTATTTGAGGAACTACTTTTTATAGGAATATAAAGTGTACACCCACCACATTAATATCCTGCACTTATAATTAAATTAGAAAAAACATTCACACACTCAGCTCCATTTAACATGTATATTTCATATTTATGACACATACTCATAAATGTGTGTAGGAAATTATATATAGAATTCACTTAAAAGAAGATCTATATCAGGAATGCATTTCAAAGGTAGTTTCTTATATTTATTAATTTTTTCCATCTCCTATTCCTGTTGGCAAATACAGACAATGATAACTCTTTGTATTTTATAATGGGAAACCTGGATTACACATCACAGTTGAGTCAAACAGTAACAATTAATCTGTAATTAAACAATATTTTTTACAGTAGCAAGAAAAACAACTTCTAAACTATTAAATTGGGTGGGAGGATTGGGTTGATATGACGGGTCTAAAGCCAAGTAAAAAAAAAGAAATTATTGTTCTCCAATAGTATTTCCCAAATGACAGCACAAATAAATATGGCTTTACAGTACTACCCATGAAAATGAACTACTAATAAACCAGTGGCCTGTAACACACATCCAATATTGTTTATTTTTTCCAATACATTTATAAGTGTTTTTGTGCTTTCTAGTAAGCATCATACTATCAAACAAGAAACATTTTTTAAAAAACCAGTCAAATACTGCATACAGCCATGCAGTAATTTAAAAGACCTTGTACAAGAATAAATTGCAATAGCCCCCAGGGCAAAACACACTATCCACAAAGGAATCAATTCCAAAATACAGTAAAAGCTGTTTTATCCAGCATGTTGGGAGACTGGGGGGTGATGGAAGTGAAAAATGCCGGTTAACTAAGAGGGAGGGAGTTTCGATGCCGGGGGGCACTGGGGTGCAGGTTCTGGGAGAGAGTTTGGGTACGGGAGGGGGCTCAGACAGGGGGTTGGGGTGCAGGATGAGGTACAGGGTGCTGGATCCAGGGGGCGCTCACTTTGGGCAGCTCCACGCAAGTGGGTACCTGTCCTGGCTGCTCCTAGGAGGAGCTGCAGCAGGCAGCTCTGCACGCTGCCCCCGCCCCACCCCGCACGCTGGCTTTGCAACTCCCGTGGGGGAAACAGCCAATGGGAGCTGCGGAGGCTGAGCCTGCGGGCAGAGGCAGTGTGCTGAGCCACCTGCTGCACCTCCGCCTAGGAGCAGCTGGGACAGGTCGCCACCTGAGGCGAGCGCCCGCTGGATCCAACACCCCACACTCCCTCCCGTGCCCCAACAGGCTGCCCCGAGCCCTGTCCCCAGACTCCTTCCCAGAGCCTGTGCTCCACACTCCTTCCCATGCCATCCGGACTATAAACCGAAAGATCAGAGCTTTCCGGTTGGTGAAGTGCCGGATAAAACAGCTTTTACTGTAATAAGAGCATGGGGATGGAGGGGGAAAGGACACAAAGCTGAACTGAAGTGAAGGAGGGAAATAAATGTAAAAATAGACCAAGTTAAATAAGGCAAACTTGTAACATGGTTTAAACTTTATCCTGTGAGGGACTCCAGCAGATCTCTTGCCTCCTTCAACTGAATGCCCCAGCAGAGAAATAAATTTCTCAACCCAGTTCTGATTCAGCCTTAACTTACTAGTTGCAAACACCTGTATCCAGTGGTGAGCTGGAGCCTGTTCACACCGGTTCACTAGAACTGGTTGTTAAATTTAGAAGTCCTTTTAGAACCGGAGGCACAGCAGAGGTGAGCTGGGCGGAAGGGGGGTGCGTGAGGTGGGCAACCGGCGCCGCAGCAGGTAACCCGGGAGGTGCGCAGGGGAACCGCTCCCCACCCCAGCTCACCTCCGCCTCCCTGGGCCTGAGCGCGAAGCCGCCGCCTGCTTCTCAGCCCTCCCAGGCTTCCCACACGAACAGCTGATTCGCGGGAAGCCGGGAGGGGTGGAGAAGCAGGGCGGGGTGGAGCATTCAAGGGAGGAGGCGGAATGGAGGTGAGGTGAGCTGGGGCCGGGTGTGGAGCAGGGCAGGGAGCTCTGCACCCACCAAATTTTCCCCGTGGGTGCTCCAGCCCCGGAGCACCCACGGAGTCGGCACTAAGGCTGCTCCCCCTGCCTCCCCCCAGCTACGCTCCCCCGCCCCTAGGAGCCAGAGGGACCTTCCGGATGCTTCGGGGGAGCTGCCCCAGGTAAGCACCACTGGGACTCCCCACCTCGCCCCCCGGCAGGTCCCTCTGGCTCTTAGGGGCGGGGTGGGCACCCACTACGGTGGCCCACGAGACCCTCCTGCCCAGTTCTGGGGGCAGTCAAGGGACAGGGGAGGGGGGCATCAAGGAATGCAGGGGGTTGGATGGGGCAGGAGTCCCCGGGGGGCGGGGGTGGGCTACGACCCCCTCGTGGGGTGAGGAGGGAACCGGTTGTTAAGATTTTGGCAGCTCATCACTGCCTGTATCTGTCAGGAAGGAACGCAGGGCAAAAAGGCAATCTGTTAAATCATTTGGGCCTGGATTATGAAGCGCTTTATATATGAAGACCTTGAATTGTATCCCTAGGTATACAAACAGCTAGCATCTATCATGAAGGGTGAGTGTAACTGTGATGTATTGAAACTGTTAAAATTGTGATCTATCACTTCAGAGTCTCAGGGGTTTTCATAATCCTGTTTGCAGGCAGGGGGAGACTCTAGGGAAGCATGTAATCTGGACCTAGCAGCACTCAGTCTGCAGACAGCTTAGAATACAGGGGGATGAGTTGTGCCTCTGTGTTAGGGAGAAGTATGCTTTGTTTCTCTGCTTTGGAATTCTTCATGCATTATCGTTCTGAATGCTAAGAAAAAGTAGTGTTACACTGCAACCTATCCACAACGGTATCTAGGTTTTTATCTAATTTCTTAGAGTGTATGCCATGGACATAGCAATAACCCACTATCATACCTATCCTAAGGGGCAAACAGCAGCTGTGTTTTGTAACTGTTCCAAACTCTGTATCATTTCAATATAAACTCAGTTATGGAGCATTACAGAAGTAGGAGTATGAATGGGAGATAAGTTATTTTTACCTGGAAATGTCCTTTCCTAGACCTTTGAATAACTACCTGCTATGATGAAGTAGGGAAACAAAATCTAAAGTGTGACCTGTATGTGGCTTTAAACGGCCTCTTAGAAATCATATCCTGAGTAGGTAGCTACCAAAGCTGTAATAAACACTAACTAAACTTTAAGTTAGCAAAAGCACTTCATAACAACTTTGGAAAATTAGCCAATTAAATGGGTGGGTCACCCTACTACATAAGGGGTTTGAGAAGGGAAGTTCATAAGTTGGGGGGAGGGTCCATTATGTCTTCAAAATGGGATGTTCATAGTGACTGCAATTCCTGGGATGGTGAATGATTAATTATATACATATTTCAAGTCTCAAAGGCATGACCAGTTGCTGAAATATAATTTGTTGTAAAATTCTCCTACCAAAAGCTAACAGCAGCAGACAAGATGGACACTTTATAGTGTCTTCAAAACAAAGTTATTGCTTTGCAGATTTCCTTAAAATGAAGCATTCAACCCTTCTGACCATCAAATCTCTGCCATTTCCCAGCTGAGTGTGCATCAATACCCACAAATGGAGTTGCCTCCCTACCTTTGCAAGTTTCCAAGACTCTTGATTTAATCCATCTTCCTATTAGGCTGTTTTTACCAGATGGCTAGCTGGTACAGAACATGACTTTAATTTCTGGAGGCCTCAACCTTGGACAGATATATTTTGGTCACCCTTCTAGCATCTAAGGTGTTCAAGGGACTCAGAAGGACAGTAATACCTCCACCCTTTTGTCCTGAGGAAGAAAAAGTTAACTTTCAGCATTAATCCTGGGTCCGTTGTGATAAGAATCTCATCCTGTAGTACTGAGGCACCATGGATAAAGACACATTTCCAAAGCTCTCTTTGAAGAGGTGATAACAGTTAAGGAGGAGATCCTGATTATGAGGAAAAAAAGCAGGGCTTGCCAGGTGCCTGTTAACCTGGGAAGGATTTATCAATGATGTTATCCTTAGTAAATGGAGGAAATACTGGTGGCTAGCAATCAGCTCAGTTCTTTCCCAGCTCATCATGCTCAAAATCGCTGAAGCGTGTTTTGTAAGGGTATGTGGTTTTGGACCTATAAATAAGGCACACTGCATGTACTCCAGGTTATGCTTTATATTTGCAAATTATGCACGTGTGTCATTTATAACAGGAGTATCTGAGTTCTGCTTGTGTGTATTGATTTGTTTCAAGAAAACATAAGCATAGCAGAGAGTTTTGGGGAGTTCCTGGAGAACTCATTTTCTATTTTTCAAATTCTAGGCTTGTAGACAGCAAATTAGGGCTTTGGTGGGCGGATTTTTGGCACAATTGCCAGGTGGTCTGATTTGAGGCTGCATTACCAGAGGGGTAATCTGCATCTGGATTAAGTCTAAGAATCATGTCACCAAGTGAAGTGAGGCACAATTGTTACTGAGACTTGGTTCTGCTGTGATCTTTTTAGTTATGGATTGTCTTGGGAAGGAACACATGGAGAGTGGCTCCAAGGGTCATGAAAAGCAGCATCTTTCACTACTGCTTCTAGGTCCCTACCTTGTTAAGGATATATGAGTTTTTGACCTTGAGGTGAATAGGTTTAAGCTCAGCAATCTGAAGACTTGGGTGCCACAATGACTCTCTCACTCAGGAACTATTCACCCTGGATCTCTCACCATCCTGCTAATCCAGTCCATTATAATACGCATCATCTGATATGTAGGGTCCAATGTATATGCAGGCTCTCCCCCATTTCAATAGTGAGCTGGCCTCCTTGTGAAGAGTTCAAAACTTTGTTCCCCCTTGTCTATTCACATATCCCATTGTTGTAGCCTTGCCCGTCATGACTGGTACAGACACATTCTGCAGGTCTAGATAGATAGATAGGTCCATCAATGGCTATTAGCTAGGATGGGCAGGGATGTAAAACCATGCTCTGAAGTGTCCCTAGGCTCCGTGTGCCAGAAACGGAGAATGGGCGACGGGGATTAGCAACTTGATGATTACCTGTTCTGTTCATTCCCTTTGAATTACCTGGCATTGGCCATTGTTGGCAGACAGGATACTGGGTTGGATGGACAATTGATCTGACCCAGTATGGCCATTCTTATATTCTTAGAAGTGAAGTAGCATGGCCCTAATTGCTTCAAGCTCCACCACTTTATATGTTTTTGCTGTCCATTAGTCCATGTGTCCTGTGTTATCTGACACTTTAAAAACGAGTCCCAAAACTGAGCAAGCTTGAAATTGGTTGTTACTGCCATTTGACCAAACTACAACATTAGGTGGCCTGAAATGAACCTATGGAATGGGTCCACCAGTGCAACAACTGGAGCATAGAGTGTGAAACCTCTTCCTTGTAGCTAAAGTTGGACAAAACTGAAGACTCAGGAAGCAGGATTTTTTGTACTGACTTCACATGGAAACACTACCATTGAAGAGTTTCCACACACAATATTAGTATGCTGCTGAGTTGCATTCGGGCTCTTACTGATGCCATGGGTGCAACTGACAGCTGTTGAATTAGGTCCAGAATATTTTCTTGTTTCTCATTGGAAATGACAACCTTATCTTTGGTTACTATTGTATTATGTCCAGAATTACTTGCAGGTGTTGCTGCCAGATCATACTTCTTCATGTTCACCACAAACTCATACTCCTCTAGGAAGATTACAATTGATTTTGTAACTTTTATGCCCCTTAAGAAGGGCTTTGATTAGAAGGTGATGCCATTTGCAACAAACAGTCAAAATTCTCTCATCCAGTGTTCATATTATGGTGGGGGAGAGAGGGGAGTAACACTGTCACGCCTAATTTTTACAAGTTAGTTTTCTTTATGCATAATCACTGTTTTTTGAAGAAATGCTGTATTTTTACCACCTTTTAGGGGAGCTGTTTCAGGTAGCAGGGGATTAAAGTTCTCTGCTTTAATTTCTCTAGAGTCAATTCTTGGAGTAGAGTTGCTGTCTGGGAATAGGGCATTGGTATTTTGGCTAAGATTCCTGAAAGAGGTGATTCCCTGCTTGCTGTTTGACCATCTCTGTGTAGGGACTGGTGTACGTATTGTAAATAAAGCCAGTTATACTAAGAAAATTTCTAGACTCTGCATCACTGATTTCTCCTCCAATGGGAAACTGACCTGGCAAGGCCATTTATTCTGCTACTGTTCAGCAGTGGGAAGGTACAGGTGTCTGAAGCCAGACAGAGTTCCTAATGAGAAACTATGAGTTGTTATTCCTGTTGCACTGAGATGAACATGTAGTGGAAGAGCTCAGAGAAATCAGAGCTGCCCAAGAGTCAATAAATTCCCCTACTGGACCAACTTCTGTTAGTGAGAAAGAGAAGCTTTTGAGCCTACACAGTGGTCAGGTCATGATCCGAGCTCTGTGTATGCTCAAAAGCTTGTCTCTCTCATCAACAGAAGTTGGTTCAATAAAAGATATTACCTCACCCACCTTGTGTCTCTAATATCCTAGGACCAGCACAGACACAACAACACTACATACAATAAATCTCTCTGTCCAGTAATTGTCTCAAGAACTGAGGAAGGACTTAAAACAGGGCCTGAAGGCCTGGCAAGATTACCAGTCTGAGTCACGGATTTCTCCTGCCATAGTAAATGAACCTGCAAGGCATAGAAATCTGCTACTGCTCAACACAGGTCCTACACTGCTATGGCTATGCTGAGGTTCCCACCAGTTTTGACACTGGAACAAACTTAACTGATGTTTTTAAACTAGTTTGTATTTTTTGGTAAGTTTCTCCGGTGTAGAAAAGACACATGAAAGACATTCAGGTGATCTCTTTGCAACTCAAATCCTTGCATCCACCACTAGACTATCTACTTTTAACTAATGTGGGGAGTGATTGGGCAGCCCTGTGAAGTTGCACCCTGCAAAATAAGAGAAAAGGAGACAGAGAGATGTGCTAACTATAAAAGCCATATTTATGAATTTCAGAAGATGCACTTCCTGTAAGAGTAAAGAGAGAGTTCTAGAACTGAGCTGCCTTGTCTTCTTTTTAAATGTATCTATGCTAGAAAAATTAATAGGTATATTATAGTAAAAAGAAAAGGAGTACTTGTGGCACCTTAGAGACTAACCAATTTATTTGAGCATAAGCTTTCGTAAAGCTTATGCTCAAATAAATTGGTTAGTCTCTAAGGTGCCACAAGTACTCCTTTTCTTTTTGCGAATACAGACTAACACGGCTGTTACTCTGAAACCTATATTATAGTAGTAGCTCATAATGGTACAACTGCCCTCTGCAACTTTAACTGAACAAGTCTAATGGCATAGTGGCAAATGCCTAAATTCTATCTATATCAGTGCTATATCAATACAACTGCATCACTGATGGCAATAACTGAAATAAAGGTACAAATATTTCTTGTATAGATAAATCCTGTTCCCACTCCTCCCTCTTTTCTTGTTCAGCAGGGAAGAGATCGGATAATCCTCTTGGAATGCAGCAGTTATTACCTACCTGGTAGGTGTGAAGTTCTGCATTCCAAGAAGATTAACAGTTTAACTAGCTGAGAGTTGGAGTGAAAGTCTCTCTAATTGCACTGAAGAAGTCTGAGAGTGTATGTATATCATTTTACTATAGAGGCATTTTCACTATATCCAATAATATGGGATGAAAAATCCTTGACTCCCACTAAACTTGTGTAATTGGGCTTTATGTGGTTGTCTCCTCCACCAGCACTTGTACAAGACAAACTGCACTGTCCAGCTGAGGGGTACATGAACAGCAATTCACTGCCCCTGCTTCATTCTTGGAGGGGTGGGAGGAGTAGAAGAGGGTGCAGGGATGCAGGAAGGGGGATGGATGTCAGTGATAGGAACGCCCAAAATTGACCATTCAGACCATACTAATATCAGGAAGATAACTATAGCATGAAGGGCCTTTCACAGGCCACCATTTATATACTTTTCACTGTATATATAAAAAAAGAGTTGGCAAGTCAAATATTAAACCTATACGAAGCAAACAGAAAACTGACAAAGTATACACATTTTTTGAGGAGAGAATAATTATTTTAAATTTACAAGTAAATCCATTAGTTTATGAGTTAATTGAAAACTTAGTTTGTAATTTCTTTGACCTGAATGACTTTAATTGAAGAACATGCAGACTTTTCCACCCTTTTGAATATAAATTAATTTTGAAACTAGATTGAATTTAAACTAAATTAATGACTTTTTCAATCCACTGTTATGATTATAAAGGCTATAGGTGGCCAAGTAGAGCTCATAACTGTTGGCCACCGTGACTGAGAAAGTTCAAGCAATTACTATCCTTCCTCTATAGCAATTATGAATGCAACAATTGTATTGGGTGTAATGATTCTGAAGGAGTCTGAATATGTGTGTCAGAGTTCTCACTGGTAGAACACCTGGCCCACCTGTCACTTCTCTTGCCACACATGTTTGGGCATGTGTACTTGAAAGGCTATGGCTTTGAGGCCTCTGCACCAATATGCACGAGTCAGCACTGCTGTGGAAACAGAGGGAGGAATGCCTGGGAAACAGTTAAAGCACAGAAACACTGCAACTTGGGGACTGGCTTTCCCCCATCTCTCTACATATTGCTAGTCACACTAACACAACCTCCTAAAGTAATAAGTCAAATTGCAAATTAACAGCCAGCTTCAGTTAGCTTGTTCAGCTCTGGTGAGCCAAAGCAGCTATAAACCCAACTTTTATTGGCTAATACACTCTGGTTACTTTGCACTGAACTGGTATGCAAGTAAATCTCCCCTTAATATTAAAATAAAAAAAATTAATGTTCACACTATGCATCTTTAAAATATTATAAATATCAGATGGTAGCATTCCCTTTGGGTTTCTTGTTTACTGTTTGTGTATGAATTTTAAAAAAAACAGTTACACACCTTTTTCATTAACGGTTGTTCCTTTGAGATGTGTTGCTCATGTCCATTCCATTCTAGGTATGCGCACACCCATGTGCATGGTCATCAGAGATTTTTGCCTTAGTGGTATCCATAGGACCAGCTGTGATTCCGCCTTGAGTGTCATGCTCATATGTCGGTATATCAGGCACCGCTGGCCCCACGCCCTCCCAGTTCCTTCTTGCTGACAACTCCGACAAGGGCAGGAGGGCAGGTAATGGATTGGACATGAGCAACACAGCTCACAGAACAACAGTTATGAAAAAGGTGGGTAACAGTTTTTTCTTCTTAGAGTGCTTGCTCAAGTCGATTACATTCTAGGTGACTCACGAGCAGTATCAACGGAGGTGGGCTCATAATTCACAGTCTTGCAACTTGCAGCACTGCTCTGCCAAAGCCAGAGTCATCTTGAGCTTGCTAGGTCAGCACATAATGAGACGCTAACGTGTGGACAGACAACCAGGTAGCAGCCCTACAGATCTCTTGGATTGATACCTGTGGCAGGAAGGCTGCTGACAACACTTGTTCCCTAGTCGAGTGTGTTTTCACAATCACCAGCGGAGGCACTTTCGCCAGCTCATAGCAGTAGTGGATGCAGGCCGTGATCCAGGACAAAATCCTCTGAACAGATACTGGCGACCCTTCACTCTGTCTGCCACTGCAATGAACAACTGCGTTGATTTACGGTATGGCATTGTTCTATCTATGTAGAAGACAGCACCCTCCTGACATTCAGGGTGTGTAGCCTACGCACCTCATCTGATGCAAAAGGCTTTGGAAAGAAGATGGGCAAGTATATGTCCTGATCAGTATGAAAATGGGAAACAATCTTGGGCAGAAACGCTGGGTGTGGTTGCAGCTGGACCTTAATCCTTGTAGAAGACCGCATAAGGTGGCTCCGAAGTAAGGCTCGGACACCCTGCAGGCTGACTTATAGCAACGACAGCACACAATTCAAGTCCCGTGGGCGGGGGGGCAGCTGGAGAGATGCTGGAAGTGTGAGTACAGATGCTCCAGACCTTTCAAAAACCATGTTGTCATGTCATGAGTGAAGCTCGACCTGCTGTGGAATGGAGGATGGAAAGCTGAGACAGCGGCCAGATGGACCTTGACTAATGACAGGAGTTTGAGGTGCAGCAGATAATCCAGGATCTCTCGCAGCGGGGCCTGCTCAACCCAAATATGCCATTCCGAGACCCAGCATGTGAATCTATTCCATTTGGCCAGGTAAATCACTCTGGTGAAGGGTTTCCTGCTATCCAGCAAGACCTGCTCGACATGGGCTCAGCATGCCCATTTGTCCGTGCTTAGCCATGCAGTAGTCAAGCTGTCAAGTACAGGGCCACTAGATTTGGATGCAAAAGGCTGCCATGGTTCTGTGACAGCAGATCTAGGCAGAGGGGCAGCTGCAGCAGGGCAGCTACCGAAAGGCTCAGCAACGCGCCGAACCAGTGCTGGTGAGGCCACGCAGGGACTATTCGGATAATTTTCACCCTATTTTGCCTGATCTTTACAAGGATTCTATGAATCAGTGGCACTGGCGGGAAGGTGTACATCGATGACCACGGAATGAGAAAGGCATCTGACAGGGAGTGCCCATCCATTCCCAGGATTGAACGGAACACTTGGCATTTTCTGTTCTGCCTGGACATGAACAGGTCCACCTGGATAGTCCCCCACCTCTGGAAGATTATGCTGACCACCTCCAGATGGAGCGACCACTCAAAGTGAGAGGAGAAAGTCCTGGTGAGGTGATTCTGGTTCCATACAGGTGCACGGCTATCAGATGAATGGCCGCACACAAAAATCCCAAAGGCAGAGAGTTTCTTGACGAAGGGCTGAAGACCTGGCACCTCCCTGACTGTTGATGTAACACATCACGGCACTGTTGTCCATCAGGACCTGCACCACCTTGCCCTTCAGATGGGGCAAGAACACCTGGCAGGCCAGGCGAACTGCTCTGAGCTCCCTGATGTTGATATGAAGGTCCAGGACATCCCACAACCAGCAGTCCTGGGTGCTCAGCTCGCCCAGGTGGGCTCCCCAATCCAGGTCTGAAGCACTGGAGACCAGGGTCCGCGATGGGGATGGGGTCATGAAAGGGACTCCCTCCATCAGCAACTCAGGGTCCAACCACCAACCCAGAGATGACCCAATGTGGTCCGGATCCTGACTATCCGGTCTAGGTCATGCCTATTGGGAATGTAGACCAACACCAGCCACGCTCGCAGCGGCCGGAGATGGAGCAGAGCATGGCTGACCACATATGTACACACAGCCACTGGCCCAACAGCTGCAGGCGGGTGTGAGCCGTGGTGAGTGGGTGGTTCTTTACATGGGAGATCAGCTCCGACATGGCCTGAAAACGCACTTCCAGAAGGAAGGCTCTGGCTCGCGTGAAGTTGAGAACCACCCCCAGTGAACTCTATTTGCTGGACGGGAGTTAAGGTGGATTTTTTTCTCATTTATTAACAGGCGCAGAGTGGGGCAAGTGGCATGCACCAGATCGAGGCTCCTCTGCACTTGTTCCCAAGACCTGCCCTTGATGAGCCAGTCATTGAGATATGGGAAAACCTGGACCCTTAGGCATCTCAGATAAGCAACCACTAGCACCATACATTTTGTGAACCCCCTGGGGGCCAATGAGAGGCCAAAGGGCAGCAATGTGAATTAGAAATGGTGCCAGCCCGCTATGAAACTGAGGAAGCATCTGTGACCTGGAATATGGAAATAAGCACTCTTTAAGTTGAGGGTGCTGTATCCATCTACCGGATTCAGGAAGGGGATGATGGAGGCCAGGGAGACCATGCAAAACTTCAACTTTTTGAGAGACTTGTTGAGACCCCCACTTTTGCCATCAGAATTAGGAAGTAGCCGGAACAGAAACCTTTTCCTTTCATGTCCCGAGGGACCTCCTCCACCGCCCCCCGGCACAGGAAGTTCTTGACCTCTTGAATGAGGAGTTGTTCGTAAGAAGGGTCCCTGAAGAGGGATGGGAAAAGGGAGGGTTGGAGTGGGGGCGGCTACAAATTGCAGGGTATAGTCATGAGTTACTATGTCCAGCACCCAGCAGTCCGAGCTGACCCACAAGCAGGCCAAACAGCAGAGACAAAAACAATTGAGGAAAGGACAGGGTGGCTCCAGGGAATTGACTGGGGTGTCACTCTTGAGCACACCTTCAAAATGAGCTTCTGGCCCCCAGGATGCTTCGCTGGCCTGGGCTGCACAGGTGAGCGGGAGGAGAAAGAGAGGCGATGACGAAAACTCAGGTCTCTATCCCTCCTCCTAGCAGACCCCTGACAAGGCCGACAAGGCCTTGGAGGTGGGGGTGGCCAGAACTGCTTCTATACAGACTGAGGTGTATACATGCCCAGTGAGTGAAGGGTGGCCCGAGTGTCCTTCAACCCATGCAGTCTTGCTTCTATTTGTTCAGAGAAGAGACCACTCCCATCAAATGAGAGGTCCTGGACTCAGGTCTGCATCTCTTGGGAAAGACCGGAGGTCCGCAGCCAGGACCTGTGCCACAAAACCACCCTAGCTGCCGAGTCCGCAGTGTTCCACGACATTTGGAAGGAGCACCTAGCCGCCGCAGTGCCATCTGCCACCAGGGTGCTGAATTCATGGGCCAAACACTGTGGAAGGGACTCTCTGAACTTATGGAGGGAGTCCCATAAATTAAAATTCTATCTACCCATGGTTCACCACCAGGAACTGCAGGCTGGCAGTGGACTAAATTTTTCTCCAAAAAGGTCCAATCTTTTGGCCTCTATTTTTGGGAGTTGAGCTGATGTGCCCCTGCTTGTCTTTTTTGTTGGCCGCAGAGAAACCAACAAGCCCAGAGGTGGGTGGGTATAAAGGTACTCAAACCCTTTGGCTGGGACAAAGTACTTCTTTTCAGCCCTTTTGGAGGTGGGAGGGATGGAAAACAGGGTTTGACAGAGGGCCTTTGCAATTTTGAGGACCCGGTCATGCACTGGTAATGCAACATGGACCAGGGTAAAGGCTGAGAGGACGCTGAACAAGGTGTCTGCCTGTTTGGCCATCTCCTCCACCTCTAAGCCCAAGTTCTTGGCCATCCGTTGAAGCAGGGCCTGGTGTTCTTTAAAGTCATCAGGTGGGCTGGCCCGCAAGGGTCCCACGACCGCCTTGTCCAGGGATGAAGATGATGACTGTACCACTGGGGGAGGCCCTGGGGCATCGTCCCCTGTGGGGGAGGGAGGTTTAGGGGAGCAACTTATTGCTCTGAGGCAGAGGCAGATGAGCGGTGCAAAGCGGGAATCGTCATGACCGGAACACCCCATGTGCTCCAATAAGGCCACTGTGCTGGCCACTAGCCATGCTGACAAGGTGGCGCCGTCAATGTAGACACGGCCTCGGAAGCCTAATTGCACCAATGGAGTCTGGGTGAGAGGCTGAACTGCCCTTCCGTGCTGGAGGAATCCTAGTTCAGTGACCATGGTGGGGCCGTTGATGCTTGCGTCTGCCTGCTCACCGTCGAACACTGGTGCCTGGAATGAGAGGTTCGGTGCTGGTATCGAGGAGGTCGGTGCCGGGGTGACTGGAGTTGTGACAGAGAGTGCTCCCATGGGGCAGGTGACCAAGATCTGCACCAAGAGGACAACCGGCTGGAGGACAAATAGCTGCCGGTGGTACGGGGACCGGTGCCCTCCCCCTAGGCGATCCATGTTGAGATGGCAGGGACCACGATTGTGGTAACGGTGACCAAGGGTGATTCCCAGAGGATCTGGGCTGCGACTCCAGAATCTGCGGTGCAGAGGAGAAGAGCAATGCCTTGTCTTGGGGGATCAGCAGCACTCCACTGTCCCAAGGGGTCTTAGTAGTTGGCTTGCCCTCATAGGGAGACTTTGCAGTTTGGGCGGAGGCCTCTGGCTCTCTCGGTGCCAAGGAAGCTTGGGAAGGCATGGATGCCATCAGGAGTTTGGTTCCCCTACTGCTCCCAGGAATTGGTGGTGGATCCTTTAAGGGGCTAAGGGAGGCACGTACACATGGTTCCTTTGCCCGATGGCCCTTCTTGCCTGGTGCCGGGGACTATGCATCTGTGTTTTCTTTTTGGGCACCAGATATGGGGAGTGGTGCCAGGTGGTGCCAGGGGTGTGCTGCACACCGAGGCCGAGATATTAGGTGAGTCTTGGCAGGATGGCTCAGATGCCGGACAAAGGGTAGCCTCCATGAGGAGAGCCCGCAAACAAATATCCTGCTTTGAGTCCTAGGTTAAAAATATTTTCAAATATGACATTTGTCCTTCACATGTGATTCCCCCAAGCATTTGAGGCAGTTGCCAAGGGGATCACTTACAGGCATAGGCCTATTATTGTCCACATATGGCTGAAGCCCCAGAGACCGGGACCATGCCCCATCTGAGGTGAAGTAGGACTCTAACTTCTAACTACACTTAACAGCTACTTGACACTGACTACTATATACAAACTATTTACAAGGCCCGAAGGCTTCAAAAAGAAAAGGAGTACTTGTGGCACCTTAGAGACTAACCAATTTATTTGAGCATGAGCTTTCGTGAGCTACAGCTCACTTCATCGGATGCATGCCGTGGAAACTGTAGCAGACTTTATATATACACAGAGAATATGAAAAAATACCTCCTCCCACCCCACTGTCCAGCTGGTAATAGCTTATCTAAAGTGATCATCAGGTGGGCCATTTCCAGCACAAATCCAGGTTAGGATTCAAGTTAGAGGAGACGAAACTGCTAGCTCTTGCTATGCAAGGAAAGGTGCTCTGACCAACCACCACAGGTGGTAAGAAGGAACAGGGAAGGTGTAGAGTCGGCATTGCCTGATATACCAAAGCATGAGCGTGGCACTCAAGGGGGCGCTACAGCTGGCCCTATGGATACCGCTAAGGCAAAAATCTCTGACCACCACACACAGGGGCACACACACATTTAGAATGGAATCAACATGAGCAGCACACTAAGAAGAACCAAGGGCATGCAAAGAAAAAGCTATGCTAAAATGGAGATGCTGTTGACAGTATTTCAGTAATTATCCCCAAACTATGCATTACAAACCCGGATTTGAGTTAAGGTGAAACTTAAAAGAAATCTAAATATTTTAATGTATAGAAATGCACAGTTAAGGAATCCAAAACGATCATAATGCTGCCCTTTTTCACTAGGAGGGTGGTGAAACACTGGAATGAGTTACCTAGGGAGGTGGTGGAATCTCCTTCCTTAGAAGTTTTTAAGGTCAGGCTTGACAAAGCCCTGACTGGGATGATTTAGTTGGGGATTGGTCCTGCTTTGAGCAGGAGGTTGGACTAGATGACCTCCTGAGGTCCCTTTCAACCCTGATATTCTGTGATTCTATGCCCTCTACTGACACCATGGGGGATAGAGGAAAATGTGTAAAAAAGCCCCCTATTTTTAAAAATCAGTTAAATCTAGTGTGAGGCCACAAACACTGAAAACTCCATCATAGCTTTATTGTTATCGCATTGCATTACTAAAAGATGGAGTTAAATCTTAGGTGTACATTTCTATATCTAAAAATATTTGAATTTCTTTTAAGTTTAACATTGAGATTCCTGGGTTTGCGGAGAATCTACTACACCACTTTAAAAAAAAAAAAAAAAAATCTTGTAAACCTTTCCTGAACATATAAGTTCACTGAACAGTCAGAATGTAGTAATGGAAAGGAGAATCATTGCTTATTATGAATGTGAAATTAGTTATTTAAAATGAGAATTCAACCCTGAGGAACCTTGTTAATCCATACTCTAGAGTTAGACCAGTGGTTCCCAAACTTTAACAGCCTGCAAACCTCTTGCACTAAATTGTGAAATCTCGTGAACCCCCTCCTAAAAATGACTATTTCCAGGGATTTAAGTTTAAATTTCCTTTGCACTCCACAATCCATGGGGCTCCTGCTGCTGGACCCCCTTGATCGCCCCCGTCAACTGAGCTCCACTGAGCTCGGGCTGAAGGTCCTGCTGACTGCTGGGGCTCAGGCTGCCAACCCCAATTGCCCGGCCCCACTATCCTTGGGGCTCGGGCTGCCAGCCTCGTGCGGAGTGCTGGGGTTCGGGCTGCTGGCTCCCCCGCTCTCCCTGGGGCTCAGGCTGTCTGCCCTGCAACCGGGTCTCACCTGCTGCCTCCAATGCCCAGGGTCCTCTGGCCTCCATGAGTGAAATTTTTTTGGCAAACCCCCTATAACGTTCTACGAACCCCAGTTGGGAACCACTGAGTTAGACTCAAAGAAGGAGTGACCTCATGAAGCTATACAGAATTTTGATCATGGTCTGTTGAAATGCTCTACAGCAGAATTTTTCACATGTTGCCCTTTGTACAGAAGTTGGACTACGAACAGACTGTGTGGTGATGTGATTCAGTTTGTTCATATACCTTGTTAACAGTAAATATCTCGGAAAAACCCACGACATAAACCAGAAATAATGGAGTACATCAGGGTTCTCAACCTTTTTCCTTTCTAAGGCCCCCGCGACATACTTTAAAAATTCTAGGGTCCAGCAGGGGTGGGGGGCCTCGGGGCAGGGGCCCTGGACCGTAGTTTGATTTCTATTTCAACGGCCAGTGGGGCTCGAGCCACCTCCACATGGCGGGGTCTAGGGAGGGAATGGTACCTCCACCCGACTCACCGCAGCAGGCCACCCTTCCTGTCAGGAGGGATTGGGGGGAGGGGGAAGGAAGGCAACGTGCAACCAAAAATTATAACTCAAAGGTGGGGGGCTCAAAAACTTTGAAAACAGCTTAGGATGCAGGGAAGGGATAGCTTGGGGCTGTGGTGCAGACAGGGGGTAGCTCAACTTGCAGGGAGGGGGTAGCTAGGGGCTGTGTGGACACAGGTAGTGGCTGTGGGTGCAATCAGTGGAGTGGCTAGGAGCTATGTGCAGGTGGGGGTAGCTCAGGGTGCAGGGAGAGGGATACTAGGGACTGTGTGCAATCCAGGCATAGCTTAGGGTGTAGGGAGGGCATAGCCTCAAGTTGTGGGGAGAGGGGTATTAGGGTCTGTGTGCTGGGAGGATTGCCCTGCAATCTCTGTTCCCGGAGGGGTCTGCCAGACATGGAACTGGGTCTCCCCAGCCAGGGGGCTCTTACCGGCTGCCTCTGAGGGAGCAAAAGGGGCTAGGAGCTGAGGAGCATCATCAGCCTGGTGCACCAGCAGGACCAGAAGGAACTGTGCTGCTGTCTGCTCCATGCCACCAGCCACAGCAGGAGCTGCTCCACACTGCCCATCTCCGGCTTCCTGGCTCCAACCTGGCTGGGGGCAGGGAAAGGAGATTGGGTGGGAGGGGGGAGAGAGAGAGGTGTGGAGCTGCTCCCGAGACTGCTGTGATCTTGTGCTGCAGTTTGGGGGGGGTGAGAGGGAAATCCCTCCGTGTTCCCAACTCTGCCCATGGGCTCAGGACTTCTGCTCCACAGGGAGCACCAGGGCTCCTGCTCCACAGGGAGCACCAGGGCTTGGGGCTCCAGGATTCAGTCCAGCACCTCCTGGCTTCAGCTCCACAGGGGGCACCAGGGATCTGGGCTTCAGCCGTGGGGCCCCTGGTGGAGAACTGCTGGAGTACATCACCAAAATTAGTTTGCAAAATGGCTAAAGAGCTACAACAAATGGGTAAAGAAATAATCCACATCTGAGCTCAGACAACTGCAGCCAAAAGCCTAAATACTAGCTGAATGCCATACAAACTTTGGCAATCCCCAAAAATCTATTTAGCTACTTACTGTCAACTGAACATCACTACTGTATCACTTAATATCAGGAAATGCCAACTCCCTTGTGAGGAAAGACTAAATCTGTCTACATATTAAATTTCATTTTTATAATTATTAAAATCGTAAGTAAAAAGAAATCTTCCAACCCTAATTTCTAAGTTGAACTCTTATTCTTACAACTAATACTGTTTGTAGATTTCAAAGTCTATGGAATTCCACTTGTTCTCTTTACTGTACCCACTAGAATCCAACACGTAAGATAGACAGTGTGATGCTGACACACCAGGTACCAACTCATGCCAAAGCCTCAGGCCTCACTGAACACTGACAAAAACATAACTGGAAACAAGTCTGTCTTACCTATATGTTAGTATTGTTAAGATAAATATTAAGAGCTGTAAGAATGTGTTTGGTGTCTAGACATTATGATTAGTGTAGCATGCTGCATATACAGATCTCACTTTTAACCTCTATTGTGCATGGTATAAAGTTATGAGCGTTTGCATTGTAAACCTGTGTAATCGTGTAACTCACTAAACAGGAAAAGAAGCATTAATTAATGTGAAGTGTTCATCCTGCACACAAGATGGCTCATTGAAGGCAAATGAGGAACTGTAGCATCAAAGGGTAGAGACCTTGTTGACTACATTCCTCACTCCCTCCAGGAAGAGGAGACCTGCACATGAACATATCCCATCAGCTTGGATTCTGGGGTGAAGAGATAAAAATCCCTGACAAAGAGAAACTGGGATCTTTATAATGTCTGGACTCTGAGGGGGCAAAGATTAACAAACATAAGCAAGAAATCCTCATGCTGCTTGGCATGGGGCACCCCTGAAGGATATACAGAGCTGCTTATTTTAGAAGCTTATATTACCTTTTTAAATCTAAAACTAATTCGTGTGTGTGTATGTTTCCTGTTTTAATCTTGTGAATAACTCATTTCTTTTCTTAGTTAATGAATCTTTAGTTAGTATATTACAGTATTGGCTACAAGCATTGTCTTTGGTTTAAGATATGAGTACAACTGACCTGGAATAAGTGACTGGTGCTTTGGGACTGGGAGTAACCTGAATATTGTTGTCATTATTGGTGTAAAGTGACCATCTACCACACAGTTCAGCATGTCTGGGTGGCAAGATAGACTGGAATGCCCAAGGGGACTGTCTGTGACTCCATGGTAAGACTGCAGTAGTGCTTTAGAAGTTCACATTTGTCATTGGGTTGATGAAATCTAATTACAGAACATACAATATGTTTGGGGTTTCTGCCTTGCTTTTAGACAGTCTTCCCTGAGGCTGCCACTCATAGGCCTGGGCCATTCCAGACAGCGTGATGTACAGTATCCTAGTTTATTCAGTAAAGACCCGGTTTTCTGGTGGCACCTGCTGCCCTGACATATTGTACTAAGACACAGGTTTTTGTCCCAGTTTCCATATAATTGTTTAACTGCCTCACTGGCATTCTTCCATCAGCTGCCCTCACCAACCTTATATTAATAACTCAAGTTTCTACCACCTCTGGAGGAGACTTGAAAAGGCATAAAGAGGAGATAGACACCCAATGAGAGTTGAGTGTCTAACTCCACTTGTGCCTTGTCATTTTCTCTATTGAATTGTCTGTGCAATAGAGCGAAATATTCGAGCTTACAAACCTGTCTGGATCACAAAGAAAAGAAACCCTAGCTGATCTTGTCTCACCTCTCATTAGTACTCCACCAGAGAGAGAGTTGGATGAGACTTTCTAAGGTCCACCTACTCTGATTCTTGAAGCTGGGGGTAAGGGGAGGGGCCTGGGTGTGTGTGTGTTTTAATTAACAGTATGCTTCCACAAACTTACATTTTTTTAAATCTGGCACCAAGTAGTTTAAGGTTAAAATAGCAACCCAACTATGTCCAGATCAGATCAGAAAGTCGTCTTCATATTTAAAATGTTTTTCATTATACAGGCAACAATTTCAATCAAGATGAGGGTTGTTAGATGGATAATTTCATGGATTAAAACTACCCCAAGAAGAAACATTTTTCAAGTGTTCCAGATCTGTAGGATATAACCAAATCTTGGGGTAGTTATTCCCAATTATCTATCCACTAGGACATTGTTTTTTATTTCATGCCAATTATGTATTCAGGATCATTCAAATGAACAAAGCTGAGTAGAAGTGCCTACGTAGAAGTGACTTGGTTCTCTTTTAGGCCTGCCATCTGCTACTTGCAATCCAATCCATCTGTGCTGACCAATTCAATATGGTCATGCTTTGCCTCATACCCCAAACGCTTTTCTCTAGTATACCTAATTCCTCTCAAAATTTTGCTCTCTTCTCCAGCTCCTCCCTCTGGCTACACACATATGATTCAATGCTTGCTTACATGCCATGCAGCAGAATTGCTACAAATCTTGAAGTCTGTATAAATTAAAATTAAACTTTTGTGACAGTTTAAGCATGCTACATCTTCCCCTCTGATTCCCTGAAATATTTTACATTGCTAAACTATTTGTAACTCCTCCTTCCAAGTTTTATATTTTGTATGGAGCTGTTACCAATACCTTCCTTCCCTAATAATTTTTTTAAATGCCATCAGTTTTTAAGCGAGTTTGTTAAGAATGACCATACTTGCTTCACAAAAGGCGTCTCCCCTTGCAATGATTCAACAGTTAAGTATAACTTTTCCCTCAAAATCTGCAAAAACTTCATCAGCTCTTGGTTCCTCCTTTGCAAAATTCTTAGCCAGGGACAAATTAACTTAGATTCAAAACAGCTACTCACTATATGACAGCAGAAATTTTTATCACTTTCCATATATTTTTATGTATTAGATATAAACCATTTCCACAATTCCCTCAAACAGCTTTCTCCCCAGGGTCCTCCCCATGAGCAACTGGGAGGTCACCAGGACTGGGAAGCGAGGGTCTCAGTTAACCCACGTTCCTGCTGTTTGAGATGCTGAAAGCTGTCACTGCAACAATAAAATTTGGAATAGCTGCAGTTCATGTGAACAATCTTACTGGTGCATTAGCACCTTGTACTGCTATAAGACAAGACAAATGTAAGAAAAGAGCCAAAGATAAATTCAAAGCCATTTAAAAACAAACAAAAACGAATACCAAATCCCTCTCCCCTCCGCCAAACAAAATCCCACTAATTTGCAGGAGTCTAACCTTATTTTTGCCAATTTCCCATTAGATTTCTAATGTCCCTGCTTATCCCCAAGGAGTAACCAAGACACACAGCATCCTGACATTACCCAAAGGTAAAACACAAAGATCAGAATTTGTCATATTTGTGATCCATGTACATTTCTGAGGACTTTAACTTTTTTTTTTAAATCTATAAAATGTAATTAGTAGAAACATATCCTCACCACTTTGTACCCCGTATCTGTTTTGCATGCTTTTCTCCCTGAAAACATTAGGATTCCTTGCCAGGACAGCCTGCAGCAAGACTGGTATATCTCCCTCTGGATCATCGCTGCCAAGGTTATCTTTCAATTCTCTGGGATTGAAGAGATAAGCAAACAAAAAAAAGTGAATGTTTTCAAAATATCGGAGGCTACAGGTAAAAGCCACAGACCTGCTCAACAATAAATAGAAAGACGTCTAAAATGTTGTCCCTCTGCTTCTCAATTTGAGATTCTTATTCTTTTTTTCAGCACAATGGAGGGAAAGTATTTGTATCTGTCTTCATATTAATAATTTCCCCACTATTACCAGTTAGACTAATGATACAACTTCCCATGTTCACTCAGAGCCTCATCTTCTCCATCACAGAACAATGCACTAATGCCAAAGCCACCAAGGAAGTGTCATTTTAAGGGTAAGGGTGTGTGTGTAAAAGTGTGTGTAAATCAATCAATCAAACCTCACTTCTATCACACTCAGGTTTGAGCTAACAATTTAAGCATGCTTCCTGTTTAATCCGGCAATTGCCATATCCTTGACAGGACAGGATCGTTTGTCACCCACCCATGGGAGTTATAGAATTTTCTTTAAGATGTTCCTATGTTTACAATCCCTCCCCCCAGCCTTGGGGGATTTTTTTAAATATTGGTTTATCTTGGGGGATTGGCTTCACACTCAACCATAGTAAATTACTAGAACATTTGGAAGCAGTGTAGGGGGCAAAGCCCCGAAGACAAGCCAATTCACGAGACAGAAAAAAAGCTCAAGAAGCATACTTGACAAAACAGTTTGAAAATTCTGAGTACAGGAGCCAATCAAAGCAGATGAATTATAAGAGCCAGAGTAGAAACAGAAGCATATTCATAGCAGTGTTAGAGAAATAAATGTGTCGCAATTATGCAAATTCCTGTACAATCATTGACTAATAATGAATGCAGCCCAGAGTACAGGAATGTTACAGGGTGTCTGATCCCTATAAACAAAGCAGGTTGAGCTACTTTGTCCCAATACAGGTGCTCCATTTGGCCAATTAAGTGGAGGGTAGGGAGCAGCACCTGGGGCTATAATGGATCAGGGAGAATCCGAGAAGGAGCAGGTCCTTGAAAGAAGCTGGAGGAGGACTCAAGGGAAAGGCTCAAAGCAGGAGAACAGAGGGGTTTGCTGGCTGGCCTTCCCAAGCTAGAGAGCCAAGGCCAGAGGGCTGAAGGCACAGAAGCAGAGGGAGTTGCCTGCTTACTTGCCAACTGGAGCCAAGGGCCAGAGAGGAGCGAAGGCAGGGAAACAGTAAAGGGGCTTACCCATTAGCCTGTCTGAGATGAGAACAAAATAAGGGGAGTGATGGATGCTCCCTTGGTGAGGATGAATTCCCAGCAGAGAGACCATGGGGGAGCCCACTAGGAAGAGTAGGGTCATATGCCAACTGGAAGGGCTTAGGTAGATGTTCTGTAGGACAGGATAGGACTGAAGAAAAGTGGTGGGGGAAGATGCTGGAGTGTAGTATGTGCCATGTCAATGCATTAGTTGGTGGGGGATTTTAAGGACTATATGCAGTGGGGGGTTATAAATGGACTATGTTTTAGGACTTTTATTATGGATTACTTGCGTGATATTTTTTAAATAAATAGGTCCCAAGGAAGAGCATAACTGAAGCAGGAAACAACTTAGAAGCCCAAGAGGGGAACTGGGATAGTAAACTTGGCATTAGGGCACCCAGGGATGAGGGGGAGTTGTTGACAAGAGATATGAAAAACAGTATACAAATGATACACCCACAACATATAAAATTGCAAGTAACAACGTATCTGGAGAAAAATCTACAGTTATTAATATGTAATTGTCCAGTAACCTTGCACTTTGATTAGGTAAAATTATTTAATGGTGTTCTAATACAAATTGGTACTGCGGTACACAAACTTGACAATGTACTTGCATATTTTCAATTTTAATAAATTAAACCACTTCTTATACCTATTTTTGCTAATTTTAATCTCACAAAGAAGAAACAAGTTATTCTGACACTTTGGTATAAAGAAATGCAAAGTACATACATGTGATCTGTAGACACCTGGTTGAGGCTGTGTACAAGTTGTGAAACCAGATTTTCATCCCTGCAGGCCAGAAGGCAGTTTACCTCTTCTGCTATCCGTCCATTAAAGAGCAGGCTTTTTGTAGTTGTAGCAGGTAAAGGTGATGGAAGAGGCAGCTGGTTCAAAACTGCATTAGCAGAGAAAAGTAACTCAAATTATTCCACTGAAAATTAACCAATAGACCTGCATCAGTTTATTCTCTCACATTCTTAAAAAAGAAACACAGTAAGTTTGAAACAAATTGAAGATCTCTGAGTTTCTCCTTACATCAAGAAAATCTGGAATCATATTTTAAACCAAAAAATTGAATTTGGTCAACTCCACAGATTACATTATAGGATTATTTTTTAAACTAAAGACATCATCTGACAATGCTTTCTCTTTCCAAAAAAATTGTTTCTAATAAATCAGAAAACACATTAACATATTAGAACAATTTAGCCTTGGAGCTGAATCAACTATTAAAAAGGGAGAAAAAATAAAAAACAATACAGTCGCACATCATTCAATGATTGTGTACAGCCTTTGCTTAAAATTTCTTGTTCCATCTGCAAATTGCAGTGGCATGGATCAAATGTTCAATGTTACTTGTTTCCAAGATGAACTGATCTCAAATCAATGTGATTTGAAGAAATCTTGATTTAAATCAATTATGTTAATCTTGATTTGTATTTCTACTTGTTATTTTCATAAAGGGCAGTCCCTTTTCACTGATTGATACAACCACTAAAAAATATTAATTTGCAATTAAATGTAGCCTTTGAACTAAATTTGGTACTTTTTGTTAACCAGAAGGATATGAAATATCTATACAGAGTTATTTCTGCAATTATATAGCCTAACATACCTTTATTCAAATTTTCAATTTTCACATATTTTATGTTAAGAAGCAATGTATTTATCTTTTTCTATCAAATTTATCTTTTACTCATGATTTTGCATCAAGCTGGTTTGGGATGGAAATTTGAATTCCATCAAAAATGCACAAACACAGTGTCTTTTTTATTAGTTAAATAAACTATCTTAAATACACTGAATAAATTAAAAAGACCATCAAAACATATTTTCCATTTAAAATAAACTCATTTATTAAAAACAGCATCTAGTCACCATGTTCTTGAAGTTATTAGAATTAATGGACCTCCTCCTCTCCCACCTCATTTTTATTCATATACTGGAAGAGGAAAAACAAGCTTTCCTGCTTTTTTAATTTCCAATTGGTGTCTCAACTTTGAACAAACTAGACCAAATGAAGAAAAATTCTGTCTGCATGTGCAGAAAAGGATACTGCCATCAGAAGCCGGTTTAGCACTTCAACAAACTCTGGTTCCAGGTGGTCAGCCAGTGACTTCCACGGTTCAATTGTTTAACTTTCTGTAACACTTCAACAGCAAACATGTACTGCTTGAATGGTTCACCTCCAGCCCTGAAATTTATTATGGTTGGCATGACTGATGGATGATTATTAGATGTTCATGTCATAGCAGCATCTTCCAGTTCAGTAGTTGGGCATCTATACTCTGGCACTTTCTCTATTGAGAATATTGGCAAGAAAATGAGGTAGGGTGAATTTTGATCCATCTGCTTCTTCACAGCATTCAATTTAACTCTGCTATTGGATATTTTCTTCTGCGGTGTTCCTTGGAATTTCTTTCCAAATTTCAACAGCATCAGCAATAGAACAGCTATTTTTTTGCACTTTGTCCAAAGCTATGGAAATAGGTTTCAGAATATTCAGCATAGCTTCTGTGTTTCTCTTTAGTCCAACATTGACTACTTGGGCTATGATAGTCCATCTATTTTGTCATGATATTCTTCTCAAATTTCCAGTTTTTAATTAACAGCTCAAAATAATCAACCACTGAATTCCATCATGCATCTTTGGGGAGAATTAGTTTTGATCCTGTGTCTCTTCAGCGAAGTTGAAGCAAAACCAGAAGCTTTTCATAATTTCAACAACATTTTCCATTATTGTTAGAGTACTTAAATCTTTCGCTAAAAGATATAACATATGGGTGCAGTGCTTATTTGATGTAAGTTTCAAGTTCACTTCATTATCCATTTATAGGATTTATTCTCATCTCAATTTCAGCATATCTAATTTATTTTTAAAAATTTACTCTAGTAAACTTAACATAGTTTATCATAATTTCAAATTTAATTTTAAACACATTTAGGTTTTAAAATAAACTAAAAATACTGAACAAAAATGTAGAAAAAATATGACAAAAAACTAAATAAAAAAGTACTTACGGTCTGTGAGACTAGCAATCCCTGCAAGAGTAGTGATGGGAACATGAGGCATATCCCCATTCATCCTGAAGCTCTGGGATGGGTGCCTACACAGATGTTTTAGTTCAGGTGCCAGCTACCATTTCTTTCCATCTCCCAAGCACTACAAAAAGCAAACAAAAACCAAATAAGCAAAAATTCAATTTGCTTAAAGCTACTTGGAATTCAAAAGGATTACCAAGTTACAATGAAGCATGAACAGTTTATATCATCCTTCGTGCACTTGTCTATTTCACAAAGAACAATTTTATTAATAAACAGTAAAGAAACAGTGGTATAAAGGGTAGGAAGCCACAAATGAATCTCATCAATATTGGCTTCAACAATTAACATGTGAGCTTATTCAAATGACAGAACAGTGATCAAAAAGGCATGCTTCTCCTAAGGATTTTATTACAAAGGAAACTGCTGCTCAATTTATACACTAGCAAGCAAATTGTCAATATTTCATTCACCGATATTCTTTTAAGTATCAAACATTTGATGCATAAAAACTGTTATACCTGATCTTGTGAACAAATGACCTAAGATTACTGTAATTGAAAGATCAGTGAAAAAAAAAAAATCTGTTCACTTTGCACTTGACAGCACTTTATGCCTAGTTAGTTTAAGTATTTACCCTGTATAGTCAGTTTTCAATCTGTGCGGATCTTCCAGACAATAACAGGGTAAAGCAACATCACAAAACAGGAAAGTGTGATGTATAACTACTAAATTAGCAGGGGAACCAAGGGCAGATATAGCACCTTAATGTAATTACAAATGAAAAGTTCAGGCCTAAACACTGTTCTGCGAATGCACATATTCTCTTTAAGTTGAAAACTTCTCCTTGGCAGATCTGTGGTAATGTCTAAGGAACTTCTATACAATTATATTTGGTAACATTAGGAGGATAGCTCAATGGATTAGTAAAATCTTTCACTTCTAGCTCACTGCATCAAATCTAATTCAGATTGGTAAATACTGAAAGTTATCACCTGAATGCTGTTTGGAGCCTTACATGAAATGAGTTAGTTGTCACAGATGAGGTTGTAGAAAGGTGTCCACTAGTTTGAAGTAAAACAAAAAACCCCAAACCATCACTCTAGACATCTCTTGACAATATAAGCATAGACCCCAAAGATTCACTGGGAATGGAAAGTAAGCTATACTCATAGCTCTAGAAATAGTGCCTTCAGGTCTGGGTTCAGGCATTTTGCAGGATAGCGGGGGAAGCCTGTACACACACACACTCTCTCTCTCTCTCTGCGTATTTTATAAATTAATAGAAACCATCTTCAGAGATATCAATCCAGCACTAAAGAACACTAGTCCAGTTTACACTTAAAAAAATCACTGTTAAGCTGTTTATCAATGCAGTGAATTCTTTATAACAGCAGCAACCCTAAGCATTCAAGTTTGTCAATATTTACATATAAACCACCCCAAAAACAGAACCTGCAACTCGATGTTACAACTGACATCTGGATTAAATAGTCTGTTTGAAATGTAGTTCTCCAATGAAAAGTAATTATATAAAAGTGGCACCTTCTTACTCACATGTACCCAGTTACATCTGCTTGTTTCAGGCCTAGTCTATACAGTTTTTATGCTGGTATAACGGTTTCAGTTAGGGTTGTGATTTTTTTTTTTTAATTGAAATAGTTATACTAGTACAAACAATAGTATAAACACAATTATATCTGTATAAAGGTGTCTTATACTGGTATATCTTATTCCCCTTCTTGTACAGGAATAACTTATACCAATATAGGCCCTTTATAGCAGTCTAGCTGTACCCATAGTAGGGATATTATTTCACTTTAACTATACAGTATAGTTAAAGCCGTACAACTTTTGTGTTTAGACCAGTCCTTATTAACTAAATCAGTGGTTCCCAAACTTTTGTACTAGTGACTCCTTTCACATAGCAAGCCTCAGAATGTGACCCCCCCCTTAAAAATTAAAAACACTTTTTAATACATTTAACACCATTATAAATGCTGGAGGCAAAGTGGGGTTTGGGGTGGAGGCTGACAGCTCATGACACTCCACATAATAACCTCATGACCCACTAAGGGGTCCCAACCCCCAATTTGAGAACCCCTGAATGAAAGGGTTCTCGATGGTTCATGCACACGAGCTACACAGAGCCATCATAGTTATGACAGGGGAGAGTTGGAGTCTACTCCTCTTATAACAACTGAATTGCCTGAGTTCCAAGGAGTTACAACTTTACAGTTCCACTAGAGACAAGAGCATAATCTGGATACATTAGAAGGACAGATTCCAGCTTGACTCTCAGATCCCAGATTGAGTTGAAGGACTTGCAATTAGAAAATAAACAATCTTTTTGTTGGTAAATTGAATACATCTGATGTGGAGCCAAGAATTTATTAAAAACTACCATTCTGGACTTTTCTAGTTCTTTACAATGTATACAAAGCAGCCTAGAAAAGATTGGGATTTTTTACTGATGGTTTCATACTCACCAAGGTTGTCAACTCTGGTTTGTCCTAGTTTTGCTGAAGGAATTTGAAGAGGTCTCTGGAATGTTTATTGGGAACATGAATATTTTAACTAAGACTTCTTTTTATACAAATGTTATTCGTTTATTGAAATTTTTTAAAAAGTGTTTATAAAAACAAAAATAAAGTTTAAAAAAGTGACCAAAAATCCCTTTCCTTCTCAACTGCTCAAATATAACTTTGACACTTGCAATGCCACCATATCACTACTTCTCTAGAGTCTTCAAGTTAACAAGCCCTGAATTTCAATCAATCAATCAAACAATAAATAAATAAATAAATAGAGTCAACCCTCGAACAACCCTCGAACCCTCCCCAACCCTCGAACATTTGAGACCTTCTCCTGTATTGTAAAAGGGCACAAGCCCATTATTAAAACTCTGCAGGTCTCCCTTAAGAGGGTGGAACAAATAAATACTAAAATTTAAAGACTATACTTTAAAAGTTACATATAAAACAGCTAAGTCTATTAAGTATGAAAGAAGAGAAGGTTAATCACCCTGTGCTGTAACTGAGGTTCTTGGAGGCGGCTGTCCCTGTAGGTGCTCCACTTTAGGTGAATCTGTACCCCTCTGCTTGTAATTGGAAATTTTTAGTAGTGGTGCCTGGTTGGATCGCAGTGCTATCCCCATCTCGCACTGCCTCAGGCAGTTACATAGCACTGTGAGACCAATCCACCACCTCCTCAGTTCCTTCTCTACTGCAGTCTCGAGAGTGAAAAAACTCCGTAGTAAAGGGGAAGAGAGAGGGTAGTGGAGCTCCCACAGGGACAACTATCTTGAAGAACCTCAATTACTGCACAGGGTGAATAAGCTTCTTTTCTTCTTCAAGGAGTGTCCTGAAGGCACTCCACTTTATATGACTGTAGAGCAGTGCCCCTCAGTGGAAGAGAAGGGAAGGGCTTCAGAGTGGATGATAAAAACCGTAAGTCCGAATAGAGCATCAAATGATGAGTGCTGCTCTATGGCATAATGCTGTATGAACATATGGGCTGACGCCCAGGTTGCTGCTCTGCAGATGTCCATAACTGGCACATTGCTGAGGAAGGCTATCCATGTAGAGCGTGCTCTGGTGGAGTGTGTGCGGGTTCCCAGTGTTGTAGTGGTGGTGGGGGGTTGTAGTGTTGCTGAAAATAACAAATTAGAAAACAGTGGAAGTAGAAACCCTTCCCTCTGTGTTGTGTTGGTACTGGTTCTACTGCGCCCAGGTGTATGAGATGGTTTACCTCCTATTATAGTAGGTGTTTGTGAGAAAGGTCCCTCAAGAGGGAGGTAAATTGGATGGAATAATCAGTCTCAATGATTTCTGCGACCCATTTGTTTGACGTGATGGTCAGCCAAACTGGGTGGAATGGGGTCAGATGGTCTCAAACGGATGAGTGGTTGTGGATGGTTCCAGCAATTGAAATTGTGGGAAGTATCTCGGGTCCTCAACCAAACCCTAAAAATTGTTGTTTGCGGGAGGTTGTTGATACATCGAGAGCTGAGAAGCGAGTGATCTCCTTCTAGTGGGTCCCTGCCTCTGCCGGTCATACTGCCTCTGAGATTGGATGTAGGGTACGGCTCTTGTTCTTTGTGCCAAGAAATACTTCCTTTGTTTTTTCTTTCGGAAAGGTGTATAAATGCCCACGGATCTGAGAGCCGCCCTGGAGTTCTTTAATTTATGAAGTGACTCATCCATCTTGGATGTGAACAGCTTTGTGCCCTCAATCAACTGTAGATTGTGCTTCTTTGGGGAATCCAGAGAAGTGGAGCCAGGAAGCTTGCTGCATTACCACAGCCGTGGCAATGGAACATGCCACCGTGTCTGATGAGTACAGTGAGGCTGATAAGGCTGTTTGAGCAAGAATGTGGCCCTCCAAGATAGCTGCTTTGAATTGCTCTTTTTTATCCGCAAATAGAAAAATCAGTAAATTCAGATACTTTTGAATAAATTTGTGCAATTATATTTGGCCATTAATGTCTTGTAATCGCCCATCCTAAATTATAGGGTCACTGACAAGTAGACCTTTCATCCACAAAGGTCTAACCTATTCTAGTCCCTGTCACATGGGATGATTGTGGTCTTCCCCTTTCATACACAGCCTTTACCACAAGGGAGTTTGGTGTGCGATGTGAGAACAAAAATTCTACTCCCTTGGAAGTGAGATGATGATTTTTATCCGCCCTTTTGCAGGTGGGTGTGATTGTTGCCAGTGTCTGCCATATTATCTTGGCTGGGTTCATGAGAGCCTCATTTATTGGTAGAGCAATCTTGAAGGACGTTGAAGTCTGGAGGAGATCTTGCAATTTATGTTGGGCTTCCATCACTTCCTCCAGCAGTCTCTCCAGAGAATCTGCAATCCTCTTAAATAGTTCCTGCAACTGTTTAAAATCATATCCCATGATGTGGGCACAACAGCTTCATCCGGGGAAGAGAAAGAAAAGTTGGAAGATGGTGCAGGTTCCCTGGTCCAAAGTTTCCTCTAATTCCTTGACTGCCTCTTCTGGAAGTTCAGAGGGTCCAGGTAGAGAGGGTGAAGGAGAATGCCTCAACCTCACTCTGGGTGCACTGGGAGGCTTAGGGTATTGTTGACGGTATGCTGTCCATGGGTCCCAGTAAAGCCACTGTGGTGGAAATGACATGGGAAATGACAGGAGTCCCTGTACCAGCCTTGAGTTTTGGGTCCTGGGTGATATTTACAGTGTTCTGGTGGACCTGGCCCAGTAGTTCTGTGGATAGGTGAGGAGTAATAGGAGGAGTAGATTTCTCCTTCATCCTCATCACTAGATAAAGGGGGAGCTTATCTGGGTGATGAAGTAAGATGGGCTCAGTACCAAGCTTGCTGGAGTGAGGTTGGTACCAAGGAGACCAGAAAATCTTTGTGGAGGAGAAATTGTTGCAGTACCGAGCACATCAGTACTGAAGAAGGAATTGTCAGCAGTACCAATGTCTTTGATGTGGTTGTTGGTGCAGACGGTCATGCACTATGCGCTACAGAGGCAGAAGGTGGTGCTGTAGCCTGTAGCATTGCTGAGCTGCTCGATGCTGCATGTTTGAACGGTTCTGGCAGCGCCAAGGCAGGGACTGTAGGTCTCCCTTTACTGCCTTTTCCGAGTCAGCCCATTTAGGATCTTTTGCTTGCGCTGTACCCACGGTACCAGATGGTCCCGTTATCTCACGGGTGGAAGGTCTCACTGCTGTCGGTACTGATGGGGTCTGTCAAGTCAGGGAATGCTACTTATTGGAGGATTTCCGAAAGGGGAGGTCGGAAAAAATGGTTACTCAACTTGTTGTAACTGTTGTTCTTTGAGATGTGTTGTTCACGTCCATTCCAATCAAGTGTGCACACGCTGCGTGCACAGTTCCCAGAAATTTTTTCCCCAGCAGCTCCTGTCAGGTCAGCTGTCAATCCCCCTGGAGTGGCTCCTTCATGGTGCTCAATATATGACCCTGCCAACCTGGCCCCTCCTCAGTTCCTTTTTGCTGGCTACTCTAACAGAGGAGTAGGAGGGTGGGTATTGGAATGGACATGAACAACGCATCTCGAAGAACAACAGTTACAAGGTGAGTAACTGTTTTTTTCTTCTTCGAGTGCTTGTTCATGCTGATTCCAAACAGGTGACTCCCAAGCTCTATCCCGGAGGTGGGGTCGGAGTTAAGGAATCGCTGATTGGAGCACTGCTCTGCCGAAAGCTGCATCATCTATAGGGTGCTGTGTGATGGCATAGTGAGAGGTGAATGTATGGACCAAGGGACCAAGTAGCTGCCCTACAGATTTCCTGTATCGGGACCTAGGCCAGGAACGCAGCTGACAAGGCCTGTGCCCTTGTGGAATGAGCCTTAAGAGGTGGGGCTGGGACCTTGGCCAGCTCATAACATGTGCGGATACAGGCCGTGATCCAGGAAGATAATCTTTGAGATGAGATCGGGAGTCCTTTCATGCAGCCTGCCACTGCCACGAACAGCTGGTTCGACCTCCTGAATGGCTCTGTGCACTCAATGTAGAATGCTAATGCCCGCTGAACATTCAATGAGGGCAGCCTTTGCTCTTGGTACTGTTGTGTGGCTTGGGATAGAAAACAGGTAGAAAAATATCTTGGCTAGTATGGATTTGTGACACTACTTTAGGGAGAAAGGCCAGGTTAGGTCTGAGTTGCACCTTTTGTGGAACACCATGTAGGGTGGGTCAGAAGTAAGGGCCTTTAACTCTTACACCCTCCTGGCTGATGTGATGGCAACCAGAAAGGCTATCTTCCATGACAGGTAGAGAAGGGAGCAAGTTGCCAGCGGTTTGAATGGGGGTCCCATTAATCTGGAGAGGACCATGTTAAGACTGCATGCCAGAAGAGGCTGTCTAACCTGAGGATATAGCCATGCTAGACCCTTAAGGAAACGTCCTACCATAGGGTTAGCGAATATGGAGCATCCAGACGTGCCCAGATGGAAGGCCGAGATAGCAGCAAGGTGTATCTTGATGCATGACACTGCCAGGCCTTGTTGGCAGAAGGTACTCCAGGATGAGTAGTATAGATGACTGGAGTGGAAGAGTGTGATGTGGGGCATACAAGCAAGTGAACCTCTTCCACTTGGCCAGATGAGTGACCCTGGTGGATGGTTTTCTGCTGCCGAGCAGGACCTTTCTCACTGGTTCTGAGCACAGGAGCTCCATTGGGTTTAGCCATAAAGCTTCCAAGTCGTGAGATGGAGGGAATGGAGGTCGGGGTGGTGAAGGCGACCATGGTCTTGTGTGATCAGATTGGGGTATAGAAGCGTGGTGTACCAATGTTGGCAGGGCCAAGCCAGGGCCAGCAGAATTACTTTCACTCTGTCTCTGCAGATTTTCATTCCACTGTGCACAAGTGGAAATGGTGGAAAGGCATACATGAGACAGTCTGCCCAGGGAAGCAGGAACTAATCCGAAATCAAACCTGGGCTGTGTTTCTGAAAGAAGCAGAACATTGGGCACCTCCTGTTACTCCGGGTGACAAACAGATCGACCTGGGAAAAACCCGACTTTTGGAAGATGGAATATATGACATCCGGACAGATGGCCCACTTCTGATTGTGAGACGATCTGCTGAGGTGGTCTGCTAGTTCATTCTGTACACCTGGGAGATAGAACACCTCCAGTGAATGGAGTGGGCTATGCAGAACTCCCATAGCTGAAGGCCCTCTGGATATAGGGGGGAAGATCAGGCTCCACCTTGCTTGTTGATGTAAAATATGGCCTGTCGTTACCCACACACACTGGCCTTGGAGCCAGGATAGGAAAGTTTGGCACACTAACCACATTGCTCCGAGCTCTCTGATACTGATATGCAAGGAGAGCTTGTCCTGTGACCATAATCCTTGCGCCTGGAGATCTCCCAGATGCACCCCCCTCCCCAACCCAGAGCTGATATGTCTGTTACTAGGGACAAAGAGGGCGGGGGGCTGTTGAAGGGGATTCCCTTGCACACTGTGTGAGGGTCGAGCCACCACTGGAGGAACTTGAGTACTTGGTCTGGCACCATGACCACAGATTCCAGGTGTCACACCTCGGGTAGTATACAGACACAAGCCATGCTTGAAGTGGTAGGAACATCAGTCTGGCATGCTGGACCACGTAAGTGCAGGCTACCATGTGGCCAAGGAGACTCAGGCAACCCCTAGCGGTAGTGGTCGGGTACTGCCTGAGGCTTTGGATAATGTCTGTCATGGTCTGAAATGGGGTCTCTGGTAGGAGCACCCTTGCCTGCACAGAGTCCAGCACCGAACCAATGAATTCTATTCTTTGAATTGGCGACAAGGTTGACTTGTTCACACTGAAAAGTTCCCCCAACCTCTCAAAAGTAGCTCTGACTAGTTGGATTTGAGACTCCACCTGCTCCCCGGTACACCACCTGAGTAGCCATTCGTCGAGATAGGGATATACCTGCACCTACCTCCTGCGGAGGAAGGCTGCTATGACTGACATACACTTGGTGAACACTCGGGGGGCTGTTGACAGACCGAAGGGGAGGACCATGAATTGATAGTGTTTGTGGCTGGCTACAAACCACAGAAATCTGTGGGGTGGGGTGGGGGTGTTTTTTTTTTAAAAAAAGAAAATGAACAGGGAAGAGTAACTAACTATTGACTAAAAGAAAAGGAGTACTTGTGGCACCTTAGAGACTAACCAATTTATTTGAGCATGAGCTTTCATGAGCTACAGCTCACTTCATCGGATGCATACCTTGGAAACTGCAGAAGACATTATATACACACAGAGACCATGAAACAATACCTCCTCCCACTCCACTGTCCTGCTGGTAATAGCTTATCTAAAGTGATCATCAAGTTGGGCCATTTCCAGCACAAATCCAGGTTTTCTCACCCTCCGCCCCCCCCCCCCCCCACACACACACACAAACTCACTCTCCTGCTGGTAATAGCCCATCCAAAGTGACCACTCTCTTTAAAATGTGTATGATAATCAAGGTGGGCCATTTCCAGCACAAATCCAGGTTTTCTCACCCCTCCACCCCCCTCCAAAAACCACACACACAAACTCACTCTCCTGCTGGTAATAGCTTATCCAAAGTGACCACTCTCCTCACAATGTGTATGAAAATCAAGGTGGGCCATTTCCAGCACAAATACAGGTTTTCCCCCTCCTTTTTTTTGGTTAGTCATTAAGGTGCCACAAGTACTACTTTTCTTTTTGCGAATACAGACTAACACGGCTGTTACTCTGATAACTATTGACTAACTATTAACTAACTAGTGGTATTCTAAAGTTAAAACCAGATAAATCTGAAGTGCAGAGGCACTGCTAAGTGCTCCATCTCAAGCCGAAGGCAGTAGAGAAGGAACGGGGGTGGGGGGGGTGAGGGTTTGGACACACAGCACCATGTAACCACCTGAAGCTGCGTGAGACGCGTGTGTGATGAACCAGGCACTGCTACTAAAAATCTCCAATTACAAGAGCAGGGGCACAGATTCACCTAAAGTGGGGCACCCACAGGGATACTCCTCGAAGATGCAGCCAATGTTTAATATTCATTAAATTAAATTATTGAAAAAAGTGCTTGCCCACTCAAGTTTCACTCACTGTAAAGATTCAGCAGCAACAAAATACAATAGTGCTTAGATATCACTGTGATATCTAACATTGAAAAACCTAATCAAATGAAGAATCTCATGGAATAATTCTAGCTTCAACTGAGAAGCCTATAATATTTACAAGGATTACACCAGTTTCAATCTACCCTTCCCAGAAGCAACAACGAAGGCACAATATAATCCATTCCTACAGGTGACAAAAGGGTTAGGGAAAAGAGATTGAAACAAACCTAAACAAAAAATACACATATAGGAGAGGGGCTACCGACACATCTGTGAAAGAAAGAAACCTACATTCAGACATACACAAAGAATGAGGAGAAAAAATAGCAAGAAAAGTAGAGTGTAATCTTACCTGCCCCGCAAAGTCCTCACTTAGGGAGAGGTTGGAAAAAGAGGTGGAAGGAGGTTACCCAGTATTTACTAATCAAGTCTGATACAAAGATTGGAGCTTTCCATCAAGATCCAGGAAGAATTCCCTCCCTGGTGAGAAGCGCAACACAGGAGCCCACTTACAGTGATTGGGAGAGAAGTGTGTGCCTTGGGTTTCTCAACAGAACCCACACTGCAAGATCCCATATTTTGCATCAGCTTCTGGCTTGTCACATGGCAATTTTCCAAGTCCCAATTACATTATATGTAAAGGGAATGCAGCGAATACTATATAAAACTCCACTGATTTTAATGCATCTTTGTTTACTTGGATAACTACGACCTTTTGCATGTCTCCTATTAGGAAGAGAACATGGGGATTTTAAAACCAACAAGACATTTTAAAAATGTGTCTTGTAAAATAATTATTAAAATAGAATGAATCATAGAATCATAGAATATCAGGGTTGGAAAGGACCTCAGGAGGTCATCTAGTCCAACCCCCTGCTCAAAGCAGGACCAATCCCCAACTAAATCATCCCAGCCAGGGCTTTGTCAAGCCTGACCTTAAAAACTTCTAAGGAAGGAGATTCTACCACCTCCCTAGGTAACGCATTCCAGTGTTTCACCACCCTCCTAGTGAAAAAGTTTTTCCTAATATCCAACCTAAACCTCCGCCACTGTAACTTGAATGAAATGTGTACATTTTATGTGGTCTATTGAAGATGTTCAAAATACGATTTGCATGGCTTTTATTACATTTTGGAAACATTTTTTCGTGTATTGTATATACACCTAAGCCTGCCAAACTCCACTTCAGTCATTTTCTCAATGATCAACTTTTATGCATGCCCTCACTATCATTTGCAGTAGCAACTATTGTATCAGATATTGTGGTTGTCTAGTATGAATTCACAAATTTGAGTAACATAAGGAAATGGCATGGTACGGTGTTTTTCTCCATTCTTAAAGAAATTTCATATTATAGCTAAAGTTTACTTAAAGCAATTTTCATTGTAATAAAGTTTCTCAAGCACAGTGCATGGAATTTTTTGAAAAATACTAACACTGAGGTTAAACAGAACTGACAGCCACTTAACTTCCTTTACTGCACCTGCCACCATCTCATCTTTCCTACCACTGAATTACAACTGTTTATTACAAATACAATGCTACAGAGGTACAGAAACTTAGTAAAGGAAACTGGTGCACACAGATATGGTTTGGTTTTCTTTAACCAGGACACTACAATCTTCAAAAACTCAAATGCTATTCGAGGTTCTTTACTTGAACTGGATGCCACTTTGCACACCATTTTAGCAGTTACTTAGTTCTACAATAGCTGTCTTGAAAAATTCCCTTGTCCACAATAAATAGGAAACTTTTTCCAGACAAATGCTACCAACTGTTTCAAAATCTAAGCTTTCATTACAACAATTAAGTTAGTAGGCAAAGATGACTTTTCAAATTTGAACTAAGTGTAAAATAATAGAATGCTGTCTTCCAAAATCTGCAGATATCTCCTGGTGTCTCTTGCTTTCCCAAACTGCAGATATCTGAAAACTCACTGGAGCTTTGTCAGTTTCCCCTTCTATTATTGGGAACCTTATAAACATGCACTGAAGCAAAAACACACTGAAAATCTGTAAATTTTCACTCTACTGGAGGCTAGAAAAGCTGTAAGTATCAGAGGCAGACATTATTAACCTAGATGCTTCACCAGTGCCTGCCACCATAATATCCAAGCGTAATGTAGATATTAACTGGGAAGGAGGACCCAAAAACAGAGTTAGTTTAGCAGCTACCTCACTCTTATAGCAGCTAACTTTGGAGTATGAGTGAAGAACAGAGACAAAATACCCCCCAAGCTCCAGGCACCATAAAATCTTTCAGGACATATGTGGAAGGTTGTAAAGCTTTAATGTTTCAGATACCTACTTTTCAGAAGCTACAAACATAAAATCCTGCATGTTATCCAAGGACAGCACACTCCATTTGCTGGCAGCTTTGGGTAAGGAGTTTTTGCTTTTTAAAGGAACAGGTGTAATGTGTGGTATGCACAATAGAGCCACCAGAAACCAGCCAAAACTGTAGTATATATACGCAACTAGGACTTGCACATTGTGTGTATTCATTCAGTAAGTATGGTTGTTTTTTATCCTACTGTGCCTGTGTGATTTCTACATATTCTGTTGTAGAAAGACAACAGGTATTGATAGAAATTTGGGAGGATGAAGAAATGGCAGAGCAAATATAAAAAAAGGAGGTGATTCTGAACAAAAAGGTGAAGAAAAATAAATGAGAAGACACAGACTAATGTAAGAAAAGATGCACCAGGTAAACAACAAGGAAAAGTGTAAAGTCGAGATGGGAACGAAGGAATTAAAAACAAAAAAAACTTCAAGCCCTGTAAAGTAACAGGATACTGGGAACTTTAACATGATGCAGCTTTCTAGGACAGTTACATAACAAAAAATTATGTTAGAAGTATAACCAAAATAATTTCTTTTAATAACTTGAAAGTTTAAAAATGTCAGATTAAAGGATGCCAGTGCAACCTTAATTATGCCTTGTGTTTCCACCCTGCACACTGAATAAGGAGGGGTTCCATGGAAAAAAATAGTATGTGATCGTGTAATTAAAGATTGTATCACAATGCAGATGCACAAGGAGAGCAGAACTAAGGTTGCACTTTGGCAACTGCCATTCTAGAATTTTCCAATTTTTGAGTGCATGACTTTACAAACTCAAGCTACTTCCTTTCAACATAGCTTTTTGGTATGTAATTTCCTAGGTTATTTTTAGAAGTAAAAATAAATTTTATTCTGTACAAATGTAAACCCCCCACACATCATTCATTAGCAGGACTGGAACTCTGAACCTTCAGCACTGCAGGATAGACCTACTACCATAGGCACTGACTCCGTGGGTGCTCCAGGGCTGGAGCACCCATGGAAAAAAAATTAGCAGGTGCTTAGCACTCACTGCAGCCAGCTCCCACTTCTCCCTTCCCCCCAAGCCCTCCCACCTGCCAGTGGCCCGGATGATCAACTCCTCCCTCTCCCTTCCAGCACCTCCTGCCCACTGCGATCAGCTGTTCTGCAGCATGCAGGAGGCTCTGCGGGGGACAGGGAGGAGTGAGGGCAGGGCATGCTTGGGGGAGGGGCAGAATGGAGTGGGAAGATGAGGGATGGGGGCCAGGCCTTGGGGGAAGGAGCAGAGTGGGGGCGAGGCCTAGGGCTGAGCAGGGGGTTGAGCACCCCCAGGGAAAGGAAGAAGCCAGCACCTGAATCTACCACTTTAATCATAGCAATAACTGTATTAGCTGACAGCAACAGAAGGCTATTACTCTGTCAGAGACTGGAAGTGACGAGGGAACGAGCTGCTAGCACTATATTATGGGTGCATAGGGTTGGCAATGGTTGGCCTGGCTCTTTCCCCCAACCCCAGAAGCTGAGGGAGCTTCTGACCCACAGGTTACCTTTACAGGGATAGAAGAGGGGGAAATGAGACAATAGGACCACTTGGGTTCGAGAATGGGGAGCCCAGCCTGGCGCTCTTTCCTCCTGACCCCGACTGCTACAGCTGTTCTGAGGGCTCGCAGGTGTTTCTCAGTGCAATGTTCATTGGAGGTTATACTGTGAGTTTTTTTGGTGGCCTGGGCTTTGCTATTTAGAATGTGTGTTCAGTTATTATTTGTAACTCCGGTAAAGTTGAATGGAATTGCATAGCACACAAAAAAGGCACTTCTCCAGCCCAATGCTTTCTTCTTGTTGAATTTCAAAGGCCTGCTACAAACAATGAACATGCTAAAGAATCTCAAAAAAGGTGCAAGAATCTTTCATAATGGAAAGCGTACAGCGAGCTAAATATAAGGGTTGATACCAGCAACTCCTGTAATTTTTAGTGCTAGGTATTTTGCAGTCATATGATGACAGCCCTCACTTCAAAGAACTTAAAATATATAAAGAGATAGATAGAAGGATGGAGAAAGGTATACAAATATACAAACAAATTAAACAGTTAGGACTATGATTAGAACACTTCATATTAGTTAAGTTTTAAAAAAAAAATTACATTCTCCTCCCCAACAGTATCCTCAACTACCCCTCCACCTAGTCACCATTGGCTCCTTCTTCATGATTTGCTAGCGCAGAACCTCGCACCTGCGTGAAATCCCAAAGAGAGAAGGGGGCCTGTTCCGTTAACTGCCCCTGTTTTTGTTACTTCGTTTTTAATCCTTGACTTCTTCTCTTTTTAATCACTTTTAACCTTTATCTATTAACAAAAACCACCCTCCCTCCAGTCCTCCCATTTCCTAGCTATCTAGGAGCCCCAGTCTACTAGCTTACCCACTGCTGCCTATGCTAAGAGTACCTTATGTCCAGCCTGCCTAGCTACATATAGAATCAGGCTCATTGTGAGTAGAAAAAAAATAGTCAATATACACACACTGTTAAAACAAAAGTGCAGAAATTTTCTTTATTGGTGATAGAAAGCTAAACAATCCCCATATAAAAAAAATATGTATCACATAAAACTATAAAGTTATTTTTAAAGATCTGTAACTATTTTAAAGATTTTTTAAAGATCTGCAACTACTAAGTAAGAGACAATATCACGGTGTTCAAGTACAAACCATCCACAGTCCAGAAATCCTGAACATGATATGAATTAAAAGTAATAGCATACCGAGACAATAGGTTTCCTCCCACATTTCTTCAAGAACTACTGAAAGTTAGGGGATCCACAAAATTTCAGTAAGTTCTTGCTTTATGAATTCCCTACTGAAAAATAATAAAATACTTTTATTGGAGTAATAAATCACAGCAGGATATTGTTACTTAGGCCACAAAACTCTGCTTTAAAAAAGTATTTCAAAGCTCTTTCAAGTTCTGTTAGCTTTCTAATTTATAAGAAAACTGTTTGTTTTAAATGTAAACATTTATTTCAGCACTTGCAATAATGTAGCTTTGTGCTAGTGCATTAGGCCCAAAGAGTGGAGCTAACCAACTGTTTTCATTGTTCTAGTCAATTTAAAAAAAAAAAAAAGTAGACTGGCATAAACAGTGAAAAGTAACTGTCTGAAATGGGCCACTCTCATTACCACTTCAAAAGTTATTTTTCCTCCCTTGGTATCTTGCTGTCAGTTGAATTGTCTCATTAGACTGACCTCACACTTAGTAAGGCAGCTCACATCTTTTCATGTATTTATATCTGCTCCTGTATTTTCCACTCCATGCATCTGATGAAGTGGGTTCTAGCCCACGAAAGCTTATGCCCAAATAAATTCGTTAGTCTCTAAGGTGCCACAAGGACTTCTCATTGTTTTTTTTAGTGAAAAGTAAATTAGACTTGATTCATTTCAAAATTCTCAAAAATGATTAGGCAGCTCGTGTGCTGTGACCACTGATCATCATAGTTATAATTATTTCATTGTTACCTTTTGCTCCCCATCTGTTTGCTGTAGCAACCTATAACATAGTTAGATTGTACAGACTTTATGGTAAGCATGTACAAATAAAGAGCAAGAAGACTGTCTGTACCTCAACAAAATCTCAGTCCTTGTCTGAGGCCCTTACGCCCCAATACAAATTAATAAAAACAGTAATTATAACCTACAGTGATACTAGTAAAATATGTGGGGGGAGAGGTTAAGACATTTTTAAACTGACATTTTTGTGTGTCAGAATTTTTTTTTTTAAAGTACACCAAAGGGGAGTACAAACTTTGCAAAGCTCCAAAGTTGATATCCCCACATCCCATATAAAGCCTGATTAAGTGGGATTTGGATGTGGAATTATGTGGAGGTGTAAGAGTATGACATTTAAATTCTTCTCTTCACTCTCACCAGGTGATGAGGTTGCCATACAGTTCCTCTCTGGCTGCTATACCCACTCGTCAACTTCTCCAGAATTTTTTTTTTTTTATTAAAAATAAAAGAAAAATTTTACCCATTATGGTTGGGCAACAAGAGATTGATTCCCTGAGCAGCGCTTAAGTGCAATACTCAGATAGGAATCTGAGCACACAAAGATAAACAGATCACAAAACCACAAGGGATCACTATAATCATCTAGTCCTGGGGTGGGCAACTCTTTGGCCCGAGGGCCACATCGGGGTTGCAAAACTGTATGGAGGGCCGGGTAGGGAAGGCTGTGCCTCCCCAAACAGCCTGGCCCCTACCCCCTATCCGCCCCCTCCCACTTCCCGCCCTGACTGCCCCCTCAGAATCCCCAACCCACCCCTTCCTGGTATCAGCCGCCCTAACCGCCGCCTCCCCGGACCCCACCCCCTATCCAACCTGCCCTGCTCCCTGTCCCCGGACCCCTATCCACACCCCCACCCCCTGACAGGCCCCCCCACTCCTTGTCCTAGGACCTCCATCCCTAACTGCCCCCCCACCAGGACCCCACCCGCTCCCTGTCCATCCCCCCCCACAAACCCCCTGCTCCCTATCCAACTCCCCTGCTCCCTGTCTCCTGACTGCCGCCCCCTCGAACCTCCACCCCATCTAACCACCCCCGGAACCTCCTGCCCCTTAGCCAACCCCCCTCTCCCCCTACCATGCTGCTCAGAGCAGCAGGAATGGCTTATTGGAAAGCCTGGGAGGTGGGCAGGAGCAAGCTGCGATGGCTGCGGGGGAGGGGCCAGGAGCTAGCCTCCCCAGACAGGAGCTCAGGGGCTGGGCAGGACGGTCCCATGGGTCAGATGTGGTCTGCAGGCCGTAGTTTGTCCACCTCTGATCTAGTCTAACCTCCTGTATTAGCTTGGAGAGAGTTTAGGAATTGCCTCAGGATAGTGAGGCCTCTCATCTTAATTTGGCCCCTTGTTTATTAGGTGTCCACCAGTAAATGATTCATGTCTCTGTGTATGAGGGGGTGGATGGAGAAAAAGGATGGGTAAGGACATGAAAGAGACAGAGAAATGAGTAAGTAAGAAAAACTAGCATATTGAGGGGTGGTTTTTTTAAGGATAAATGGGGAGAGTGGAGGGGGAAAAATATAGGCGTGACAGCAGAAAACACAATATAGAAAAGGGAATGAGACGCTGTATACAGGGATTAAAGGGAGAAAAAATGGGGGGGGGAACACACTGAAGGCAGTCAAGGTGAAGAAACACTGATCTGCAACAGAAATAAAAGAAAAAAACTGGAGCAAAGCCAGGAAAAGAAAAGATAAAACAAAAACTAGAGCTATTGTATTAGTTTTTCTTTTCCGATACAAAGCTGATTTACATCTACAATTAAATACAGCTCCCAAGTTGAAACAACTTTTTATTCTCATCAGTTGCAGGGGATGTAACTTTTGGGCCATGACAGCACAGATATTTTTCACCCTAACTAGCAGACTTCGTTCTCGAACTAGTCTTAGGTAAAACTGTCAATTCCAGCACTTATGGATGATTTCTCGCCACTTATAGGTTTCTTCCCAATCCCTAACAAAAATACCCGTTTTTCTGTGTTGTGTGTTTTCTGTTTGAATCTTGTGTGGGAGCAGGGGATGAATAACAGAGGGAGAAGTGTGTTTGTGAAGTTATGCACAAGTTCAGTAACATGAAGGCAATTAGTCAGGAACTAATATTTAACATACAAAAAAATCAAATTAAAAAAATAAATGTTTCCTTTCCCCACTCTACTGTATATTGTCCACTTAACTTGAAAGATCTTTAGGGAAGAAACCTATTATATCTGTGAATGGCCTAGTACACTTTTAAAACTTTTGTACGTAATCAAAGAGTTTTGTACATCTTTAAGGTCTTTGTTATGGAACATGAAAAGAAAAAAGGGGATAACTTTTGTGAGGCTGCACTTTGCAGTTCTCCTTTTAAAATGTTCAAATACTTCAAGAGTAATTGGTAAAACTTCCCCAATTGGGTATTATTTTTATCTAGCAATTTTTCCACATATCTTTTTCAAATTAAAAAAAAAGGTAATGGTTATTAATTTTTTATTTGTGCACCAGCATCAGACTGATGTAATCACAACTGCATGAATAGGGTCAACTTCTGCCATAGCACACAAGTCCAAGCCATTTTACAAATTCTCTCTGTAAGCTGTGTACTTATTTTTCTAGAAACCAAACACAGTACATCAAATTCAGATGCCTTTATTCATAATGGTTTAAAAACTGTCACATTTTGGCTTACACTACTATTTCTTGTTATTTAAGATTTATATAAACCTCTATAGCTGCTTGTACAACTACAATGCACAATACAAAATAGAATATAAAGGATACAAATACACTCACCAAACCCCTCCAACCCTCAGTTTCTTTCTCCTCCCCTCTCACTGCAACCATCCCCAACAAAGCCTGAGGTAATACCTTCCAGTTCAGTGGTTCTCAACCAGAGATATGTGTACCCTGGGTGGTATGCGGAGGTCTTCCAGGGGGTACATTAACTCATCTAGATATTTGCCTAGTTTTACGACAGGCTACATAAATAACACTAGTGAAGTCAGTACAAACTAAAATTACATAGTGACTTGTTTATACTGCTCTATGTACTATACACTGAAATGTAAGTACAATATATTCCAATTGGTTTATAATTATATGGTAAAAATTAGAAAGTAAGCAATTTTTCAGTAATAGTGTGCTGTAGCACTTTTACTTGCTTACAAAATCAGACATGAAAATACAATTTTTAAGTGAGGTGAAACCTGGGGATACGCAAGTCAAATAAGGTTGCCAGGCATCCGGTTTTCGGAAAACCTGGTTGAAAAGGGACCCTAGAGGCTTCCGTCAGCACCACTGATTGGGCCGTTAAAGTCTGGTTGGCAGCACAGTGGGGCTAAGGCAGGCTCCCTGCCTGCCATGGCCCCGCAAAGCTCCCAGAAACGGCGACATGTCCCTGCAACCCCTAGGCAGAGGGGCAATCAGGGAAGCTCTGCATGCTGCCCCACCCACAGCACCAGCTCCACAGCTCCCATTGGCCAGGAACCACAACCAATGGGAGCTGTGAGGGCGGCACTTGCAGGTGCAGGCAGCACGCAGAGCCCTGTGGCCCTCCCCTTAGGGACCACAGGGACATGCTAGCCACTTCTAGGAGCTGCACAGAGCCAGGGCAGGCAGGGAGCCTGCCTTAGGCCCATTGCACTGATGACCAGGAGCCACCTGAGGTAAGCGCCACCCGGCTGGAACGCGCACCCTGAACCCCCTCCTGTACCCCAACCCCCTACCCCAGTTCTGAGCCCCCCTTCCAGACCCCAACCACCTGCACCAGCCTTGCACCGTCTCCCGCACCCTAACTCCCTCCTAGAACTCTCACCCAACCCACTGCGGCACCTCTGAGCCCTCTCCCACACTCTGAACCCCTCAGCCCCAGCCCAGAGCCCCCTCCTGCACCCCAACTCCCTGCAGAAGCCCAGAGTCCCCTCCTGCACACTGAAACCCTCATTTCTGGCCCTACTGCGAAGCCCACATGCTCAGCTGGAGCCCTCCTGCCCTCCCGCAGCCCAGTGAAAGTGAATGAGGGTGGGGAAGAGTGAGCGACCTGATGTTGGCTGCTTCCAGGGTGCAGCATGGTCCGCGGTGCCAGGACAGGTGGGAAGCCTGCCTCTGCACCCCGGCTGCACCGCTGACCAGGAGCTGCCAGAGGTAAGCCTGTGCTCCACCCCCGAAGCTCTCACCCGCAGGCAACACTCAGCGCCACTGCCCCCCACAGCTCCCATTGGCTGGGAACCAGCCAATGGGAGTGCGGAGCCGGTGCTCGGGGCAGGGGCAGCATGCGGAGCCCCATGGCCCCCTGCCTAGAAGACAGACACACCTCTGGCCGCTTCCGGGGAACAGCGCAGTGTCAGAACAGGTGGGCACTAGCCTGCCTTAGATGGGCAGCACCGCGACGGGATTTTTAACATCCCGGTCAGTGGTGCTGACCAGAGCCACTATGGTCCCTGGGTGCTGAGCATGGCGACCCAGGTGCCTTACATGCTACGACCCAATACTGGGTCATGACCTGAACTTTGAAATACCCTGTCCCAAGGTATAGTACAAAATTATTCTTCCTATGGGATACAAATTCCAAACACCAAATTAATAACAGAAACAAATCAATTACTGTTTGAAAGAGCAGTCTACTACCAAAGATCACAGATGAGAAACTATGACAGAGCAGACTGATATGCACCTAACCGCTTACTCCAAATAATAAAACTCCATTAAAGAGCGTAAAAGCTCAGAGAAGCCTCTACTAACACTACATATGAAAACAAACCAACCAGCACTTACAGAAATTAAAAGACCCAGATGTGCATGGACTAGTAGTAACTTTCTATAAATACGAGATACAGAAGTGATAAATACTGGAATCAGAAGAATGATTCACATTGAAGCAACAGCCAGAAGATGCAGAATTCTCTCTACAGTACAGACAGAGGTCAAACTCAGTATTTGAGTGAACCCAATATGCTCAGATCCCAAAGTGATTAACTCATGGGAAAATTGAACAAGGTTAATAAAGTATAACTTATGAAACCAAAAAATTAAGGAATTTGAAATAAAAAAAATTAAGAAGGTTTAGAAGCCTTTCTAAACCAGTATTAAGACTTAGGTTTCCTAAAAGCAACTTCAATAGTAACTGGCTAATTGCCTTACAAACACCATAATAAAAGGCACACAATACTAAAACAAATAAAAAACAGGTAAAGAAACTAAGTTGGAGAAAATGAAGGGCTATGAGGGTTAATGTAGCCAGTCAGCAATGGAGCTATGCTGATTTACACCAGCAGAGGATCTGTCCCAAAATGTGTAATTGCTTGTTACCATGCTTGTTATCTGTAACCTGTTTTGTAAACAAATACAAAAAAGTGAAAAGATGCCAGTACCTAAGATTTCCTGAGAACAAGGAAAAAGCCTCTTTCTTACGCCTAACTCAAAAATCACAGGTCCATTTACTTAAAACAGTCCTTTTCAAATACAGCAAATGTTATATATTTCAATTTATACAAAAATAGAAAAACCTTTCTAGGGCTCTTGACACCCTATTACATTTTTTTCAAAATGCATTTATATTTATTCCTATTTCATTGGGGATTCTTTTAAGTGTTTGGGTTAAAAAGTCATACTTTTAGCTCCAGAATAAGCAAGCTACTGCTGCTGCTTCCACATCAGAAAAGCAGTACCAACAGCAAAATCTGAAATCTCTAAGTAGCTTCAAGGTGCAGCCTAAACAAAACAATCCATCTGTTTAAAAGCAAACTCTACTTGAAAATTGTTTTCCCCACTTTTTGCAGCCAACCACAGTAAGCTGCTCTAAAACGTGAAATATTTAAATGCGTTTTTCTTGCTAGCCAGTTTTGTAGAGTACAACCTATAAAAAGCAGTTAAAATTTTAGCCAAGAGTTACTCACAGTGTTTATTACTGTGTCAAGAGTACTTTGTGGGAAAGGGAAAACACACACCATTTGCAACTGAAGCCTAAAAATACAGAAACATGTCTGTCTGGCATGATACCACACTTTTTGAGGAACTGATTTATACACACACTAAAAGGGAGAGGGAGTGGTTGGTATGGTTCAGGATTGGAAATGTGTACCTTACAGTAAGTGAACTAGTGTGGATGCAGCCAAAGCCACCAACCCCTACACAATTTAAACAAATGAAGCAATTGTGCACTATATTGTGTATTTCATTTAATTTTAAAATATTTTCAATCAATATTTTAAAAGTGCAGCCTATTATACTTTTCTTGGGTTTGCTAATCATTTCTCACCCAGATTTCACTCCACTTGAAAAAAAATTTTCTTCTTATATTAAACCATGGTACAATTTCTCATGTGATCTCTTCAGTTTGTTTTCTCTCTTCTTTCTGTCTCCCCCCTTCACCCTCATCAGTTCCTTTATCTCCCTATATTGACTCCATCTTCACTGCCACATCACTCCCCCTACTGCACTAAAAACACAAAACAAAAATTAACCCATCAATCTCTCATCACATCAGGGGCTTGGAAATTGTTCTAGATACCTGACAGCTAGTTTGCTAAACCTTTTAGGTTGACTGATACAAAATTAATGCACACAAAAAAACTGTTTAGAAGCAGTTGAGGTTGCTACACAAAGAACATGGCTGAGACAAACTCATAAAACCAAGGAAATAAAAAACTAAGCTACCTACACAATATACATCCTCTACTCCTACAACCACAATTTTATCATTATCACAAACTTAACTCTACCCCCTTCTGCATATAATCTTTATACACACACACAGGGGAGTTGAGCATGTTAGGTGTACAGTAACTCCTCACCTAAAGTCATCCCGTTGCTTAAAGTTGTTACATTGCTGATCAATTAGGGAACATGCTCGTTTAAAGTTGCACAATGCTTCCTTATAACGTTGTTTGGCAGCCGCCTGCTTTGTCCATTACTTGCAGGAAAAGCAGCCTGTTGCAGCTACTGGTGGGGACTTGGAACCAGGGTGGACCGGCAGCCCCACTATGTTCCCTGTGCAGCAGCCACCCAGCAGGCTACCAATGCCTGCAGTTCAGCTGTCCCTCCCCCACGCTGCCCTGGACTGCTCCTGCCCTCTGCCTTGGAGATGCTCCCAGGAGCCTCCTGCTTGCTGTGCAGGGGAGGGGGGGGAAAGAGGGGGATAATGTCAGGGTATCCCCCTCTCCCCCACTTACCACCTACCCATATAGAGCAGGGGGGAGACACAACAGGGCTCAGGAGAGAGCTGTAGTCTCAACTTCCTGATCTTTTTAAAGGCAATGTACTTAGAGTGTGGTGTCAGTGTACTTAAAGGGGCAATGCACATCTCTCTCTCACCCCCACACACAGGGTGTGTGTCTCTCTCTGCCATGCTGTCTCCCCTCCCTCCATTTGTGCTGCCTTGTAGAATGTGAGGCTACATTAACAACAATGTATTAACCCTTGAGGGCTCAGCCGAATGCTAGTTCATCATTTAGCAGTAAGGCATCCCCTGGGAAATATCCCACCCTCTAACTTACCATCTCAACCAAAGTTTCACAATCATCATTGCTGTGCACAGTATTGTTTGTTTAAAACTTATACTCTGTGTGTGTGTATTATATATATAAAAAATATAGTTTTTTGTCTGGTGAAAAAAATTTCTCTTGAACCTAACTCTCCCCCCCCAGTTTACATTAATTCTTATGGGGAAATTGGATTCGCTTAACATCACATTTTTCAGGAACATAACTACAACGTTAAGCAAGGAGTTACTGTTGTGCGAGCAGAGTTTGATAAAAAGATAGGAAGAGGAGATGATAGAAGGCTGTCATCCTTGGGGCAGAACTGAGATAGTAGTGTGTGGTCTGTTGTATAGAACAACTGTGGTAAGATGAGTGTCAGTGGCTAACGAAGTAGAGAGTATATATTATGAGATAACTTAAATTTCCATTTCCTTACTTTTGCAGGTTTGTGTGAGTTAAGTAGTATGGAGCAACAATGACTGCTTCCAAAGAAATGTTTCTATGTATTAATACTTTAGTTTAAAGAAAAAAAAAAAGGTGAAAGGCCAGAAGTGAAACTGCTAATGAAGAAAAAATTTTTCCACCAAACAGCACATACTTACTCTCCCAGACACCTTAAAGTACCCACCCATCTGCGACAGCAACCAAGTTTTATGCAAACCCATCTCCTGCCCCCATCCCCACTTGACACAGGGTGTATTGATCATAAGCTGAAGTTTAGCATCATGTACACATTATTTGCAAATATCCAAATTATAATGTCTCACAGATGCACAAATCTTGGATGCTATGTACTCTACAGTTTTAAAATCTCTTCAAACTTGTTAGTAATGAAGCAGTTCCTTCTGCAAACCAGGACGGGCATCTGCTTCCTTTCTGGAGCTAAAGCTGAGAGCTCTGGGGTGGGGAAAGGAAAAGGAGAAGGGAAGGGGAGTTGTAGAAGCTTCCCTTCAACCAATCTCCCATTGCAGCTGTAATAAGCCGAGTAGACAGCCAGAAACCAGAGTGGCTGAAGACTGTATCAGGAACTATTTAGTTCAGATACTTTGTGCCTTGTATTTGGTCCTTGCATGCTAGCCTCTGGAATGACTCAAGGCCTTCAGAAAAGACATCTCAAAAGAAGGAACCTGATGAGGATATTGTTTATATTTAGGCTTGGTAGAATTCGATTTTTGTTATTTTTCATCATTTCAACAGATAATATTGATGATTATTTCTAAGCATTTTTTCAATTTTTATCAGTTTAAATTTTCACTGTTGGGGAAATTATAAGGGGATCGGACAATTATTTAATAATAGTAGACATTCAGATTTTAAAAGCTTCATAAGCATTCGAATACAAATTGTCATCATATAAAAATATACCAACTAAATATCCTTAAATCAAACTCTTAGTTCTCAAGCATCACTTTTCTTACTTTGCATAACTATAAATGCCTATTAAGATTGGCTACACTGGGTCAGACCAATAGTCCATCTAGCCCAGCATCTAGTCTTCCAACAGTGGCCAGTGCCAGATGCTTCAAAAGGCATGAACAGAGTGATCTATCCCCTGTTATCCAGTCCCAGCTTCTGGCAGTCAGAAGTTTAGGGACACCTGGAGCATAGGATTGCATCCCTGACCATCTTGGCTAACAGCCATTGATGAACCTATCCTCCATTAACTTATCTAATTACTTTTTGAATCTAGTTATACTTTTGGCCTTCACAACATCCCATGGCAATGAGTTCCACAGATTGACTATGTGTTGTATGAAAAAGTACTTTCTTATCCCAACCTGCTGCCTATTAATTTCATTCTGTGACAGCCCCCACCCCTCAGTTCTTGTGTTATGTGAAAGGGTAAATAACACACCATTTTTCCCTTTCTCTGCACCATTATTGATTTTATAGATCAGTATCATATCGCCCCCTTAGGCATGTCTTTTCTAAGATGATCAGTCCCAGTCTTTTTAAATCTCTCTTCATACGGAAGATGTTCCATACCCTTAATTATTTGTGTTGCCTTTGTTGGTACCTTTTTCAATTCTTTTAGAGAATGAAAGACAGAGATGGAACAACCTGAAATGCATGCAGAATTCAAGGTGTGGGTGTACCATGAATTTATATAGCGGCACTACGATATTTTCTATCATATTAGCTATCCCTTTCCTAATGGTTCATAACATTCCATTAGCTTTTTTGATTGTTGCTGAACAATGAGTGGATTTTTCAGAGAACTATCCACAATGACTCCAAGATCTCTTTCTTGTGTGGTAACAGCTAATGTAGACCCCACCCTTTTGTATGTATAGTTGGGATTACATTTTCCAAAATGCATTACTTTACATTTATCAAGATTGAATCTGATCTGCCAAATTGTTGCTCGGTCACCCAGTTTTGTGAGATCCCTTTGGAACTCTTCGCAGCCTGCTTTGGATTTAACTACCTTGAGTGATTTAGTATCATTTGCAAACTTTGCCACCTCACCGTTTCCCCCCTTTTCCAGATCATTTATAAATATGTACAACAGCACAGGTCCCAGTACAGATCCCTGGGGGACCCTACTAACTCCTTCCATTGTGAAAACTGACCATTTATTCCTACCCTTTGTTTCCTTTTAATCAGTTATTAATCCATGAGGACCTTCCCTCTTATCCCATGACTCCTTACTCTGCTTAAGAACCTTAGGTGTTGGACCTTCTCAAAGGTTTTCTGCAAGTCTAAGTACACTATATCCACTGGATCACCCTCGTTCTCATTCTTGTTGACACCCTCAAAGAATTCTAATAGATTGATGAGGCATGATTTCCCTTTATAAAAGTCATGTTGACTCTTCACCAACATATGTTCATCTATGTGTCTGATAATTCTGCTCTTTACTACAGTTTTAACCACAGTCCCTGCTATTGAAGTTAGGCTTACTGGCCTGTAATTTCCAGGATCACTTCTGGAGCCTTTGTAAAAAAATTAACATTACATTAGCTATCTTCCAGTCATCTGGTACGGAGACTGATTTAAGTGATAAGTTACATACCACAATTAGTAGTTCTGTAATTTCATACTTGAGTTCCTTCAGAACTTGTGGATGAATACCATCTGGTCCTGGTGACTTATTACTGTTTATTCTACTAGCGCCTCATATAATTTTAGGGGAAAACGAAGGTTACTTACTTGTAACCAGAGTTCTTCAGGATAGATTCTGCAAATTCATACTCACACCATGCATTGGTGAGTGCTGAATCAGTGGAAACTTCTCATACCAGTGCCTCTTGGAGTGCTCATGTGCCCTTCGTACCCTTCCCCACTGTGTTCTTGAAGGAGATGGTGAAGCCATAAGAGGGTGTGGTGCCCTCTGCCACCTCAGTTCCTTGCACCACTTTTTCAGACTCAAAATTCCATTAAGATTCTGAGGAAGAGGGGAAGGTGGGCAGGGCATGTCAATATCCAAAGTCCATCTCAAGAATTCTTTTATAGGTAAGGGCATGTCTACACTACAAAATTAAGTGACTTACGTTGACGTACAGGCACCCCAGTAATTAAAGCGGTGATTCACGTTCACATTATGCTCCTTCTGTCAGCGGTGTGTGTTCTTAACCAGGAGTGCTTCCGCCAAATGAAGTGGTGCATTGTGGGGCAGACAGCTGGAGCCCTCCCTCGCTGCCCTGAGGCTCAGCCCAACCCGTCAACCCAGGGTTCACAGCTGGATCCCTCCCCCATTCCTCCGGGCTGACAGCTTGGGTTGTCACCCTGATGCTCACAGCCCGAGCTATCAGCCCAGCACAGGGTTGCCAGCTGGAGTGGGTGGGGCTTCAGCTGTGAGCCCCAGGGCAGTTGAGGCTCCAGCTCTGAACCTTATACCAAGCCGACAACTCATGCTGTGAGCCCCCAGTGGCAGGGTTGACAGCCAACAGGCGATGTAAGTAACTAAGTGTCTACACGGACACTGTGTTGCCCTAACTACATTGACCTAAGCACTACATCTTTCACAGAGGTGGAGTTAAGTCAGTGTAATGGGAGACATCCATTAGTGGGAGCTACATTTTAGTGTAGATGCTTAGAGAGTGAGGTCAACATACGCTGCCTTACATTGACCTAATTCTATGGTGTAGACCCAGACCTAAGTAACCTTCATTTCTTCTTCTTCTAGTGTCTTCTGCATATTCCCACTCATGGATACTTTAGCAAGCAGTACCCACCAAAGAAAGATGGGACTTGGAGTCCTAATTGAACAGGAATTGAAGTACTGCTCTGCCAAACTAAGTGTCAGCTCCAGATGCTAGGTCAAAGGAATAGTGTTTTGTAAATGCACGTACTGAGCTCCAGGTAACAGACCTATAAGATTTCAGCAACTGGAACATGTCTAAAGCCATGCTACTGAGGTAGCCATTGGTCTGGGAGAGTGGTAACCTATAACTATCTAACCCATGTAGATGTCTGAAGACACTGTTTGACCCTTATGGTTGCCTGCACATGCAATAGATTGGGAAACCACTTGAAATTCTTTGGTCCTATTATGATAGTAAGCTAGATATCTGTTTGTACCTGAAGTATATAATTTTGACTCTCCTACATAAGCGCAAGGTATAGGAAAGAAAACTGGCAGATTAATGTGACTGATTAATGCGGAAGTCAGATACCAGCTTGGCAAATAATATATTATTAGGACACAGAACTGTGTTTTCCTTGAATGATGGATCACCAGTAAAGTCATGTAGTTCACTCATCCACCTAGCTGTCACGATGGTTATTATAAAAGTAATTTTACCAGGAATTGAGAACTGCCATAAGCTCAAATGGAGGCTTCATGAACCTAATTAGGACTAAACTGAGGTCCCATGAAGGAACAGGGTCTTTTATTGGTGGATATATTGATAAGTCCATTCATAAATTTCTTTACTGCATTATATGCAAAGACAGATTTACGGTCTATGAGCATTTATCGTCTATGAGATGTGTTGCTGCAGCTGCTAAGTGTGCGTTCAAAGAAGACAGAAAAAATCTGAAAGCTTTAGCTGAAGTATTCAAGTATATACTGAATTAGAGCCAATGACAACGTGTATGTTTCTCGATTATCTACTTCACAAATTCAGTCCACTTGAGATATAATAATTTCTGGTTGATTTTGTTTCTGTTTTTAAGTTAGTATCTGCTACTGTCAAGGCTGATTCCCCCACTCCAGCACTTCGAGTGCAGAAGATGGGGGCCTGCAAGGATTCTAAAAATTAATGCTGGCCACTCCAGGCTTGTATTAAACTTCCCAAGGTTACAATTTCTCTCTGACCTTGGATGGGTAGATGCTGCCACCACCCAAATGCAAAAAACCCCTTTGAACACAGGAAGGCACACTTGGAAATTCTTCCCTATGGGGTACTCTCAAGCCCTTTCACCCCACCTCTGGGAAAGAGGTGAGAAAGAAACAAAGGAAATCAGCTGTTGCCACCAGTTAATTAAATAACATATGCACAAACCTCTTAGGACACAAAAACCAAATCCTGTTCTTAAAAAAGGTAAATTTTATTAAAAACGAAAAGGAAAATACATCTGAAACTTAGGCTATTGCTAGATTTAAAAAGAGCAAATATATTAATTAAGTATCAAGAATGGTTTTCTTGAGGTCCATCTTAATGGTAACAAGCAAAACAGCATTTGGGGGTTAGCATAGAGAAGTCCACAAGCCATAAAGAAATAAACCTAATAGTGTCTTCCTAATTTACGTTTCCTAATTTACTTACATATCTAGGGGTTTCAAATGAGTAGTTTCTAGGTATGATCTGGTGATTTTCATACCTGGCCCGCAGCTTTTACAGCATAGCCCCAGCCCTGTCTCTGCTCTGGCCCCTCTCTCCGGAGAACAGACAGACAAAGGGAAAGTTTTTTCCCAATTTTAAGAAGTTCTAGCCCTCCCATTGGCTCTTTTGGTCAGGTGCCCACTCCCTTCCTTTTACCTATGGGCTTTTCTAACCCTTTACAGGAAAAGAAGTAGAGAACAGCTATTAACAGGGGATTTTGTAGCTAACTGGCTGCCTGAAGTCCATAAAAGGGAGCTACCCTCCCCCACTTTTTCATTTATTACAGCTACACTTCTAAAGGACAAGATTTTTCAAGGCCTATTATAATCTGATGCCACACACAGTCCGGTATAGCAACAGAGTATTCGGGTGATGAATTTTGCCATCTTGTTGAGATAAGTCTAGTAACACGGAAAGCAGTCTGTACACTCCCTTGAAGGTCCATGTACTACTGTTGTCTTGGCATCCTGGGGCACCTAAAATTATCCTAGATCAATCTTGTCTTTATTATCTTCTTTCTCAATCGCCGGATGAAACAAAAGCAGGGAAGGCATAGATCAGACCGTTTCCCCAGTTCAGGAGGAAAGCATCTGATATGAACAGACTGTCTTCCTGCTCTTGGCTAAAACAGGGACACTTCAAATTCTGTCTGGTGGCAAGGAGATGGACGTTCAGGAATCCACACAGATGGAAGATGTTGTCTATAATTTATTTATTTAATGACTATTTCTGCAGTTCCTTAAAGTTCCTGTTCAGTTCAACTGTGAGGCTATTGACCTTGCTTGCTACATATAGAGCTACAGGATAAACATAGGACTGAATACACCAATCCCATAAATTGAGTGCTTCCTTCACAGCTGGAAAGGATGACGCCCTCCTTGTTTGTTCACATAAATATACTGCCTTTGTATTATCTATCATTACTGACATTACCTTGTTCTGGATGTAATGTAGAAAAGATTTGAGTGCCCAACAGATTGCTCTACATTCTAGAATGTTTATATGTAGTTTCCTCTTGAGAGCTCCAATGACCTTGTTGGAGGCATTAAAGGTGAGCTAGAAGGTTGAACTGTACCACTTTCCAAACATTTGTATATTGAGTCCACCATGTCAAGGACAGCAGTATTTCTTCCTGGATGGTCAACCCTGTCAACATATTGCTTGTATTTGACCTAATTTAATACCAGAAGGTATTACACAGTTCTTGATCTGAGCTGAACATAAAGGGATATGTCCTAAGTGGCTAAAGCCAAGGGGACCATAAGAGCTCAGAAGAACATTACTGTTTGAGTAGAATTTTGACAGGGCTATGGCAGATTGATGCTTCAGAAATCCTTCTCCGGGCAGACATGCTCTGTCCTCCTGAGAGTCAAGAACTGTTCCTATGAATGTAGAAAGAATGGATTTTTTTCATATTTATCAAGAGTTCTAATCTCTCAAAGAGGGAAGGTGTAATGTATGTCTTTGAAGAAGGCATCTTTCAATGAGGCTTTCATGAGCCAATAGTCAAAATAAGGGTAAACAAAAACACCCTGCAGTCTTAAATGAGTCACTACTGCAGCTAGGCACTTGTAAATACCCTAAGGCAGTAGACAGGACAAATGGCAGGATCTTGTCATGACTTGACTTTGGAACCAACAATTGTCTTGGAACCTGAAACTGGAGCCAGGACCAGAGCTTTTTGAATGGAGCTTTGAGACCCAGAGGGGGCCAAGAGCAATAACAGCTTTTTCATCTTGTGCTCATACCCTTTATAGATATCAGATCTGCGGGGCTTTGAACTTCTTGGAGCAATAGAGCTTGCAGCTTGGCTTGTCTAAGCCAAGCATCTAGTACAGGCATTTGATGTCAGAAAGACTGATGGACAAGAGACACACCTTTTAAAGCCAGGTCTCTTCACCTTTGGATCCACTATGGAACTGGTACTGTAGTTGGAACTGAAGAACTAACTGCTATTAACTATACTAAGAACAAAATTTTTCTTTAACTCATTGACACTACACCATGCTATGCTAATGCTAAATTACACTAGATAAAGGCACTTATATCTTCCTGACAGAAGGATCCAGAGAGATTCATGACCATCTGCTGCTGTGATTTGAAGGAATTGAAATGGCATGCGGTACACACACCCTTTTATAACCTCACCTTCAGAATGTTCAGGAAGGCAGAGGGGACAGGTAGGAGAGGCACACGAACACTCCAACAGATACTGCTATGAGAAGGTGCCACCATCTCAACAGTTGAAATATGTAACAGACACTTGAAATAGTACATAATAATGATATCCAAGATGGTGTTAAGAAGCTGGAACAAAGTATAGAAGTAGTTAATGATACACAAGCAGTGTTTCCTCTAATTTTTCCCACCCATGTGCAGAATGAATTTTGTTATGTGCACCAATATATAGGTGATGCATGACACATCACCTTCATATTGGTGTACATAAAATTCATGTGGTGGGGGTGGAGCCAAGGGATTCAGTGTGTGGGAGCGGGCTCAGGTCTGGGGAAGAGGGTTAGGGAGCAGGGGAGTGAGGACTCTGGATGGTGGTGCGGGCTCTGGGGTGGGGCTGGTGATCAGGGGCTCAGGCAGATGATTGGGGAGGAGTTGAGGGCTCTGGCTGGGGCTGGAGATGAGGGGTTTGGGGTGCAGGAGGGTGCTCCAGGGCTACAGCAGGGAGAGAGCACTCCCCCAGCTCTCTCTTCCCACAGGAGCACTTGTGTCTGGTTCCTACTATCCATCACAACTTTTATGTTGTCAATATTGATTTCTGTGGTGGACTACAAATTGTGTAGCATCATTAACTGTTTTTAAAAAGCAGTTTCAATATGTTTTGATATTAAAATCTGTAATTCCTATTTCTTTGTTACTCAAACTATTCTGTGCAACCAGAAAAACTGCAGTTTTCTGCAGAATGCAGCATTGGCTTGCCAAATAATCAAGGAGTGGAGAAAGCCTAATGCAGAATTTAAGTCCCAGTTGCTGCAGTATAGGTAGGGTCATTATTCAGATTATATTTTCATAAATGGCATTTTCCTTGCACAACTGATCTATACAAATGAGAGAGTTTAAATTAGTGGGGGTCAATTAAAATTAATACTAATGAATCCTGGAGTTATGTGGTGCTTATTTATCACAGTGGTTATATCAAAATAGAATCCAAAATATATTTTGCATTAGTTGTATTGGTACACAACTTCATAAGTGTAAACTACTAAAATTAATTCTCAAATTAATCCAACATGGCAAAACGGGGTGAGTCGGAATCACTTAAAAAAGGAAAGCAAGAGGTTGTGGATGACTGGGCCCAAGATGTAAAAACAAAGGACTAATATCAGTTTCAGTGGAAATATCAAAATAGGCCATACAAGCCTTTGCCTTATCACGAGGGAAAAAATTTCTGTTTTTATTTCAAGTTAGCTAACTTGAGGCAAAATCCTAGTGAAGACAAAGCAGTTTGGAGTTTTGACCCAAATTAGCAGTTTGAGTTCAATACTGTGCGGGAGCCTAATCTTAATTCAATCTGCTAATCTGTGTCAAAACTACAAATTGCTTTATCTTCATTAGGATTTTACCCCAAGTTAACTAATTTGAGTTAAGAACACAACTTTCTTCCTAGTGAAGACAGTGTCTTAGTGGCATATAATATCCAATACTGTTAAATATTTTTATTAAAAACTTGAAGTAGAATGTATCATATCTGCATATAATCTGAATCTTAGAAAATCATTACAGAATACAATTTAGATATAGCATTTCCTTGTTAAATTAGAGAAAAGAGATTCAATCAATAAGGAGATTCAGATTTTTCAAAAACTTATAAATCCTTGTCCTTCCTGGAGTAAAATATCAAAGCATAACTTTTTTTTTTTTTTTAAAATGCAGGGTTCGCCATCCTCCCCAAACCAAAACTTTGTACATGTCATAGTGGAAACCAGTTCCTGAAAAGTGCTCCTATAATCTGAAAAAATATTTGAGAGATAAAGGGAGAATCCTAGTCAGTCCTCCCTTTTCTTTGAACATTCAATATGTCTCTCTTTAATCTTATATTGCTAAAGCTAACCATAGGGTCTCTTCTGGTCAAAACTAGTTATTGAAATAGCTGCCAGTAAAAAGCCTATGCTTTCTTAGGGACTGTGGTTCACCGGAGGCTAAGGTTGAAACTTCTATCAGGTGCGGGGGATGAAGGGGTAGGAGTATGGCTGTCCATGAGGGGACTGAAGAATGATGGCTTCCCCAAACAGATACATCACGCTCACATCTTAGAAGGAACAGGGACCTTTTTGTGCTTTTTTTTCCTCCCATACTGGTCCCCCAAATATCCTCTATGCTATTCTTCTTTCCAATTCTCTGCAGATGGGCTGAGCTAGGATGGCACCTGCAAGCGCTGAAGACAAAACTGCCTCTTTGGGTATTCCTATACTGCAGCTGGGAGGTGTTATGTGCTACAGGAGCAGACAGACTCAAGCTTGCTAAAAATAACTGCATAGATGTTGTGGCACTGAGAGTGGTTTGGCTAGCCACCCGAGTTCAATGCCTCTCAGCCTTCTGTGTCTGGGCTTGGGCACCTAGCCTGAATCACTGCCAGTGCTGCAAGACTGACTATTTTCAACACACTAAAGTCTGTCTACCTACGTTGGGAATCACACCTCCCAACTACAATGTAAACATAGCTTTTAAACGCTCCAGTGCTGGTGAGTGAGAGAGCGAGAGCGCGTGCGCGAGCCTGACAGCACTTAGGCATGCTTATTTTAGGCACCCTGCTAGCATATTCTGAGAAACAGGGAAGCTTCTGGAGCTGAGTAGGCTGGGTCTCACCTGAAAATGGTACTGGGAACACTGTTTGTATCTATGGACCAAAATTGCACATGCTGCCTTTCCACAGAGGTACTGGCACTGTGTGGAACTAAAGAAACTTACGCTGTTTGCCTGATCCACTTGGAAACACAAGACCAAGCCTGGGAGGAGGAAAAACTTTGCTCAGAAAGTTTCCCTAGTTGAGGGTAAAGGTGAAACTTTCTTCTTCTTTACATCCTCTCCCCTTTTCTCAGTGATCCCTTGGAGTCAATGCTTCCCTCACACTTCAGCCAGAAGGGGACTGCAATATTTAGATGTGCAGCATAGAATTGGCGTTCCCAGAGGAATCAGCCATAATGTGTGCAACAAGCCAACTCTTGCAGGATAACAAGACAAAGCTTTCAGGTTGTCAGTGCTTCGTCTAGTGCTACAGAGACAGTTGCACATCATTGTGTGGCTAGAAGTGAGATAGAACAAACTGGAGTAGACAGTTGAGGGCTTTCTTCCAATCACTTACTGTTAGAAAGGGTATAGAGGCTTCAACTGCTAGTGACAGAAACATCTGGGTTCATGAGAATCAGCAAAGGTCTTACATATAGGGAGAAAATTGTAGGTATTCTGTCTCCTTATGCAGGCTGATAGGAAATATAACCAAATGTCTAGACTAGTATAGAAGAATAAAGAGAAGTATGTGTTAACTATAAATCATAGAATATCAGGGTTGGAAGGGACCTCAGGAGGTCATCTAGTCCAACCCCCTGCTCAAAGCAGGACCAATCCCCAGTTTTTGCCCCAGATCCCTAAATGGCCCCCTTAAGGACTGAACTCACAACCCTGGGTTTAGCAGGCCAATGCTCAAACCACTGCGCTATCCCTCCCCCAAATCAATACATAAAATTAGAATGAGGGAACACAGTATGAGGCAGTATCATCATAGAATGACCTGGCAGTTAGGATGTACTGATTATTCTAGTATACAAACTTTATATCTAACTGTATTCATATATAGTACAGTATTAAATATTAACAAGGAGGGCAGCAACATGTCTCTCAGACTGTTCAGAGGAAAATACATTTAGAAAAATAAGACATTTGAGGCAAAGTTAACTACATGCATTCAGTTTGCATCTCAATGCAATGATGGGGACCTATGTTTCTAACAAATATGATGGGGGTGCTGTAGAACAGACAGGGATCAACTATTTTCAGACACTATGGACAAAAAACAAAGTTGCCTCAACAACCTTAATCTGGCCCTGTTATGGTTGGCACTAACCCCTAGAGCACCTACTTGCGTTGAGGCGGTGTCATCCCACACGGTGCCTGGTGGCATCTGCTCCAGCACAAGTGCATCCTTGTCTCAGTTTTACCAAATGGGTTTTCAATTAGGCTTTTATGTAGCGAAGAGTGCTCCTCCAGGGGTCTAATATATTTAACCTAAGCTGAATGTGGTGTGCAAGCAAGCCTTCACCCCAGCAGTAAATTTTAGACCTTGTCTACAATTACCGTGGTGTGTACGGTAAATGTAGCTACACGCATCAGTAAAAGACTCCAGCAAGGTGGAGGCAGAGGAGAGGAAAGGATCTGACAGGAGAGAGTTGGGGGAGCCTTTCTTCGCTGCCCAAGTCTTTCCCTGCAGCAGGGAGCCTGATAGGGCCTTTCATTGCAGTGGGGAAAGGCGCCAGCAGACAGGAGAGAGAGCAAGATACTACACTGCTAAAAATTCTAATGCATATGTAGTACGCATTGCTCTGGTGTGTAGAAAGCCATGTAAGGTATATACCTTAAGGTACAGGTGTGTAGAGCACTCTATTCACCTAAGCAGTGCCTCACTGTCTACACTGCTATTTACACAAAGCTAGCTGGGCATGCAGTGTCTGATCTCTGCACACTGCCATAAGAATAGAGCTACCCTTAGTCAGTCTGTCCCAGCTAAGTCCATCCATCTCCAACCAGGCTTCTTACCAATAAGGAAACTCAGGACCCCACTCTGGAGTCGGTCACCTTGTCATCACCTGGGGAAGGGTTCCTCCTAAGGATTCAGGATTCCAGCAGAGTTCAAATTACTGCAACACTCTTCTGGAAAGGCATGTAGTTCCTCTGCAATCTGGATCGCCTGCTGATAAAGTCCTTTCGCTGGGATGAAATCTGCCTAGGGACATGGCACTTACAGCTCTTCTCATTTGAAAACTCTTCCTTCCAGGAGTACCCTTCCTAGGTTCCCTTTCCTTGTGATCTACCTAACAATTTCCCCTGACAAGACCCTTTCCTCAGGAGCCTTCTGGTGCCTTCCTGACTGAGCCCTCATAACACTTTATTAGGCCCATGTATTCTTTAGCTAATTAACTGCCACCAAGCCACCTCAGCAATCAACTGCTCACAGGTGGATTTGGGTTAGCTCATTCTCCTTAGCGGAGCCTGCCAGAGGTAGGCCAGGTCCCTGACCCCTTCACCAGGCCAGTTACCCCGTGATAGACCCCCTAATGTGTATGCATTATGATACCATCTTTAATTGTATGATCACAATATTTTTTCCACAGGACCATTGCCTTCTTCAGTAAACAGAATAAACCAAGCTCTCAGAGTTGTGTAGTGAAGGAACCTGTTGTCTGCAGAACCATCTCATCTAATGCAGAAGCTGGAACATATGTAGTGAATGAGGCAGGATATTGCTGGAAGAGAAAGGATGGTCTCATGGTTAAGGCAGTAAAATGTTGCCCTGGAGGATTGGATTCTACCCCTGCCTCTGCCACAGGGTTCTTATGTGATGCTAGGCAAGTCACGTAAACCAAAATTTTCAAACTGGAGGCCCAATTTGAGACCCTACGGTCTGATTTTCAGAGTTTAGGAGCACACTCAGCCTCAACAAAGACAATGGGATCTGTACTTTGACCAGATAAAGTGATACATAATGCTTTGTACTCTGAAAACTCAGGTCTTAGGAGGCATCTTAAATTGGGCATAAAAAATTAGTAGACAACTTTCATTTCTCTCTGCCTCAATTTCCCATCTTTTAAAATGTGTATACCACTTCACATCACAGAAGTGTTGTGAAAATACATTAAATATTAATGTGTGTGAAATACGGGGATACTATAGTGATGCACATCAGATAAAAGTCCATGAGGAAATTAATAAATCTATATTCAGATCAGATTCTGAACTGTGTGCAGTAAAGAGGCATGGGCCCACATACTGAATAAATGAGGGCAAAACAAAATATTGAAGAGCTACTCAGTCAGTAAGCACCATCCATCTTGCGCACTGAATAAAGGGCAAGGGTGCTGTGGAAAAAATAGAATGTGATCATGTAATTAAAGACTATCATAATGCATATGCCAAATGTGACCAAATTAAGCTTACACAAAAAACATTAATTCTAGCATTTCCTAACTTTTGAACGCTTGACATTGCAACCTAATGTTCTTTTACTGTAGTTTCTTATCTTGGATTTGTCTGGGGTTTCGTCTCCACGTCACTCACCAATATAACTGATAATAAAGAATGGTTATTTACCCTACAACAATTGATTCTTCAATATGTTCTAATCAGTGTGGAGCCTACTGTATATTTGCATGCCCCTCATGTGCACGAAATTGGAGTTTAATGGCAGTGGCTGTAAAGGCCATGCCTGTGACTTGTGCCTCTTCACGCTCCCATACAAGGGCATAATGCGTGGGGCTACCACTTCCTTCCCTCAATCCCCTTGAAATTCACTGCCTGTGCTACCATAAAGCAGGGATGATGGAAGGTGAGTCATGGGATCCACACTGACTACAACATCTCAAAGAATCAAAAGTTACTGTAGGGTAAGTAACTTCTTTCTTCAAGCACATAGTGTGGATCCCACTACAGGTGACCGGCAAGCAGCATCTCCTCAAGATGGTGGAAATGAGGAGTTCCAGCTTTACCATTCGAACAATAATTGTAGTAATGCTCTCCCAAATGTGGCATATATCCTAGAAGCTTAGTTGAAGGTATAATGTTTGACAAAGGTCAGTGGATTACCCCACATTGCTGCTTTACAAATTTCTGATAGTGGTACATTTCTGAAGCAGGTGGACAATGCCACCTGAGCTTGGGCGGAGTGAGCCTTGGTGTTCAATGGGAGAGGTACATCAGACAACTGGTAATACTGGAGATACACAGTGTTATTTTGAAAGTCATTGGAATGAGATGTCCTGACCTTTGGAACACCCAGGTCCTGTCAATGTAATAACGCAAAATCCAGGACTCATCTACTGGGTGCAGTTTCTTTGCTCCCAATGCCAACTATGGTTTTGGCAAGAAGACAGATAGATCCCTCATCTAAACTAGTCAAGCTAGTAAATTTTAGACCTTGTCCACACTTGTGGAGGTTTATACTTGGGAATTAGTTTGCATGAAGTCTTAGGCCAACTCTACAACTTACATCAGTATAATGACATCGCACAGGGGTGTGAAAAATCCACAATCCTGAGCAATGCAGTTATTCCAACCTAATCCCCGGTATAAACAGCACTACGTTGATGGGAGGGCTTCTTCTGTCAACATAGCTACTGCCTTTCATGGAGATGGATTAACTATGCCGATGGGAGAATCTCTTCTGTCAGCATAGTACTGTCTTCACTTAAGCACTCCAGTAGCACAGCTGCACCAGTGCAGCTTTTTAAGTGTAGACCTGCCCTTACGATCACCTGTTCTCTATGGAAGCTGTATGGGATGGTGCAGCCATAAATAACTGAAGCTCCCTCACTCTTCTGGTTGAAAAGATAGCCATAAGGAAGACCATCTTCAGAGTGAGGTGATACAAGAAGTATTCTACAAGAAGTTCAAAGGAAGCCTTAGGAAGACAGTGTTGAGGTCGCAGGAATGGGTTCTCTGAAAGTGGACAAGTATACAAAGAGCCTTTGAGAAACTCCAATGCAGTGTCAGGTGTGAAAAGACCAAGTATGACTATACCAGCAGATGGCAAGCCAAAATTGCTGTAATTGTTTTACTAGAGCAGAATGAAAGGCCATCATGTTTCAAAAGCAATTAGTAGTTGATGATCTTCCGTACCAAGGCCTGGGCTGGGTCCAATCTATGTTGGACAGTCCATATCAAGAACTTCTTCCATTTAGATAAGTACATCTTTTTGGTCAACATTTTCCTGCTCTGTATCAGGATTTCTGCTGATAGCAGTCCTTATCCATGTTACTTAACCAGCCAATAGCTACACTGTCCTATAGAATGACTTCAGGTGTGAACAGAATACCTGGCCATTGTGTTAGGACAGGAGTGGGCAAATTTTTTGGCCCAAGGGACACATCTCGGTGGGGAAATTGCATGCAGGGCCATGAATGTAGGGCTGGGGCAGGGGGTTGGGGTATGGGAGGGAGTACGATGTGCAGAAAGGGGCTCAAGGCAAGGGGATGGGGCACAGGAGGGGTGCGGCGTGCGAGAGGGACTCAGGGCAGAGGGGCAGGAGGAGTGCAGGGTGAAGCAGGGGGCTCAGGGCAAGGGGTTAGGGTGCGGGATGTGGGCTCCGGCCCGGTACCACTTACCTTGAGCGGCTCCAGGGTGGCAGCAGTGCGCAGCAAGGCTGCGGCTCTCTGCCTGCACTGGCCCCGCACCGTTCCTGGAAGCGGCCGGCACCACGTCCCTGTGGGACGGAGGGGCAGAGGGCTCCATGTGCTGCCCTCGCCTGCGGGTCTGTCCCCCCCAAATTCCCACTGGCCGTGTTTCCCCGTTCCCAGCCAATGGGAGCTGCAGGGGGTGGTGCCTGCAGGCGAGGGCAGCGCACGGAGCCCTTTGCTTCCTCCCCTCCCCCAGGGACCACAGGGATGTGGTGCCGGCCGCTTCTAGGAGCGGTGCAGGGCTAAGGCAGGTAGGGAGCCTGCCTTAACCCTGTGGCGCCACAGGGTGGTAATCCTGCGGGCTGGATCCAATGCCCTGATGGGCTGGATCCAGCTAACGGGTCATAGTTTGCCCACTCCTGTGTCAGGAGATCAGATCCAGGCAGTCCGGGAGCTGGATAAGTGGCACTCAAAAGGCAGGCATCTGGTAGTGAGTGACCTGGACTCAGACTTCCTTTGGAACAGAAGTATTGACAGTTTTTCATCACCAACATCAATGCCAAAGTCTATCACAGAGGTAGCATAATAATGGAATAGTGGCTGTAAAACGGACCTCCACAGTGGCCACAGATTGTCTGCTCAGGAAGTTGGACAAGTTGTCGCTGACTCCTGGGAAAAGAACCATCAAGATTTATCCCATGTTGGAGGCATCACTGCCAGAACTTGATAGCATTCAGACAGACAGAGGGGCGACAAATATGCACCTCCTTGTTTGTTTATACAGTGCATTGTAAGTGTGTTTTCTGTCAGGATTTGCACTGTGGAGTTTTAAAGAACAGGAAAGGAAGGTTATGCAAAGGACATGTCTTCTGGGACCTCGTCATTTGCATTTGTAGGTGGTCCAGGTGGGCTTGCCCACTAGTCCCTGACATCTCTGTCAGAGCTTTTGTTGGGATAGGGCAGAAAATAGTAACCATCAGCCCACATTTGTGGATTCCTTCCATCAGCTCAGGTCTGTACTGACATGAAGTAGAACCAGGGTCCTTCCTGCACATTTGCTGTTTTGAGCCAGAATTGGAGAAGTCACAGGCAAAGTCTGCCAAGTAGTGTCATGTATGTGCATGCCAAAATATAGCTGAGTAGTCCCAGATAGAATCAAACTTGACAACAATGGTTGCAGCTATCTGTGTTAGGATAAGAGACTATTCTGCACAGTCCACTAGGAGGCCTAGCTGAGAGAACAGGGAGAGGACACATTGTAGGCATGCCACCATCTCCTCCTGGGATCTACGCCAATCATCCAGGTCAGGGTATACACGTTTACCCTTTCTTCTGAAATGTGGTACCACTATCACTGAGCACTTTGAAGACTCTCTATGCTATGAAAAGGGAAAATGGCAGTACCTTGTACTGCTAATGATTGCGCCCTACTGTGAATCACAGGTACTTCCTGTGGGCTAGATGGATAGGTATGCGGAAATAGGCATCTTACAAAATGAGAGCCATGAACCAGCCTTGAGCCTAAAGCAATGGAATAATGGATGCAAGCACTACCATCCTGAATCTAAGGTGGTGAACATATTTGTTTAACCTTTCCTAAACCTGTGGGTGAAGATCCCCTTTCTTCTTTGAGATAAGGTTATATCTGATTCAGAAGCCTCTTCCTTTGTACTCCTGCAGGACATCATCTATGACTCCTAGATGAAGCAAGGAAGCCATTTCTGTTTGTAACAGGCTGCCATGAAAAAGGTCCATGAAGGACAGGGTATGCAGCTTATAGAAGTTGAAATATGGAAGATCGTGTAGCGGGGTTCGCTCACCACGGTTACACCTCCTGCTGATTGTCTTGAGAATTAGCTCTGCATGGTAGTGCACCCTCTTCAGGTGGTGCCTCGCCGCTGTCACTCCTGCTCTAGGACCCACATCTCTCCAAGGACCGCGTCACCCTCTTCAGTGACACAGCCCTCCGGCCGTGCCACACACTGTGCTCCCCATTCTGGGGGACCTGCAGTCTGTTGTTCAGCCACTTCCCTTAATGGCTACTGCAGCGACTTGTCTGGCCACTTCCTCGTGGCCCCAGCATTCTCTTTGCCCTTGCCTCAGGGCCTCAGCCTGCAAACCCCAGCAGGCAGCCTGGAGCTGTCTCCCGCTCCCCGCTCGAGCATTGCTCTGTCCAGGAAGCTGGCAGTTCTCCCAGCCCTCCAGAGACACTGTCCTTCCTCCCTGGGCTCCCAGCAGAGAACTGCCTTCCTCTGCCCTGCAGCTCCCTTTTTCATATGGGCCTGCTTGGCCCTGATTAGCTGCTCCCTTCAGCCCTTCTCTGACTGCCTCCTGCGCAACCTCCCTAGGGCTGCTTTTAATCCCTTTTCTGCTAGTAAGGGGCAGCCACCCCATCATAGATAGCCTTGGGCAAATGATGTCTAACACCATCTGTCAGCTGTGATGTCCATCCAGGTTTGGTAGAAAAGAGCAAAGTAGTTCTTGAAGATGAGAAAAGCTCTGGATTGACTCCAGTGTGACTCTCCATGCTCTCATAAAATCTGCTGCCTCAAAGATCACTGGGCTGGTCAAGCAGGTAAAAGACAGGCTCCCCTTGGAGAACATAGGTTCACTTTTTTTTGTTTGTAATCAGGCTGTCAAGCCCCAGGAATAGCTTTTGCTAGAGTTGGTACTTGTATTGATTTCTATAAGAATATGGTGTACAGTCCCTCAAGGACTGCAGTGTGGACCTCAAATCCTCCAGAGAATGGAGCACTGTATCTATTCTCTGGATAAAAAACTCCATTCCGTCAAAGAGAAAGTCATCTGTATCTTGCATGAACATGCGATGCCTGAAATCATAAGGCCACTTCTTTTTGACAGCTGTGGCTATCGACCTTGTGGCCTATCAGAAGTGTCCATGCTACCTGTAACGATGTTATCGTGACCATCTGGCCTTCTTTAATGATTTCCCACAACTCACCCATTTTCCTGAAGGCTTTCTGACAGGAAAAAAGTGACCCTCTCCACAGTGAGGTAATTATATTTGGTGAGCAGGGCCTGACAGTTTGCCTCCTGAAGCTACAATAAGGCTGATGAATATGCCTTGCATCCAAAAAGGTCCAGCTTCTTAGGATCTTTGTCTTTAGGAGGAGAGCTGGGTGACGTTTTTCAGATGTACAGTTTATTTGCTAAAAAAATGCAGTTTTGGTGGGCCCAAAACTAGTTGCAAATTTGATGCGAGCTGGCAGAACATTTTCGGCCAAAAAAATTTTTTCCCCAGGACTCAGGTGCCGTTCACAAAAGGGCCAGAAAACGACACAGTGATGGTGCCGCTACCCACTTTATACTTTTTAGCCAACTGGTTACGGAATTCACCAGGGATGTGGAAGACCCAGGCTAAATTCATCCCTCTGCCCGATGTGGAGAAGGAATTTGAACTTGGCTATCCCACATTACAGGAGAGTGCCCTGGCCAATGGGCTCTGAGATATTCCAGGGTTGATATTCTCAGTTGCTCCTGTTGAAGCCATTCCACTCTGTCTAAACAATTAAAGTGATGGGACTAGGGACACGAACCTGAGTCTCCCATTTTCCTGGAGAGTGTCCAAGCTATAAGAGTCATTCTCATTTTCTTTCTCTAGCCCAATGATTATTCAAGTATTTTATACAAAGTGGAATACCTTCACTAGGAGAGATTTAGAAAGACCTACCCCTCACCCCTGCCCCGGTCCCAGAGGTTAGGGCACTCTTCTGCAACGTGGGAGACCCAAGCTCATGTCCCTGCTTCACATCAAGCAGAGGGTAGAACAGATGATGAGTCTCCCACATCCAAGATGAGTGCTCTAACCACTGGGCTGAAAGTTATAAAGGTGGGCACCACCACAACCTCCTCCTCCAGCTGTTTTGTGAATCTAGCTCCTCCCTTGATTTTATGTGAGAAAGTGCCTGGATACAAAACCGTTTGTTTGACCTAAAACAAAATTTAATGACTTGATTCGCCAAAATTTTTTGGACTTTTCAGATTCAGTTGGACTCCAACCCAGTTTTGTTTTTGTTTTTTTTAAACTGAGTGAATTGAAAAATCAGTTCTCTCAGTTCTACTTAGTAGTACCTTTATAGGACTGAGTTTTCTTGGACTGACAAAACCAACAAGGATCCTGGGTTTAGGTGGGGGTAGAAGTGATCAAAGCTTTTCAGGAGAACCTGACATCCTTTCTCCACATATCTGGAAGTGGGAGAAAGTGTGGCCTGGGTTTCCTATAGCCCTTTAGCTGGTTCTAGGATCCTTCATTATTTGGGAGAGATCTTCCAGCTGGCACCATGGTGCTCAAAAATATCAGAAAGCTTGTGAGATTTTTCTTGTACAAGAGTAGTCTCAATGTCCAACATCTCCATGATACAGGTCTTGGGAAGCTTTAAAGACACACCTAGGGTAAGGGGTTTGGGGAAGTGCCAGGGCCTCTCCTCCTAACCTGCAATGCAAGGAGTGTGGCAGGGTTCCCCTGTTGGGTGGGGATGTGCCTTACTTCCTATGTGGGAGGCAGGTCCCCAGCTGTGGGGCCACCTGATACTGCTATTTAGGGCATGGCCAGGAGGGGAGGCAGCAGCAGCTGCTGGGTCTCCTCTCAGAGCTGGCTGGCTGGATTCCTTAGCTTCCCCCAATGCTTTGCACCCCTGCATCTGATTGACGGGTCCAGTCTGCCTCTGAGGCTTCATAAAGCAGTGTACCTAATGCCAAAATCAGTGAACTTAATTACAGATAAGAACGAACAAGAAGGATTCCTTACACAAATGGGCTCCTAATTCCCATGACATGTCATACAAAGGTCATAGCTACTGGGAAAACTGACTTCAGAGAATAATTTGAGGAAAAACCTAGTGGAGAGGTTCAATCCATCCTGCCCTACAAGCCCATGGATCCCTTTGAACATTCAGAACAGAGTTCTACTTTGAAAAGTACTACCCCCTCTTCATCCAAAAATCAAGAGTCAAATTTAAGGACAGCAAATCATACACATACAATGGTCTTCTCTATGGTTCAGGACTCATTAGCTTCATATGTACACTTCAACACTGTGTTGGTTTTTACCTAATTTGACACTAAAACCAGGATTACAGGTATATCAACACACTTCTGGTGTTTTTACTGCTTTCAACTTTAACCCAAGAGTATTCTGGATCAAATTCTGTCTAGTAACTCCACTGATGTCAACAGAATTACAACATAACTGAATATTATTCCCTGTCAATTATTGTTATAACTTGAGCGTGACAACCTAATAGCCCATTAGCCACTTTTTTTTAATTACTCCATTATTCATGAGACTGTTTACAACTTTAATTGGTTCACATGAAGTAACATCATTTAACTCTTACTTTGCTGTGGTTTTCCTTTTTAATGGATGTATTTTCTGTTACAATGCAGCTGGCCATAAATGTATATACATTTTTCATTCTAGTTGCTACAGTTATTCATTAGAATGAAGACACAACTACAGATAGAAATTAATTTAGTACATCTGCTTTGTTGCCATGATTTATAGAGATCTGTATGTATACTTTTCATAAGGGTTGAATTGACTTTATATGAGACTTTTAAAATTCATATTCCAAAGAGCCTATAATGGTGACTAGAATGACATGCATTATTCAAGGTGTGGGCATACCATGGGTTTAAATAATGGCATTATGATATTTACTGTCTTACTTTCTATCCCTTTCCTAATGGTTCCTATCACTCTGTTAGCTGTTTTGATTGCCAATGCACATTGAGCAGATGCTTTTAGAGAACTATCCACAATGACTCCAAGATCTCTTTTTCTTGAGTGATAACAGCTAATTTAGATGCCATCATTTTGTATGTATAGTTGGGATTATGTTTTCCATTATGTATTACTTTGCATTTATCAACAATGATTTTCATCTGCCATTTTGTTGCCTAGTCACTCAGTTTTGTGAGATCCCTTGGTAAACCTTTGTAGTCTGCTTTGGACTTAACTATCTTCAGTAATTTTTTATCATCTGCAAATTTTGCCACCTCACTCCTTACCTTTTTTCCGGATCCCTTATAAGAGATTTCTTATGCATAATTTCTAGCAAAGTTGAAAAATTGTTACCTACCTTTCTGTAACTGTTGTTCTTTGAGACAATACATGTCCATTCTACTGCAGGTGAGTGCACACCCAATCATCAGTGTTTTTTTTTCCTCAGTGGTACCTGTCAAGCACACTCTTCTGCCTCATACCACTGTGTGAAGGTATAAAGGGAGGAGCCATCCCTGACCTTTCTCAGATCCTTCTTACTGGATAGACTCGAGCAGAGAGGAGAAAGAGGGTGGGTCATGGAATGGACATGTGTGTAACATCTTGAAGAACAGCAGCTACAGAAAGGTAGGTAAATGTTTCTTCTTGTTCCAGTGATTGCACATGTTCATTCCACAGTAGGATGATTCACTAGCAGATCTAACTAGAGATGGACCTGTAGTCTCTTTGAACAGTGATTGCAGAACACCACTCTTGAATCTGGCACTGATGGGCTTATAGTGTAATGAGAAACAAACATGTACACTGATGACCATGATGCTGCTTTGCAAATGTTCAGAATAGGAATTTGTGCCAGGAAAACTACAGATGCTGCGTGTGCCCTAGTTGAATGGGCTAGCTCTCTAGCTGGTGTGGTGACATTAGTCAACTGGTAGCAGAAATGAATATACTAAGAAATCCAGGAGGAAAGCCTGAGAGAGGATACTGAGTGGCCTTTCATTCTGTTTGCCACCATGACAAACAATTGTGATGACAACCTAAATGATTTAGATAAAAGGCTAAAGCTCTTCTTTGGTCTGAAGGGTGGAGCTTTTCTTCTTCTCTATGACCATGAGGTTTCAGGAAGAAAGTTAGCAAACAGATTATCTGATTAATGTGAAAGTTGGGGACTAACCTGACCCAAAGCTCCAGCAAAAAGTAAACCTTGTCCTTATAAAAGACTATGTAGGGCGGCTCTGAGCTCTCCTTGCTGAGGTCACTCACCGGCACTGGTTTGCTGAGTAACACAATTTAAACCATGGAGATCAAGGCATGGTGCTGATACCATGCCCAGTACTGAAAGCTGAACCAGTCAGTCTAAGACCTAAAAACTCAAACTTATAACTAACTTCCAGTACCCTAACTATAGATATTTCAGACGGTAACTATGAGACTACACTAAGTAAAACTGGAAATATATTACAAAGAATGGAGGGAAGAACTTGCAGTAGCAAGGCTGTAATTGCTCCAACAACCGCCACAGATGATAAGAAGGAACTGAGTGTGATCAAAGTCAGTTCCGCCCTTTATACCTGCACGCAGTGGCACATGGCAGCAGAGGATGCTTAAGTCACACCACACCGTAGGGCACACTAAGGGAAAATAATCTTACAACCATGCACTGAGTGCATACACACCTATAATGGAATTAACATGTGCAATCAGTCTAAGAAAAGGAATAAGCTTTTTGGGGGAAAATTTAAAGTCGGTGAACCCAGTTTTCCCTACTGGTATGATTCTTTGCTCTATCAATTCATTCCACACCTAACTAATCAATGCTCTGCTTTCTTGTCTGCCACATGAAGGTTCATTTCTGCCACTATTACTCATGCTAAATTGTATTTTAGTACAAGTAACCCCACATAGGGGGAGGGACAGCTCAGTGGTTTGAGCATTGGCCTGCTAAACGCAGGGTTGTGAGTTCAATCCTTGAGGGGGCCACTTAGGGATCTGGGGCAAAAGAAAATTGGGGATTGGTCCTGCTTTGAGCAAGGGGTTGGACTAGATGATCTCCTGAGGTACCTTCCAACTCTGATATTCTATGATTCTATAACAGTGGCAGAATCTGGCCCTTAATGTCAGTGCGTCATAAACCAGTAGTACTTTTCTCATGGGCCAGAAAGTTGCGTGTTCAGTTCCCACTCAGAAACTTAACTCTCACCCAATGCTGAAACTATATGGTTATAGAAACCACCCTTCAGAAATTTTTGAAGTTTTGAATGGAATTCAAGAATCTCAGGCTGAAATTTTTAGAAACCATGACTCAGCAGAATCCAACAGAAACAAAGCCAGCAGCAATTTAGCTGTGATGGTATGTATCCACTGTATTAGAAAGTGGCTTAAGTATGCATGCAGTTCAAGCTACACAAGTCTCTAAGCCAAAGTACAGTTTTGAGGATGGAATTGAAAGACTGACATAGTGAAACTGGCTCATCTCAGAAAAGGCACCTTCAATACTCCAGTCAAAAAAACCCTGAGATGTTGAGGAGAGAATCCAAAAAAACCCAAACAAACAGAAAGGTAGTTCCCTTAGAAGAAATTCCTTTCAGACAGAGAACTGTAGAGACATGTTACATGCTAAAGTTACATTAGACAGAATACATAAATCTACAGTCCCCATGGTGGTGCTTTTTTTTTTTTTTTGGTTAAATGTTTCCATTTTGATCTAGAGCAGGGGTAGTCTATTTTTTGTCAAGGTCCAAATTTCTTGGTCAAGGCATAGTTAAGATCTGGATTCCAGAGAAAATAATAATAAAAAAAAAATAATTAATAAGTAAATTAAAATATTTTGGGGTCTGTTCAAAATCATCTGGAAGCCCAGGTTTGGCCATGGCCCACCTATTGACTAACCCTGATCTAAAGGGACAACTCAACAGAAGGAATCAAGAGTTTCAAGGTGGATTATGCTAGTCACTGGGGAATCTTTTGAGGAAAGATGATCTATATAATTATATGACAGATAAAAGAAAAGGAGAACTTGTGGCACCTTAGAGACTAACCAATTTATTTGAGCATAAGCTTCATCCGATGAAGCGAGCTGTAGCTCACGAAAGCTTATGCTCAAATAAATTGGTTAGTCTCTAAGGTGCCACAAGTACTCCTTTTCTTTTTGCGAATACAGACTAACACGGCTGTTACTCTGAAACCTGTCATATATGACAGATGGCATCCACTGAACCAGAATAAATATCAGAGGATGCTCATGATGGTCCCTTCTGACCTTACAGTCTACGAGGGACTATTTAAACTGGTAGCTGGGGGAAAAACAGTAGGTTCTAAACAGCATTCAGGTCATAACAGAGGCTGTTACAAACAGCAGAAATACAAGCAAAAGTATAGATCCAGCAATGACGTTAATTGTGGTTGCATCAGAGAAAGAGTATGAGAGTGACAAAGAGATATAATTAATTATATTAATAAATACTTTGATCAAACTCATATTAAAAATATAATTATCCTGTTACAAATCAAAGCTAATGAAAGAACCTTAAAAGTAAATATAAGTGATATGGAATAGCACATAGATATAAACTGCCATTTTTGTAATGTGTGGATGAGAATCTGTGATATTTTGCAATTCTTGGCTGTAAAATATATAAGAAAGATACTCTAAGTTACAGAAATGAGGAAGTAATGTTACACAGAGAGAATACCATTAGAGCTCTAGACAGTTATGTAATTGCTATCATTTGTACAATATGAATAAATAAGAAACATTAGAAATATGTATGGCTAAGAATTGAAATTATATGATCAAAGAATAATAGGCCTAAGTACATTTGGCCTCTAAACGAGACTGGTGATGGTGAAATTGGACATTGACACATATCAGAAAGGCAACAAACTCTTCAGTAATAAAAGACATCAGTTGTGCTATGAACAGTTGAAATAGACAGTGGCAAGAGTTGTGACATGGGTTGGCAAAACCATTTCTCAGTACCACAAATGATTGTTTTTTCACACAGCTTATTTCTGAATACCCAAGGCTAACTCAACATACCGGAATATCAACTAACGTGACAATAGTATAATTAAGTTTGAACATTCTTGCCGCAGCAGGGTGGCATGCTGGGCAAGAAAAGGTTAAGGGGGGAAAAAAAAGGTAGTACCTTGACTCCACCATGCAAGAAAGTGCATTTTTTAAAAAGTGAAATTTACAAAAGAAAAGGCTGTTTGAGACAATTAAAACCCATGGAACTAGGTTAGAGCATAAATACCTCATACACCAAAACAAAGAAAAAAGCCTTCTCATATGTTTAAAAGGAGAAATGCAAATATAGTCTCTGTGATGTGAAAAGAGCAGAACAAGTTTTGGCAGCTAAATTACATGGCAGCAATTAAGAGATCTGAAGAACAAATAGTCAAAAAATATATAGAAAGGCTCTTTAAGTACATCAGAAGTAGGAAGCCTAAGGTAGTGGGAATGAAAAGGGTTAAGGAGAATCCAGAGAAGATAAATGATTTCTTGGTTTCAGTCCATGCTACAGAGGAGTAAGCAGAATACCAACCCCAGTATTTATCTTTACAGGTAACTAAGGTATAAATAATAGAGGGTTAAAGTAAATTTCTACTGTTGTTTTAAATTTAAGTTGCAATAAATCACCAGGACAGGATGGCATTTATCTGGCAACTGTGAGGGAGTTAAAGAACAAACTATTAACTGAAATATTCAAATTACCAAAAACAGCCACTCTCTCAGGGGATCATATGGTGACCAGTTTTGTACAGATCTTTCTACAAATGTACTGTGATCCTGGGAATTATGCACCAGCAAACCTTACTTCTGTGCCAAGAAAAGTAGTTTAGAAACTCTCTGAAATATAAAATTATTAAACATTCGAGTGTAATATTCAGGGACAAAATAGCATAGCTTTCATAAGGATTGCAGAAAAATTGTGCCTCTCTAGCCTGTTAGAATATCTTAGACAGTATAAAAACCAAATCACAGATAAAGGAGAATGTGCCCATGAATACACTATTTACAATTTCTAAAGTGTTTCCATAAAGTTTCTTACAAAAGTTTATTATGGCAACTTGGTAACCACATGGTGAGAAGTAAAGTATTGTCAAAATTAAAAGCTAATAAGGCATAAGAAACAATGAAGGGGAGTACATGGTCAATATTCAGTATGGAAATTTACTGGGAGTACCTCAGGAATCAATACTAAGCAAGAAATTCTCAAAATATGCTATTTACACCCTTCATCTAGATCATTTTTTAATATTGCCTAAAACTGACTAGTATTACTTGGAGTTAGTTATGGTGAGGAATTTGGAGGAAACAAAAAGGACTTATAAAAACTAGCCAACTGGGCAACACAGTGGCAGATGAAGCTCAATATACAGGACAAAAATGCATATTTGAAGGTATAATTTATAAGCTATTTGTACCAAACAGATAAGCAGAGGCTAATGAAAAGGCGGCATGGTGCATGCTTCTCTGTTAAAAAGGGAGGGGGAGAGGGAGAGAGAGAGAGAGAGAGAGAGAGAGAGAGAGAGTGCGCGCAAGCTCTGCCTCCTCTCCTTGGCTAACACTGTTAAAAAGTAAAAAGCACTGCCCATCCCGTTTCAATGTACTTTAACCATTACAGATAAATTAGAAAGTAGTTACAACTGAGAAACGTGTGTATCATTGTGCACTGTTCAAGAAATCTGCCCAATATGAACTGGTTGTCCAAATAACAAATGAGATATTTAGTCAACTTTCTCTAATCTTAGACCTAATCTAAATTTTAGCTATACTAATAAAATCCTCATGGTGTAGAGAGATCTTATACCAGCAAAAAAAAAAAAAGTGCTTCTGCCAGTATATCTTACATCAGTTTCGTGAGCGAAATAAACTATGCCAGCAAAAGCACTTTTATGCCAGTATAAGTCCATCTACACAATCTTTTGCAAGCTTAGAAATATTGCAAATATATTACATTCCTAACCAACGCTGCTATGCCAGCAAAAGTTTCTAGTGTAGACCTAGCCTTCATAAGCTATTATAATATTGCTTAAATCAGTTGTGCCCCCTCATCTGGAATATCACATTCATTTTTGGACACCTAACTGTACAAGACATAATAGAAAAACGTCAAGGCACACAAAAGAAAGCAATCACAAGCATGCAGGCATTTCTGAGGAGAAATTTAGAATGGGTAGAGACAGACGTGCCTTTATAGACACGTCTAGGGAATATATATTAAAAAAAGAATAGTCAGGAATTCAAAGTTACTTTTTCAATAATGTGGTGATATTAAAAGTGGATAATAGGAAAGTTGATTAAATTCACAGTTAACCTGAGAAACGCACTGCTACAGCAGACTGTGGCAAAAAAGTTAAGATTGAAAGGAGCATATATTTATATTAAAAACTATAGCTCTTAACTTTAATTTAAGCTAAAATAAATGTAAGAGTTATCAAACCTCACAACTGCACACATAAATGGTCCATCAGGTGGTGTCAAAAAACCATTTGATGGTATAACAGTGCATATTTAGCAGTGAAAATTTGATAAATTTCAAAATTGACTTTTTCCACCCACAAGAATTTCAAAACTTTTTTTTTTCTCCCCCAAAGAATTTCCAATGCTACTCTCCTTTCCCTCTCCAAAAAAAGTCAGCTGTGACAATAATGACAGTTTATGTCTTCATCTGAAACATGTAGAGCACAGAATATCAGACATACCAGGACAACTTTCATTGGTCTTTAAGAGAAAAAACTCAGCTATGTGGGAGCGGCAAAGGCAATGCTCCTATATGGAGAGCTGGAAAGCAAGGACAGAAATCTGAAAATTGCAGGAGGAACTAGAAGGGAATGGGATAAGACTGCAATCCAGAGCATGGGATCTCTGCTGAATAAAATACAACTCTTTGTTTCCACCTTGGGATGGACATCACTTGCCTGCTCAGGGTTTCACAAGAGTAGGAGTTAGTTTGTTTCTGCCAAACAAAAAAGGTTGCAACCCTAGGCCCTGATCACATGTGCTCAATATTACATATTTGAGCAGCCCAATTGACTTCAATGGAATTCCTACGCAGCGCAGAAAGTTAAGCATGTGCAAATCTTTGCAAGCCTCTAGTTTTTAGCAGCTTAGTGTTTTTTAAAAGCACCTTTTAAAAAAGATATCAGTTTTGTAAATTCAGTGGCAATGTTGTTAATGTTTTACAAGCTGCCACAAATTTAATGAATGCAAAACATTAAACATACTGTGTACCCTCTGAGTAATTAAAGTGATTTCTTTATCTTTCACACCAAGTTAATTACCATGTTTTTAAAAGTGACAGATGAAAAAACAAAGAAAACCCACAAAAATGAAGATAAATGAACCTAGAAAAGTTTTACATAAAAAGTTCAGAATATGTGAAAAATTCATAGGTTTTCTTGAATACAAAAGTAAAATACTATTTCCTTATACTACTAAATATTGCTTAAAACTTTTCTCCCATTTACTCTAAAGTGCCACAGAGATTGCAAACGTCATAGAATTTAGTATTTGTGCACTGCATGCTGCAGGGTTCCTTTCACATGCCACTCTACCACAAATAAAACCACATTATAATAAACCATGCACCCCAAACTCACTGAATTAACACTTGTGGAGCCAGAAGAGCCTTAATCCTTCGAAGTGAGAAAGTCTAATCCAGCTCTGATGGGGAAGAGAGCATAGTTAGTAAAACCAGCAGATTGAAAAGGCTCTGGAAAGTCTCAAAAGAATTCTGTTAACCTCAACCAATCCCTAGAGAAGGACATCCTCTCTAAGAACTTCAGTAAACTCCTACCCACAGCAGAAAGGATACTTATTTGATGGAGAAGGAAAACACTGCCACTGCAACAGATTCTCTCACTCCTCCTGCAGAGCTGGAAATGTCCCCTAATTTTGCTTTCTTATGCACACATAAAAAGCAAGAGCATATGGCCCACAGAATCTATGTCCTATATGCCACAGAACATAAGCACCTTCCATCACCCTCAAGTTACATCTAAACTTATTTTCAATATAAAATGATCTAATCTTCCAACAATAAAAATCAAATTAAGACTCTGTTCCAGGGCACTTCCTGGCTATAAGAAAGGAACATCATGTCATACAATTCAGCCAGCAGTAACTGAACAAAGGTACCACATGCCTAACCTCAAACCTGGAGGTTAGTTACCAAATTACAATTGCTAGAAAATGATTTTTTCCCTGCTGATAAAGAAAAAATACCAATCTTCTTTCAGAATAGGCAGGGTGACAGGACAGTTCTGCAGTAGACAACAGGTCCATTCTACAAACAAAGGAGGGGCAAGGAGGCAGTGTTTTGAATAAAAGTTCCTTGTCTGCAACTGAATGCATGTTTCTTCTGATACGCTTAGAAAGGTGAGTAAATGGTTACAAGCTAGACTGAAATTCCCATCACTGAACCACCACCATTTGAGGTGTTAAGAGCCCCAAGTAGCTAACTCTTCACTGCCAAAAGAAGTCTTTTTTTTTTTAAAGCAAGATACTGTAACACTGTAAAATCCTAGTGGTGCAGATAATTTTTACTGCAGTGTAGCTAGGTGAGATCAAAACTGTGCTCCCCCACCTGCAGCTGACCATGCCTAATTACATTGCAGTAAAAACTGTCTGCCCCTTGTCTCCACCACAGTTTTAGAGAGAGAGAGACAAATATCCAATGTTAGGCATCTCACTGTTTTTTTTTTTTAAAGAAAAAAAAGAAACACCTTTCTTGATAGTGAAGACACAGCCAGTGCGAGAAAGCAAACTTCTCTGCTACTATTATTTAGCAAAATGCTGTCCAACCTGGGAGAGAAAGCTGCATGACTTTCATGCTGTCCCACCACACCCCAAACGTGCTTTCAAGAAACAAGCAAAATTTTACAACAGCATACAGGAGAACTAATTTGTCTGACAAAAGTAAACTATTTTTATAATAGCCGTTAGATGTTAGAAACATATATGCTAAAAGAGGAAGTTACTCACCTTGTGCAGTATTGATGGGTCACTGACTCAGAACTACATAGTGTTCTGCAAAGAGATGTGCAGAGGCCAATATAGCTGCCCTGCATATCTCTGATATGGGGATACCCTTAGAGAAGGTGGTCGACAAGGAGACCAACCTTGTGGAATGCGTGTGCCCTGAAGATGGGGGTGTTACCCCCTGCAGTTGGTAGCAGAGTTTAATGGATAATCTCTGGATAGTCACTTGGATAGTCTCTGAGCTGAGATTGACACACTTTTTGACCTCTCCGCAACTGAAGGGAAAAGCCTCAGAGATTTTCAGAAGGCCTTTGTCCTATTTAAGTAGAAGGCCAAACCTCTCCTCACATCGAGCGTATGGAGGATGGACTCTCTATTGTCCATAAAAGGTTTGACAGAACGTTCGGAGCTGAATGAGTTGATTCATGTGAAGTGCAGAAGTTATTTTGGGAGTAAACTTTGGGCATGGTCTGAGTGGGACCTTGTTCAGGAAGAGCAGCGTAAACGAGGGATGTGCCATCAAAGCTGTTATCTCATCTATCCTTCTGACAGAAGCAATGGTGATGAGGAACACCATCTTCATGGAAAGGTGAGTTAACGAACAAGTGGACATGGGTTTGAATGGCGATCTACTCAATCCCTTTAGCACTAGGTTGAAGTTCCATTGCGAAGTAGGGGTCCTGGACTGGGGGAAGAGGTTTGCTATACTTTTTAGAAACCTCTTCCTAGTTGGGCGAGAGAAGATTGAGTAGCCTACCTGCTGGTGGAAGGTTGCAACTGCTGCCAAGTGAAACTTCAGCGAGCTAACAGAGACCCAGTTTCTTTAAGGATAACAGATAGTCCAGGATCACCAGCGGGGTGGCTAAATTAAGGGTGACATCCTTCGATTGGCACCATATCTGGAATCTCTTTCATTTCTGCAGGTAGGTGCGACGAACTGCACTCTTCTTACTGTGCAATAGTATCTCCTGCATGTCCTCTGACCAGGATGCCTCTATCTGCTGGAACCATGATGGAGTCACACTTTGAGATGTAGGACCCATGGCCTGGGGTGAAGGGTGTAACTCATTCTCTGACAGAAGGTAGAGAATGATCAGCAGGGTCACCGGTGGACATAACGTCAGCTGGGACAGGTAAGGGTAACATATCTGTCTGGGTCAGGTGGGGGCAATCAGAATGATGTTTGCTTTTTCCCTTTATCTTCAACAGCACCTTTAGCAATAAAGGAAATGGAGGAAAGGCATAAAGGTTCTTGTTCCAAGAGAGGAGGAGAGCGTTTCCCCTGGACTGTCGTCTGATCCCTGCTCTGGAGCAGTACTCCAGACATTTCTTGTTCTGGTAGGTAGCAAACAAATCTGTCCCTGGAAACCGCCATTGCCAGAATATATTGTGTAGAATGGTTGGCTCTACTTCCCATTCATGGCCGAGTGGGAACTTGCAGCTGAGGCTGTCAGCTGTTGTGTTGTGTATTCCCAGCATGTAGGCCGCTGATAGTAGAACGTTGTGTGAGATGCAATAATTCCATAGCTTCAGAGCTTCTGTGAATAAAGAATGAGACTTGGCGCCTTCTTGCCCGTTTATGTAATACGTACAGGCCATGTTGTCCATCATGACCTTCATGCATGTGTCCTTGATCAGCAGGAGGAAGTGAGCACATGCACTGGGCACCGACAGGAGCTTGTTTATATTGTCTTTGTTTGGTCCGTACACTGAACCCAACCATGCGTGGAGGCATCTCATGCATAGTCTGGCATGAACAATGACTGATGTGCCCATGGCCATGTGCCCCAGAAGCTGCAGACAGTGTCTGGCTGAGATTTGACAACTGGACTGTATTGTCTCTCTCAACGAGAAAAGACTAAGAAATTGATGTGGCAGGAGTGCCCTCAGTTGAATGGAGTAGAGGTTGGCTCCTATAAACTCTAGTTTTTGAACCGATGTTAAGCATGATTTTTGTTCATTGATTTGTAGGCCCAGTTTCAGAAATAAGTCTTGTGTGGTCTGAGTGATTCATTGGGCCTATGCCCTGAGAAGGCAATTGTCCAGGTACGAAAAAAATCATGATACCCTCAGAATGTAGACGGTCCACCACTATCGAAAGAATCTTGGAGAACACACTGTGGGCCAATGCCGAAAGGGAGTACTCTGTACTGGTAGTGTTCCTGACCTAGTGTGAACCTGAAGTAACACCTGTGTTTCAATATGATAAAAGATGTGAAAATATGTATCTTGAAGGTCAAGGGCCAGGAACCAGTCCCTTTTCTAAAGCTCGGATAATCGTTGACAGTGTAACCATCTTCAATTTCTGTGCTTTGACATACATGTTTAGTACTCTGAGGTCCAGTATAGGTCTCCTACCTCCCTTTTTCTTTGGTATCAAGAACAAGAATAGAAATCTTTGCCCCTGAAATGTGTGGGTACTGGCTCTATAGCTCCTATATTAAGGAGATGATTCACCTCTTAGCATAGTAGTCTCTCATGAGACGAGTCCCTCAAGAGGGACAAGGAAGGTGTTTGGAAGGGAAAAGTGGATGGCATATCCACTCTGGACAATTTCCAGCATCCAGTTGTTGGAGTTATCCATTCCCAGGTGCTGTGGAATACGGAAAGAATCTCCGAAAGAAGGAGTGGGATTTCCCAGCGTGAGACTGTACAGAGCGTGTTCTATTGGCACCCCGACCAACCCATCAAAAGTGTCACTTCGAAGTTGAGGGCTGAGACGAGGGCGGTTGTGGTCCCGATTGTTTGCGCTTAGAGAATCTGGATTTCTTTCTCTGTGGCTCATACGATCTCTGCAAAGAGAATTGAGGCATTTGCAGCTTGAACCGTTGCTGAGGACTGTATTTTCTTTTGTAGGCCAGTGTGTAAATTCCCAAGGATCTGAGTCGCTCGAGAATCCTTTAGCATGTAAGGGACATATCTAGCTTCTCGGCTAATAGTTTTGTTCCCTCGAAGGGGAGGTCTTCTACTGTTGTCTGGACTTCCTTAGGGAAGCCAGACAAATAGAGCCAAGAGGCCCACCTCATAACCACCGCCATGGAGATAGAGCGCACTGCTGTGTCAGCTGCATCCACCGCAAACTGCAGAGACATTTTCACCAGTAGCTGGCCTTCGTTAATGATGGCCAAGAATTGGTCTTTTTATGTATCCAGGAGCTTCTCAATAAAAGGAGTTTAATTTTGTATAGTTCTGATAATCGTACCTGGCTAGTCGGGGCTGATAGTTTGCTACCCAGAAACTTTTCTGCCAAACAGGTCCAAGCGCATCCCATCTCAGTCACATGGGGTAGATTTAAATTTGTATTGGCGACGCCTTGAATTGACTGTGTCCACTGTGATGTTATTTGGAGACAAATGAGTGAATAGAAATATCTGTACCCTTTGCAGGCACCTAATACTTCTTGTCCTTCCGCTTGCATGTTGGAGGGATGGACACCACGGTTTGCCATATGATCATAGCAGGGTCTAAGCACCTCGTTAACTGGGAGGGCTACCCTGGCAGAGGTGGAAGAATGAAGAATGTCCATCAGCTTATTATGAGGTTCAGACACCTCATGTAGTTGCACTTTTAGGGCCTCAGCCACTCTGAGTTAGGTCCTGGAATGACCTAAAGTCATCCACCAGAGATGGAGGTGGAAGCATCACCGCCTCGTCAGGTGAGGATGATGAGAGGTGAGTTGAAGGGGCCTCTTCCTTTTCTGCCTCTGCTTCCCATTCTTCCTCCAAGAATTCCGGAGGGTCTGGTGACCTTGACATCATCGCTGAAGGGGGACGTCTCTCTGCCTACTGGTAAATCGGGCCCTTGAAGCTTTTTGTCTCTGGGTCTGCCAGAGGTCTCAGGATGGGGTCTGTATGGTGGGTAGAACTATCGGTGAAAACCAAGTTCCTCCACTTTGCTATCTGAATCTAAATGGGAAAGGGGTAGCGCGTGACATGGAGATGCCATTGCATCTACTGCTCCTGGCGAGCTCAGTACCGGGGCCCCAATATGGAGAGGTCCGATGTGCCTCTGTAGTCCACTGGTGTGGACAGTACTGGTATTGGTGCTGAAGGCTGCTGATGCTGAGGAGCTTGCACTGAGGGAGTTGGAGATGTGGACCTGGTTGTATGTTCCATCGATGCCACGTGAATCAGGGTCAGTACCGTGCTGGTGACCTCATTCACATAGCCTTTCCTGGGATAGATAGTCTATGATTGTCACACCCTTGCGGTACCGATATCTCTCTGCCCATGCCCATCACGTCTTTGGGCATTCCGACTGCCTATTAGCTCAGTATGGTGCATGCTCTTGGTACTGACTGTACGCAGCTTCAACACCATCGATACTGAAGGTACTGATAGAGCTGGAGAACATTTCCAGCTCAATCTGGGCTCACAGACCTCTTCTTACCAGTCTTTAGTGAATGGTTTGATTCCTTAAAATTGCCTACCCTCAACGTAGAAGGTTGTGGCGATGTCTCACTGCGAGACTCTGGTGGCTGAAGGAGTGACTCCAGGAGCAGGAATTTTAGCCTTAACTCTCTGTCCTTCCTGGACCTGGGTGTTAGCTGCTGGCACCAACCACACTTTTGTGGATTGTGCTTCTCCCCGAGGCAGCGAATATACTGCAAGTTTCCGTCAGTTATGGGTGGAATCTTTGCAGCTAAGACACTTTTTGAAGCCTGGGGAGCCAGGCATCTACTTGTCCAGGAGGGTCCCCCCCACCAGGGGCAAGACCTTATTGCTGGTTTCTTTTCTAATTCCCTCCCCGCAGCCAACTAAAAACATGGCTAGCCTCAGGGCAGGCAGAGAGCCCTGTGTGCACAGGCAGGAAAGACTGCTATTGAAATTCTCCGATACACAGCACAGGGGCGCACACAAACCTACAGTGGACCACCCATAGGGATACTATTCAAAGAACTCAAACAAGAACATTAAACAAGCACAAAAACTTATTGTCCTTTATCTCTTCTTGAAGTTTGCTTCTTAGGTCTCAGAAACTCATGTAACTTCATTTTCTGTTAAATAGTGACATTACACACCGCTTGGCCATCTTAATCACTGACTAACCTGAACTGTTCCTCAACCTGAGCCTCAATTTTTCCCCTCCCTCCCTTTCTGTCTTGGAAGACAACAACGTTAACAACTTTTAACCAAGACAATGTAGTTATAGGCAAATATACAGAACTTTATTTGCACAGACACAAATGGAAATTATGTCAATACGGAGGCAGAGGTAAATTTCACCCCCATCAGGAAAAACACATTATGAGGGACGGAAGGGGTCACAGCCACTATTTTTAATTTTTAAAAACTTAGGAAAACAGGGGCTTTAACAAAATTAAAAATGAAGTCTATCTTTATGGACCATGAGCCACAAGCTGAAAAGGTGAAATCAAAGTTTTGTTGTTGAATTGCCACTAATAAAGTTTAGTTATAATTTGGAAGGGAAGGGAGTGTGCAAGAGCTTTATAGGTCACTTTTAAAGAAAAAGAGGAAGTACAACACTCAAATTTTCTCCCATCAAACGATGCTGTAAATGCGATTTCATGCAAACATTGATGATCTATGGATTAGAGAGTAAAACAAATCTATTTGGAGAGCATAAATTATACTGTAAAATAGCCTTAAAAATCAAAGATTTTTGATATTAAAGGGGACAACAAAGGTTGCAAGGTGAAGCAAGTCCTGGACTTTAAAGCACTGAAAAATCAGAACATACTGGGGGCAGCTACACAATAGTTTAGGACAGGAATTGAGGAATTCCATATCTAATTGGAACTACAGGAGGCATTTTATGTAGATATTATGTAGTATTTAAGGACTCTGGGTAATATTTCTGCTTTTGTGAAAACTGAAACGGGATCTCTAATCATCATAGAACAATCAGGAACTTAGTTTAATATGTCTTCTGAAAGGTAGAACCTCCATTTCTAAAACCGTTATATATGACCAATACTTTTTCTTAGAAGATCTCTACAGAACAGCCAATAGAAAAATCACTTAATATTCTATTACTTCCATAGACTCAATTTCCGCGCCCCCAGCCAATCAAATTTATCTTTCCTGATAATTTCCCCCTCATAAAACATACTGTTAAGTACCTACTCAGTTTCAACTTCAAGCAATTTGTCCTAAGCTTAATTCTACATCTTTCAGGCATGAATTATCGAAGGATTAGCAGAATTTTAAATCCTTCCATCTTTTAAAGAGATAATAATCAGGAATCTTGTTTTAATAAATATATCTTTATCCTAAAACCATAGGACTGGTTCCTCTTCCAGGAATGTGTTCAGGCCATCATATATCTTCAAAGTGGGCAAACGCATACTACCATTCATTGTGAGAGTGTATATTATTTTCAGTAAAGATTTATTTTCATCTTAAAAGTGGCCAAGATGAAATTGTTGGATCCTGCAGCTCTTACCTATACAATGGGATTGCAGCTCTTACCTATACATTGCATTCAGTGGGAATCTTGCCTGGATAAGGAATAGGCCCATATAAAACTGAAGCGTATAACAGTTCTATAGTAAGGCAGAAGTAATTGAAAAATAACTAATATAACTCAAATTGATCAAGTTTTAGGGTTGTACATTAACTGTTCTTTAAAAAAATGTCTAAGATTAAATTTTAAACTGGTTTCAGAGGGTTAGCTGTGTTAGTAGCCGTGTTAGTCACGAAAGCTTATGCCCAAATAAATTTGTTAGGTCTCGAAGGTGCCACAAGGACTCCTCATTGTTTTTAATTTTAAACTGGTTATTCCAAAGTTTCTGGACAGAAAGAACCTTCACTTTTAATCATTAGACTTATTTTGTAGCATTTGTACAGAGAGTGAGCAATGTTAATCTCCATCATCTATAAACTTACTTACAACTACTTAAATGCTAACTCTATTAATTGTTTTGTTGCTGAACAAAAACAATCTCATAATTATATATATTAGAAACTGTCAACTGATAGATAAATGGTCAGTATAAACTTTGATATTTTTACTCTCTCTCTTTTTTGAAAATATAATCCAACTCAAAGCTAGCTAGATGCGCACTTTTCAGGCTTAAAAGTGACACACGTGCTTTTTCTCTCATTCTTCCTCCCCAGTTCCTGATTGCTACATCCTGATGGCACATCTTGTCTTAGGCCCCAATCCATGTGGGCAGACCCCTGTGCCACTCCTGGCAGGACTGAGGCCAGTATCACATACTCGGTTTGCACAGAATCTAGGACAATGAGATTGATCAAGATTGATTCCTCTACGCACTACTATAATAAAAATAAATAAAAGAAGCACTTGTCCAATGGAATGGAAGACTCCTGTCTTAAGTGGATATTTAGAGAAAACAATTCCCAGAACACCTGCATACATCAGTAGTGACGTCAGGTCAGTCAGTCATTACAGTGAGACTCAGACTAAGGTCAGACGGGACCATCACGATCATCTAGTCCAGTGGTTCCCAAACTGTGGGGCACACCCCCCTAGGGGGGATGCAGAAGAGCATATGGAGGGTGCACGGTGGGGCTCAGGCCAGCTCCGATGGGGGAGGGAGTACCATCCAGCCCCACTCTGCCCCCATCCCACCTCCATCTCCAGCTTCACTCCATTCCCTGCTCTGCCCCAGCCCAGCTCCATTCTGACCCCAGCCTCAGCTTCACCCTCATTCCCTCTCCTCCTCCAGACCAGCTCTGCCGCTAGCCCCAGCTTCTCCCCCACCCCCAGTTCTGCCCCAATCTCTGCTTTCAGTCAAAGCTCCTCTGCTAAGCTAAATACGCAGTAATGGAGGGGGTCGCAGGCAGATTCTATTATTGGTAAGGGGTGGGCACAACAGGAAAAGTTGGACACCACTGATCTAGTTTGACCTCCTGCATATTGCAGGCCATAGAACCTCACCCACCTACTCCCGTAATAGACCTCTAACCTCTGGTTGAGGTACTGAAGTCCTCAAATCATAGTTTAAAGATTTCAAGTTACAGAGACTTCACCATTTATACTAGTTTAAATCTGCAAGTGACCCATGCCAGCTGGGTCTGTTTGGTTTTTGAACCATAAATTTTAAAAAGGTGCACACAGAAACTAGTGCCAGCTCGGTGTGCTTAAGGTAAGATGGGACACTGAGCTAGCATTTCAAACTTTTCTTCTAAGCTGAAGTGATGTATTACTCAAATTGATATGCTTGTTGGCTTTTTTGCCTCAAATTAAAAGGGTTAACAAGTTGTAAAATACTTACTTCCGAAAAATTATTGTCTCTCTAGATTTCACCTACATGCTTTTCAACTTATTCAATTTAAGCCAATTAAAAAAAGTTAGTCATTAAAACTTATCCATAAATCTTTAAACAATTCACAACATACTGTAATATTTTAAATTATAACTATTCAAATACTGTAGATTTAATCTGTCACCACTTAAGTATGTATATATGTACATACTCTGGTCAGGTAAGAATTGAAAACCTGCTACCGCTATGACTATAAGCGGTATAACCTGTTCTGGTCAATGCCGAGTGCTGGGCGGTGATGAATTAATCCAGCAACCTCAGGAAGTGACAATGGCTTTGGGCTGATTGGCAGCCCCCAGGCAGTTAGTTGTTGACCCGCCACCGTCTGCCTGGCTCATGGAGTGCCTGGGTCTAGACCAAAAGCTGAATGGCAGACGGAAACATTGCACCTGGAAAAAATGAGAAACCAAGAACTTTCCGGCCTGGAAGCTGGAATGTCAGGACCACGTGTCCAGGATTGACAGACGATGACTACCTACAATACACTAGCAGCATACAGAAGTCAGCTTTGATAGACAGTGAGCTGTACAAACTCAATGTTGACATTGCAGCACTTCAGGAATCAACACTTGCAGATGCTGGTTCTGTTCAAGAGGACAATTACACCTTCTTTTGGCAAGGTAAAAGCAGCGAAGAAAATTGTCTGCACGGTGCTCGTTTTGCTGTGAGCAACAAGAGGGTAAAGCTCCTAGAAACACCCATTGGGAAGTCAGAGTGTATCATCTCACTTAAATTTCAGATGACCACTGGCTCTGTGAACATCATTAGTGCCTATGCACTAACACTCAAATCTAGCCCTGAGGAGAGGGATACATTTTACGACTCTGTGCATCAAGTCATCAAAAGAATACCATCAACTGAGCAACTTTTCCTCCTTGGTGACTTTAATGCAAGCGTCAGGGCAGACAACAACTCCTGGCCAGATTGCCCAGAACATTTTGGCATTGGCAAGATGAATGAGAATGGCCAACAACTTCTTGAATTCTGCACCCAAAACCAAATGTGCATTACCAATTCATATTTTACAGGAAAAGATTGCAACTAAGTGTCATGGCGACATCCATGATCAGGCCACTGGCACCAATTAGACCTTTTTATCATCAGGAGGAAAGACCTACCCTTAAGTGCAGAACACTCGCACTTTCCACAGCACTGATTGTGACACTGACCACTCCTTGATTATTAGCAAGGTGAAGATTACAGCCAAGAAACTACATAGAGCAAAATCGAGGAGCAAGCCCAAAATCAATGCTATTAACACCGAAAACCAGAGGAAATGCCAGGAGTTTGAAAAGGCTTTTGAACTTATCATGCATGGGAAGTCATTACCAGAGAAGGCAGAGGAATTTTGAGATGATTTAAGAACAATCCATGAAACAGCTTTAGCTACATTTGGGGGGAAGAGAACACCAAAAAAGGACTGGTTTGAAGAAAATGAAGCAGAACTGTTACCTCCCATCAAACATTAAGAACACTGCCTATCTGGAACACAACAAGAACCCAACAGAGAACACCAAAGTGAGACTTCGATATGCAAAAACCTAGATACAGCGAGCAAGCAGACACTGTGCAAATCATTACTGGATCCAGCTAAGTAAAGAGATACAGACAGTCTCAGAGACAGGAAACCTCAAAGTCATGTATGATGGCCTGAAGAAAGCTCTAGGTCCCACTGTCAACAAGGTTGCCACTTTCAAATTGTACAGCGGTGAAATCATTACAGATAATGACAAGCAGTTGTCTCGTTGGGTTCAACACTATTCAGAGCTATATGCAAAGTCAACAGCGAATTACTGGACCAAAGACCAACTCTACAGGTCATGCCACGCCACAGCTAGATGTGGAGCTCACTGTTGCTAAGCAAGGCCACTGATTTGCTATCAAGTGGCAGGACTCCTGGAAAAGATGGCATCCCAGTGGAAATCCTCAAGGGCAGGAAAGACAGCCTATTACCATATCTTCATCAGCTACTACTTAAATGCTGAAAAGAAGGTGAGGTACCAGAAGAGATGTGCAACGCAAACATCATCACTTTGTATAAAAATACAGGCGAAAAGGGTGACTGCAACAACTATAGAAGTATCTCGCTACTAAGCGTAGCATGAAAAACTTTCACAAAAGTTATCTTAGTGTGTCTACAACAGCTGGGGAATTATGTCTACACTGAATCACAGTGCGGATTCTGGGCTGGAGTATCAACTGTAGACATGATATTTTCTCTGTGTTGACTACAAGAAAAGTGCAGAGAGCAAAACCAACCATTGTACATCACCTTTGTGGACCTAACCAAAGCATTCAACACAGTCAGCAGAGCAGGTCTATTTGCAATACTGGAAAAGACAGGATGTCCACAAACCCTGCTAAGTCTTATACGTTCATTCCACAACAACATGAGAGCAACTGTTCAGCTGGACAGGTCCACTTCGGCAAGGTGGATAAAAATCAAATGATTTTTTTAAAAAAGTTAAAAAAAGAGTTTAAATTTAAAATCGGATTTTTTTGATAAAATGCTTTTTGAGGAAAAACCTATCTAAAGATAGTTTTAATTAAGATACATTAGAGCTCAAAGATATCTCATCATTGAATAAGGATTATAAATTCTAATTCTATAGTATGAGATAATATATTAATGTAACGTTTAAGAAAAGTTTTGTAAATGAGTTCCAATAGTTCATGGATTAGGGACACAATCTTCTGCGTTCCAGGGGCTTCTATATAGATTATTTAGGGAAGAAGGAAGATCCTGGGAACTACAGGCCAGTCAGCCTCACCTCAGTCCCTGGAAAAATCATGGAGCAGGTCCTCAAAGAATCAATCCTGAAGCACTTGCATGAGAGGAAAGTGATCAGGAACAGCCAGCATGGATTCACCAAGGGAAGGTCATGCCTGACTAATCTAATCGCCTTTTATGATGAGATTACTGGTTCTGTGGATGAAGGGAAAGCAGTGGATGTATTGTTTCTTGACTTTAGCAAAGCTTTTGACACGGTCTCCCATAGTATTCTTGTCAGCAAGTTAAGGAAGTATGGGCTGGATGAATGCACTATAAGGTGGGTAGAAAGCTGGCTAGATTGTCGGGCTCAACGGGTAGTGATCAATGGCTCCATGTCTAGTTGGCAGCCGGTATCAAGTGGAGTACCCCAAGGGTCGGTCCTGGGGCCGGTTTTATTCAATATCTTCATAAATGATCTGGAGGATGGTGTGGATTGCACTCTCAGCAAATTTGCGGATGATACTAAACTGGGAGGAGTGGTAGATATGCTGGAGGGGAGGGATAGGATACAGAAGGACCTAGACCAATTGGAAGATTGGGCCAAAAGGAATCTGATGAGGTTCAATAAGGATAAGTGCAGGGTCCTGCACTTAGGACGGAAGAACCCAATGCACAGCTACAGACTAGGGACCGAATGGCTAGGCAGCAGTTCTGCGGAAAAGGACCTAGGGGTGACAGTGGACGAGAAGCTGGATATGAGTCAGCAGTGTGCCCTTGTTGCCAAGAAGGCCAATGGCATTTTGGGATGTATAAGTAGGGGCATAGCGAGCAGATCGAGGGACGTGATCGTCCCCCTCTATTCAACATTGGTGAGGCCTCATCTGGAGTACTGTGTCCAGTTTTGGGCCCCACACTACAAGAAGGATGTGGATAAATTGGAGAGAGTCCAGCGAAGGGCAACAAAAATGATTAGGGGACTGGAACACATGAGTTACGAGGAGAGGCTGAGGGAGCTGGGATTGTTTAGCCTGCAGAAGAGAAGAATGAGGGGGGATTTGATAGCTGCTTTCAACTACCTGAAAGGGGGTTCCAAAGAGGATGGCTCTAGACTGTTCTCAATGGTAGCAGATGACAGAACGAGGAGTAATGGTCTCAAGTTGCAGTGGGGGAGGTTTAGATTGGATATTAGGAAAAACTTTTTCACTAAGAGGGTGGTGAAACACTGGAATGCGTTACCTAGGGAGGTGGTAGAATCTCCTTCCTTAGAGGTTTTTAAGGTCAGGCTTGACAAAGCCCTGGCTGGGATGATTTAACTGGGAATTGGTCCTGCTTTGAGCAGGGGGTTGGACTAGATGACCTTCTGGGGTCCCTTCCAACCCTGATATTCTATGATTCTATTTAGGTTACTCTTTCTATCTACCCAATGGGAGTCTGTGCTCAGTCGAGATACCACCATCAGAGAGGTTTAGTTTTGCAGTTCTCAAACTGTGGATTTGTGTCTCCAGAGAGAAATATGCTTGCCAACAGCAAAAATTGTTTTAACTAAATAAATACATAATATATAGAGGTGAGAAATAACAGATCTCAACCCTATTGTCCAGCTGCAAATTTCTGTACACAGAGACAATCCCTTACCTCTCTCTAAAAGTGCAAAGTTTCAAAAAGTTCCGTGAATAGAAGACTGTTGGGGGCGAAATAGATCTGGACAAAGGAGAAGAAGTCTGGAGATAAATGTGAGAAGGGAGGGACAGGTAGTAGAAACAGAAGTGAAACTGTTTGAGCAGCATATTCCAGAAGTCTTGAGGTCTTTCTGAGCATAGCCTTCATTGATTTGAGATCTTCCATACCATTCTCTCACTAGAAGGGAAAACCTATAATGGCAGCAGGCCATAAAAGAGACCCAGTTTGGAAATATTTTAATGAAGTTCCTCTACCTGTGGGTAAGACAGGCTTGTGTGCAAAATGAAAACAGTGCAACAAAGAAATGCAAGACCTGCTTGCCTGAATGAAACAACATCATGAGAAGTGATCCTTCTCAGGAGGAAGCTGCATTGAAGATGTTGAAAAGGAACATGTCTGAATATGCAGGATCTTCAGGTTGGTAAACTTTTTTATTTCATACTTCTTTCTTAGGGACTGTCTGTCTTCCTTCTGGACTATTCTTGAATTCTCATGTTTGAGCAAAAATATAGTTGTTACTGTACGGTACTATTGTTTTAGATGCAGTTGTGATAAAAAATAAATAGCTGAAATAGGCAGATCTTCCTTTTACACTTTCACCTTTAAAGTAGTACTGAGTGTCAGTGACCGAGCAGTAGGGTAATAATGTTTAAATAACTGCATTGACTTATTTTGTTTAGGAGAATCCATCCTCAACATACAAGATTCTGAAGACTATCCACCTTCAAGAGCACCATCATTTTCTACAGTTTCAGAGTTATCTGCCAACGATATGTTTCAGTCACATCAAGTATGTCAGATAGCCACAGTATATCACCTGTTGCAAAAGGAAAAAAAAAATTCTCCATCATCCAGAAACAACATCAATAAGTTTGTGATAAGAACCAGCAGATTACAAAAAGAGGTATTTGATGAAAAAACTGCCTGGTTTGTTTATGCAACAAACTCTCCTTTCCGTCCGATTGAGAATCCACACTTCATTGACATGGTTCAGTCATTAAGACCAGGATACAGTTCACCCAACAGAGCAGATGTTGCAGGCAAATTGCCAGATAAAGCGTATTGAACAGTGTGCAAAAGGTCTAGAGGGAACTATCTAGAGGGAAATTGAACAGTGTGCAAAAGGTCTAGAGGGTAAAATTGTTAATCTGAGTCTTGATGGGTGGAGCAATGTCCACAATGATCCTGTTGTATGTGCTTGTGTGACAACAGAAGAAGGGAATGTCTTCCTTACAGAAACAATTGATAATCAGGAAATGCACACACAGCAGAATACTTACCAAGAAGTAGGAGTAAAAGCAATAAAAAAATTGTGAAAAAAATTCAAATGTCTAGTATGCAGCTTGGTCACAGACAATGCTGCAAATGTATCCAAGATGAGAAGAAATTATTTAGAAGAGAGTTCCAAGCTAACAACATACGGTTGCAGTGCTCATTTGATGCACCTCCTAGCCAAAGACTTCAGTGTTCCAGAAATAAAGGCTAATCTTGAAATTGTAAAATACTTCTGTAACAACCACTTTGCCGCAGCTGCTCTGAAAAAAGTGGGAGGAACCAAGCTAACCCTTCCACAAGTCATGCGATGGAATTCAGTAGTGGACTGTTTTGAGCACTATATCAAGACCTGGCCTAATCTGATGACAGTTTGTGAACAAAACTGTGAAAAAAGATGGCACTGTCACAGTCAAAGTTATCAACATTGGGCTTAAGAGAAATGCTGAACACATGCTGAGTACCCTGAAGCCTATTTCTGTAGCCTTGAACAAAATGCAGGGAAATAGCTGTTTTATTGCTGATGCTGTTAAAATTTGTAAGGAGAGATCTTAAAGAGAAATGTGCAATGACAGAGGTAAATTACAAGCATTAAAAAATGAATGGGACAAGCTCATTTTCTTGCAAATATTCTCAGTACTCAGTACCAGGGTCAAACCTTAACTGCTGAAGAAGAGGAGTTGGCTATGACATGGACATCCAGCAATCATCCCTCCATAATGTCAACTATAATAAACTTCAGAGCCAAGGGTGAACCATTCAAGAAATATATGTTTGCTAATGATGTTTTTAAAAAAGTCACACCAGTGAACTCGTTGAAGTCACGTAAGCACTTCGATTCAAAGACTGCTGAAGTGATAATCTCACTTTTAACAGCAGTAGCTTCTTCTGCCAGTGTAGAAAAAGACAGTTACCTTTTCCAAAACTGTTGTTCTTCAAGATCTGTTGCTCATGTCTATTCCACAATAGGTGTGTGCGCTCGCTACGTGCACCGGTGTCAGAAGTTTTTCCCCTAGCAGTACCCATAGGGGGGAGTGCCCCCTGCGATCTCTGGAGTGGCGTCTGCCTGGCGTGGTATAAGGGGAGCTGCGCACTCCCCCCACCCTCAGTTCCTTCTTGCCAGACAACTCCAACAGAGGGGAAAGAGAGTGGGATGTGGAATACACATGAGCAACACATCTCGAAGAATACCAGTTACGGAAAAGGTAACTGTCTTTTCTTCTTCAAGTGATTGCTCATGTGTATTCCACAATAGGTGATTCCAAACTATATCTGTTGGAGGTGGGTAGGAGTTCACAAGTTCCCAGGATGGCAGACAGCCCTGCTGAACCCAGCGTCATCCCTGGTTTGGGGGACGATTGCATAGTGCAAGGTGAACACGTGAACCAAAGACCATGTGGCGGCCCTACAAATGTCCTGGATGGGGATGTGGGCCACGAAGGCAGCCAACGAGGCCTGCACCCAAGTCGAGTGTGCCATCACAATGGGTGGCGGGGGGAAACCCACCAGCTCATAACAGGAACAGATGCACAAAGTGATCCAATTGGAAAGCTGCTGAGTGAAAATTGTCTGGCCCTCGCGCACTCAGCCGAGGCGACGAACAGTTGCGAGAACTTTCTGAAAGGCTTGGTCCACTCGAGGTAGAAAGCCAGAGCCCGCCGCACATTGAGAGTGTGGAGACAGCACTCCTCACTGGATGTGTGAGGCTTGAGGCAGAGGACCGGTAGAAAAATGTCCTGATCCATGTGGTAGGCGGAGACCATTCGGGAGGAAAGCGGGGCGTGGGCGGAGCTGAACCTTATCTTTATGAAAGACCATGTATGGCAGCTCAGTGGTCAGGGCCCTGGGCTCCGAGACTCACCTAACCAACATGATTGCAACCAGGAAGGCCACCTTCTACGAGAGGTGAGACCAGGAGCACATGGCCAGTGGTTCAAACGGGGGCCCGGTGAGACGAGCCAACACCAGGTTTAGGTCCCACTGCGGGACTGGGGGTCTAGAATACGGAAAAAGACAGTCCAAACCCTTAAGGAACCGGTCAGTCATAGCATGGGAAAAAAAGTGTGCTCTTGCACCGGCAAATGGAAGGCTGATATGGCTGCCAGGTGCACCTTGACCTGACGAGGGCACCAGGCCCTGGGCCCTCAGGTGGAGGAGGTAATCAAGGATAAGCTGGATCAGGGCAGTCACTGGAGACACCCTGGCCCGCCGCCCACCTAGAAAACCAGGACCACTTCGCTAAATAAGCACGGCGAGGGGAGGGCCATGTACTTTCGAGGAGGATGTCCTGAACCTGCTCTGAGCACGTCCTTTCCTCTCCACCTAACCACTGAGCTGCCGCACTGTGAGGTGAAGAGACGCTAGGTTGAGGTGTAGGAGGCGGCCCTGGTCTTGAGAGAGCAGGTCCGGGCAGAGCGGCAACGACCACGGTGGAGCAACAGCCAGACCCGTGAAGGTCCTGTACCAATGCTGCCTGGGCCATGCCGGGACAATCAGGAAGACCCAGGTGGTCTTGTCCATCTTTATCTTCTCCAGGACCCTGCTGATTATAGGGAATGGGGGAAAGGCGTAGAGAAGCCAGCCTGACCAGGACAGGAGAAAGGCATCAGAGATAGCGCCCCCCCCCCCCCGGAGCAGAACCAGGGGCATTGCCAGTTCTGCTGAGTCGCAAACAGGTCCACCTGGGGAGTTCCCCATCTTCAGAAGAGCCAGTGGGCCACTTCTGGGTGGAAGGAACACTCGTGTTGCAAGCAAAAGTCCCTGCTCAAGCGATCCATCCTCTCATTCCGGGAGCCCAGTAGGTGGAAGGCCTTCAGGTGGATGTTGTGGGCTATCCAAAAAACCCACAGCCTGAGGGCTTTGCGGCAAAGGGCAGAGGATCGGGCACCGCCTTGCCTGTTGATATAGAACATTGAGGCAGTGTTGTCTGTGAGGACCTGCCCTCCAGGTGCGAGCAGAAGGCATGCCTGCTGCACCAACCAGAGCTGGAGGGGCCTCATCCAGAGTCTGGTGTAAGGGACCACATATGCGCACACCGGCATGTGACCCAATAGATGTAGGCAAACTCTGGCTGTTGTCACTGGGAACCTTGTGACCGAGTCGATGAGACCTTTCAGGGTCTCAAATCTGTCTGGCGGGAGAGAGGCCCTGGCCAACATTGCGTCCAAGAGTGCCCCGATAAACTCTATGTGTTGGACCGGGACTAACGTGGACTTGGTGTTGTTCACCAAGAGGCCCAAGGCGGTGCATGTGCACAAGAGGAGCACCACGTGATCCCTCACCTGTGACCAGGAGGTGCCCTTGACAAGCCAATCATCCAGATATTTCCCTATCTGGAGCCCCGCCATCTTTGGTAGGCCGCTACCACCGACAGTGGACAGACCAAACAGGAGGACAGTGAATTGGTAATGATTCTGTCCCACCATGAAACGGAGGAAGCGCCCATGCCCCTCGAATATGTGCATGTGGAAGTATGCGTCCTGTAGATTGAGGGCAGCGTACCAGTCCCCAGGATCCAGGGAGGGGATGATGGAGGCCAGGGAGACCATGCGGAACTTGAGCTTCACCATGTATTGGTTCTGATCTGGGAAGTCCAGGATGGGCCTGAGCCCCCATTTGGCCTTCGGGATAAGGAAATAGCGGAAGTAGTACCCCTTGCCTTTGAACTCCCCCGGTACCGCTTCCACTGCTCCTAGGCCCAGGAGCCAACCCACCTCTTGCTCAAGCAGAGCCTCTTGCAAGGGGTCCCCCAGGAGGGAGAGGGGGTGGTTGGGCGGGGAGGAAGTAAACTGGAGGGTGTAGCCCTAGGAGATGATGGAGCAGGAACGGCGTCGACAACTGTGCCGTAATCGACTGTGATACCCTCTCCAAGAAGAGGACTGATGGCAATGCCCACTGCAGTCTTGCCAATATTTGCTCCTGGAGGATGAGCGGTGCTGCGAGTCCCAGATGGCCAGAACCCAGACAGACAGTCTGATCAGTGTCAAGGGCGATCCACCTGGACTCTGCTCCGAGTGATCGCTGGGCGATGATCGGCGTCGGGAATGTTCCCGAGACTGGTACCAGGCCAGAGGCGACTGCAGAGATCCCAGTGGCGGCTTGCCTCTGGAGCACAGAGCCGACATCAGCGGTGCTCCGGGCACCGGCATGGACATCAAGTCCTGGGCCACCTGGAGGGCTTCAGATGCAGACGGCATCCAGACATCCAGAGAGGCTTGTTCCGAAGGGGCTGGGCTACTCTGCTCAATGTGAGTCGGAGACCTGGAGCCCGGTGGGGATCGAGGACTGCCCGACATGGGCCACACACCGGCTAGCCTCATGATGGGGCACAAGGAGAGAGAGCTCATGTATGGGCCTAACGGACACTGCTACCAAAGTTCTCCAACTAGTAGTGCAGGAACACAAGCACACATACAGTGGAGCACCCAGAGGGACGCTACTCTAAGAAAAAACATTTTCTTCATTTAATATAGAAATTCTTGTATACTTGCAGAACTGCCCACAGTTTTCCATTATCCCTGACCCTACACTTCCATATTTTGTCAGAAAACATACTGTGAACTATCTGCCCCAGATTAAGCTTCTACAATATATTTATTACTACAAGATTTGAGGCCCAAAAAAATGGTTACTTACTTTCTCGTAATTGTTGTTCTTCGAGATGCGTTGTTCACGTCCATTCCACATTAGGTGTGCACGTGCCACCTGCACGAGCATCAGAAACTTTTTCCCTTAGCGGCTCCCGTCAGGCCGGCGGGGCCTCCCAAGCAGCACCACTGTGCTGTGCATATATACCTTGCCCTCCCCCTCCAGTTGTGCATATACACCTTGTGCATATATACCTGCACTGTGCATATATACCTTGCCCTCCCCCCCTGCACTGTGCATATATACCGGGCCCCACCCCCTCCAGTTCCTTCTTGCCGGCGACTCTGACAGAGGGGTAGGAGAGTGGGTGGTGGAATGGAAATGAACACCACATCTCGAAGAACAACAGTTATGAGAAAGTAACCAACCATTTTTTCTTCTTTGAGCGCTTGTTAAGATCCACTCCACATTAGGTGAATCACAAGCTTACCTCTGGAGGAGGGTAGGAGTCACGGAACAACTGCTCGGAGGACCACTCTGCCAACCACCGTGTCCCCTCTGGCCTGACGCACCGAGGAAGCCAGAGCCGGCGTCGGGCGCTCCGGACCCGGCGGCTGCAATGTGGCCTCCATCAACAGCTGCTTTAGACAAAAGTCTCTTTCTTTCCTTGTTCTTGGCTTAAACACCTTGCAAATCCTACACTGTTCAGTTTGATGTCCGTTCCCCAGGCAACGTAGACACAAGTCATGGGGGTCACTAACTAGCATAGGTGTGCGGCACGTGGCGCAAGCCTTGAAGCTGTGGGCCTGCGGCATGCCCCGCGGTGGGTGCTGGAGGCCTCCAAGCACCTAATGACTTAAGTGTCCACAATAGGTATGTTAACGAACTGATAACAGCTACCTCTAATGGCTAAGGGACTGCTCTTCTATGAGAGACATAGAGAGAGAGAGAGATTGTTCCAATGCCACCATGGACGGTAAGAAGGAACTGGAGGGGGTCGGGCTGGCACACTGCCCAGCGCAGTGGCACCACTCGGGGGGCCCTGCCAGCCCGACTGGAGCCAGTAAGGAGAAAAGCTTCCGACGCTCGTGTATGTGGTGCGCGCACACCTAATGTGGAATGGATGTGAACAAGCACTCGAAGAAGAACCACTGTCATGGACACCTATCCCATAAGTTAAAAATCACTACATAAAAAAATGACAGTTCTTAAATATATTTTAGCCCACACATTCCTTAAACTTAAACAGGGAGGGAGGAACATGGACTTTGTAAAAAATCCGGGCTCTGGAGGACTAAGGAGGGGAAAGGATGGCACGATTTCCAAAACTGAGCACCCAGCACAAAGAATATCCTGCTACCAGATCCACCTCGTTTATATAGAGGGACTCCTGTTGAAGCATCTCTGCTGGTCAACTGTGGTAGTATGTCCGGGGGAGAAAGGAGATCTCTCGCCAGTAACAAGGTCCCAAACCATTTAGGGACAATTAAACTTTTGTTTAGAATTTGAAGTTAAGGATGGAAAAAAGTTACCTGTCACAGTAACATGTGAGGTTTAAAATACACCTGCTTCATTAGACTAAATATATATTCCACTAGTAAGTACTATCATTGTAACATTCAGCTTTCACAGACAGCACCTACCCACCAATGCACAACCAAAGCCCACTTACAGAGTTTTAGGGCATCTGTTGAATTATACAGTAAAATATATTACCTTAATTTCTTTGTATTTTTATGAATGCTAAAAAGGTAGCTATCCATACACTCTGGGCACTCTTGACCTAACTAACATACATCAAAAAATTCAAAGTGCAGCAGTACAATTCAATAGAACTCAAGACCAGTAAGCCAAACAACTTAAAAGCTCATATTCCCCTCCAACAATTCCCCAATAAGCTGAAAAAAATATTTATATTCATTCCCTAAACACAACTTATTTTGTATTATCTTGCTCTGCTATTGGTTTTCTTCTCTTGTTCCTACCCTTGTCTACTCTGCTTCTTGACCTTTGGTTTGTTTTCTCATCCTAGGTGTATATTTAAAAAAAAAAACACACACACAGGACTGTGCCCTCTTTCCTTTTTTATTTCCTCCTATTTGCCACCATAGTGCCTCCTGGGAGTAGTAATTCAGGTGCCTTGTTGTGCCTTCGTTTCCCTCCACAGACTGGGCTTCCTGGTCAGGCTACATCTCTTCTAGTGCACCACGACCTCCCCCACTTATTGAGCCACTGTGGTGCATCATGAGAGCTGTAGTCTGGCTAAGGAGTGCAACTCCTAAGGAGAATGAAACCACAAGGTACCTGACGATAACACCCACACAGCACCACAACAGCATTTCTGAATTTGAACTTTTTAATTTTCAGCCAAACGTTTTCAGTTGATTGGGTGGCTGTTGGGGTTTTTTTGTTTGTTTGTTTGTTTTAAGAAAAATCTAAATTTTCCCCAGAAAGCAGATCCTTTTTGTGAAAAATTTAATTTTGTTGAAAACCCTATTTTCCATAGAAAAACAGTTTCCGTGGAAAATTTTCAGCTATCGTGCCGAGCAAATAGGAGACCCATGTCTGCATAATCCCTCTTTCCCCGCAGCAGCCACTCATCTCTGTAGTCTATGACTCCATCAGAGAAAGTGGTTTAGGGAACAGCCAGATACATATAATGAACTTCAACTGCCAGTCTTAGCTTTAGCAGAGATGGTTATCACTCTGGTCAGTTTACCTATTCCAAGACAAATTTACTATGTCTCAATATTAAACAAGGCACTCTTAAGTCTAATGCAACTCTTCATCTTATTGTCATTGGGATCCAGAGGCCACATCAAAAATTGACAAATAAATTCTTCCAAAAACTACATTTAATTTGATTCCTGGACAAAGATGATAACTATTGGAGATGATGCTATATAGTGCTTCCTAGAAATAAACTCCTTTGCAGCTAGGCAGAATACCATTGTTTATTTTAGCAGGCATAATTTTAAATACTTTACTAATATTTATGAATGAAGTTACACTGGTCATTACATCCTCTTTTCTCCTCCCTTTCCTGGCTCATGTCAACTCATTCTCAGTTTTTGTTTTGAATAGAACAAACCTTAGTGTCAGCATGAAACAAATAAATAGTAATAGTGTCATTGCATCCACTCTTGGCAATGGACACAGCCCGGAAAAATCTAACTCCCTTTCAAAAAAGGGATAAACTTAACATGTTAGGGATATAACAACTTTTAAAGACTCTCTTTAAAATGATTTATGGAGATTACTGGGATGCGGGTATAGAGCAAACTCTTTCATAAGGAGATTGTTTCCTTTGTATGCTGCAGATTTTTTTTCCCTATTCTAAATGCCTGTCTGTAGCTAAATAAAGTAATTGTGAATAAAAAAATCTTACATAAAATTAAGAAAGCTAACTGGTACAATTAATGAGTAAGAGATTGCACCTTTGTTTCTAAGAGTGTAATTTTAATTCCAAATCTCTTCAGCCAGTTTTGTGCAGACTTCAGATATTTTTTAAAAAAGCAAATGTTTAAACATCTGGAAGTCAGAAATTGTTTGAAATTTAATTACTAAAATTGTCATTGCTAAGAATAATTTTTCAAAGATTAAACATTAGAATTATTCTAAAAATTGTACAATTTTAAAATTATTTCTCTTCATGCCTCACACACAAATTAACAAGAGTAAACTTACTGCATCTGAAGTGCCATGCAAGAGAGTCAGATACAATTTGGTTAATTTACATCTATTAAATATATCCAAACATACCCCATAAAGAGTTGTGTTATATGGGTTTCACACGTTACAGTAAAAAGAAAAGGAGTACGAAGTGAGCTGTAGCTCACGAAAGCTCATGCTCAAATAAATTGGTTAGTCTCTAAGGTGCCACAAGTACTCCTTTTCTTTTTGCAAATACAGACTAACACGGCTGTTACTCTGAAACACGTTACAGTGGCTCACAGCATGAAGTCACCAATGAAGAAGCAGGCATGAAAATGAAAGAATCTGGTCTACAATCATTCTGATGCCTGGCAATCTCTCACATTCAGCATCAGGCAAGCTTTCACAGTCTCACAACATCCCGTTTCCCCAGACTGAGCTGGCTATTGTTTCCCACATATTACAAAGGATTCAAGGATTGTGTAAAAACAATGAAGAGTCAGGTGGCACCTTAAAGACTAACAGATTTATTTGGGCATAAGCTTTTGTGGGTTTTTTACCCACGAAAGCTTATGCCCAAATAAATCTGTCAGTCTTTAAGGTGCAACCGGACTCCTCATTGTTTTTGTGGATACAGACTAACACAGCTATCCCTCTGAAGGACTGTGTACAACATCTACATTTGGACTTAAAGAGTGCTTTTAATTTTGGGTAGTCATACAGTCACTTAAACAATTTACTTTTTATATAACGCATATTTAATTCCATCTACAATTCACAACTTCTTCCCAAAGTTTTCTTTCTGGTTCTCTTATTGTAAATGCAATTTATATTCAGACAGTGGATTTAGAGGATACTGGAATGGCTCTTGTGAAAGTCTGGAATAATCTTTTACTTCAGGTTAATACTGAGAACTTCTCTCTAGTAGAACAGTCTTAGTGGTTACTCCATTATTTGACATTAAAAGGGCACTTTTTGATTAACTGGATCACTTGCTGAAACTTTTTTTAACTATTAAAGACCCTGTATTAATTTGAACACTGTATGTCACACTTCTTTTGCTGGTCCTGTTAAGTTTCATCCTGAGTCCTCAGCTTTTCAGTGTACATTTAACAACTTTCTTTTGGCAGCGTTGAGCCATTCTTGCTCTAAAGACAGCCAACTTCAACAAAGATTATCTCAGCCCATCATCTAGCTGATATGCAGAAATGATTCACACAAAACTAACACTTGAAAGCCATAAATATTGATAAATGTATACTGTTAACCTGTGTTTTGGGTCATGTCCTCTCTCACTCACATAATCCTTAATTCTACCTTCTCCATCTTAAAAGCAAGCAAAAGTAGTGACATTTATAAAAATGCTATATATTCAGTAACAAACGAGGCCCAACACAAAAGGATTTGTGGCTAGTGGATTTGCCAACATATAAGACACTAACAGTCTGTTTGTTGCAACCCTCAATGTGGAGGTTCCCATACTGCAGAAGCAGGAGGAAATTTAAGTTACAGTAACTCCTCACTTAATGTTGTAGATTCATAGATATTTAGGCCAGAAGGGACCATTATGATCATCTAGTCCGACCTCCTGCACAATGCAGGCCACAGAATTTCACCCACCACTCCTAAAAAAGACCTCACACCTATATCTGTGCTATTGAAGTCCTCAAATTGTAGTTTGAAGACCTCAAGGAGCAGAGAATCCTCCAGCAAGTGACCCGTGCCCCATGCTACAGAGGAAGGCGTTCTGTTCCTGAAAAATGCGACTTTAAAAGAAACCATGTTAAGCAAATTCAATTTCCCCAGAAGAATTAATGTAAATTGGGGGGGGGGGTTAGGTTCCAGGGAAATTTTTTTCACACCCACACACAGTATAAGTTTTAAACAAACAATTTAATACTGGTACACAGCGATGATTGTGAAGTTTGGTTGAGGTGGTGAAGAAAGAGGGTGGGATATTTCCCAGGGGATGCCTTTCTGCTAAATGATGAACTAACATTCGGCTGAGCCCTCAAGGGTTAACTCATTGTTGTTAATGTAGCCTTACACTCTACAAGGCAGCATGAATGGAGGGAGGGGAGACAGCATGGCAGACAGAGAGAGAGAGACAGACACCCTGTGTGCGAGAGATGCCCATTGCTCCTTTAAGTACGCTGACCCCACTCTTAAGTACACTGCCTTTTAAAATTAATCAGCAAGCTGAGGCGACAGCTGCTGCCAGGAAGCTCCCTCCATCCTGAGCCCTGTTGTGTCCCCCCCCTTGCTCTATGGAAGATGGGGTAAGCAGGGTGCAGGAGCAGGGGGGACACCCTGACATTAGCCCCCCACTACCCCCCCAAAGCACAGCAAGCAGGAGGCTCCAGGGAGCAGCTCCAAGGCAGAGGGCAGGAGCAGCACATGGCAGTGGGGGGGAGGGACAGCTGAACTGACGGCAACTGATAGCCTGCTGGGCGGCTGCCACACAGGGGACTTAGGGAAACGGGGAGACGATGGGGGGGCTGCCGGTCCACCCTGGTTCCAAGCCTCCACCAGCTTGCTGCAACAGGCTGCTCTTCCTGCAAGCAGTGGACAAAGCAGGCGGCTGCCAAACATTATAAGGAAGCATTGTACAACTTTAAACGAGCATGTTCCCTAACTGATCAGCAACATAATGACGAAACGTTAACCGGGAACACTTTAAGTGAGGAGTTACTGTAGTTTACAGTAGTTTTAATTTGTAGCCTATCATTTTTAACAGTATGTTCTTTTAAATAATACTCATGAATATAAATGTACTGCTCCATCTTTAGTCACCTTTTTTTTTTTTTTTTTTGTAGATCTAAGTTTGGAATTCAATTTTGAAACTACTTCTATCCCTTTGGCCATTCATTAAGGTAAGAATATAATTCTACTAACCTGGGTCTCATCTTTATCTCCTCCATTTCACTTGCCCCACATTCAAGCCACATCCAAATCCTGCCACCTCTTCTCCTGGACACCTAAAATCTTGCCTAGAAACAGTTTTTGTACTGCTTTAACTCTCTCTGAGTAGAAACTGATACAGTTGAAACAGAACAATCCCTTAATGTGGACATAGTTACTTCGTAACAATATAACCTTATTTTTCAAGCTCTGACAGCAGAACATGGGGAAGGAAATACATAAACGTAAGGGCCTTCAAGAAGCAAATCCAAATGCTGCAGCCCTTGGTTGACGTCCTCGTCCAAAAATCCCCAACTCTCTATCCTTTGTAATCCTCTGAGAACTCCAGGGCCACCACTTCCTACACCCTCAACATATCACTTGGTATCACAGGGGGCATCAGTACCCCAACCACTCCACACTGGTAAGCAGCAAGGAAAAGCACAGCTTCACATACACCAACTGTGGTTCTCACAGATCAGCGTATGTGTAGCCTCAGACTACATTTTTTCCACTCAAATGGACATTAAAATTAGAAAGGAAGTAAACATTTACTTTTCCCTCTGTGAAGTTACGTTAAAAAATTGTATAACATTGCCTATGAGGTTTTTTGCAAACTACTTTTTGCTCTGTTCACCCCTCCCCCTGCATAAAATTTTATTTTTGGAGAATCAAATTAGTTATTAGTTCACAACAAATATTGCAGAATGTAATGCTCTTGTAAATGCACAAACACCACATAATTCACAGCTTCAAGAAAATACCCATTTTTAAATATACAAACTTAGCAGCATCCAAAGCTCCAGGCCCAGAGAACACTCCAGCCAGCACAGATCACTACTAGGTTTGATCTTTAAAGTGCTCTTTCTAAGCCTCCATCATATGCACAAGTTCCTCTTTGGACTCCTGTAATAGCCTTTGTGTCTAGCTGTTCAAAAATCAGCAGACAGCTACTCAACCTCCGCCCTCCAACCTGGCAGCAGCTTTTCCCCCTTTGCATTACAGATACGATGCAGGACACAACAGGCAGCTATAACCATCTGGATATTTTTCTGAGATCCAATCTAATAAATAAACACTGCCAGCATCCCTTCAATCTACCAAAAGCACATTCTAAAGTAATTCTGCACCTGCTAAGCAAGTAGTTGAATCTTTCCGCGGTGCTGTTGAGGTGGCAAGTGTATGGCTTCATGAGCCAGGAGAGTAAGAGGTAGGATTGCTCCCCCAGAATTATTGGCATTTCAGTATCACCAATGATAATGTGTTGATCAGGAAACAATGTCCCTACTTGCAGCTTTCTGAACAGTCTTGTGTTCTTAAAGATTCAAGCATCAAGCACTTCCCTGACCAGCCCACAGTGATATCAGTGAAAGGGCTCCAGTGATTCACCAATGGGTGCATAACCACAGAAAAATAGTGTTTTCTGTTGATGTACTTTGTAGCAAGAAGTGCAGGTGCCAAAATAGGAATATACATGCTGTCTGTTGCCCTTCTGCAGTTTGGGAAACCCATTGTTGCAAATCCAGCCACTATTTCTTGCACATTGCTAAGAGTCAGAGTCCTGCATAGCAAGAGATAATTAATGGCACTAAACACCTGCATGACCATGGCCCTTACTGTGGATTTCCCAACTTCAAAATGACTTCCCAATGACCAATAGAATGTGGCGTTGCAAGTTTCCAGAGTGCAATCGCCATTTGCTTCTCCATTGTCAATGCAGCTTTCATTCTGGTGTCCCTGAACTGAAAGGCTGGAGCAAGCTCGGCACACAGATCCAGGAATATGGCCTCTCTCATCTGAAAGTTCTGCAGCCACCACTTGTCACACCAAACTTATATTACAATCTGACACCACCAGTCAGTGCTCATTTCCCAGCCCCAGAAATGGAACTCTACCATTTGTAGCTGCTCTGTGTTACCAGCAACAATCATGAATTGTTTTTCACTACATCACTCAGCAAACTGTTCTCCAAGAAATTGTCATGTTCCCCGTTGTTTTAGTATTTCCTGTGGGTCTGCAAATGCAGGAGAATAGTGCATCCTGTTTATGTAATGTTCATGACAGTTTCTTTCAGAGGTGGCAGAAACCAGAAAGTGCATGTGAGGTTTTGTTTTTTTTTTAAAGGCACAAAAATTATAGAATGGGATGAAAAAAGTCACATGCTGGGAACTTGACCTTTAACTCCCAGAGATCTCTAGGACAGTCACTTCTATGCCACAGCACATTATAAAAATTTCCCCAGAAGGCATAGCACTGGATGGTGGCATATAGCACACTGGACTACCTACCCACAGCGCACTGTACTTTGCATTGACACAAGTACTCCTCATGAGTATGTACAGCACCAACACAAGCAACCAAGTATGCACACAAGGAATACACACACTAGGAATACACAAACTTTGGTGGCTGTACACCAGCATAACTTGTGTCAACCATAGTTTGTGTTTTACACATGGCCAAAGAATCACCTCTCTCTTTGAAGCCATTGAGAAACTTGCCGACTAACACTTGATATATAATTTGCATGCTCTATTTACATGAATTTAAAATATACTGTATACTTGTTTAACCCATTCCCTCTACCCTTCCTTTAACTTGTTTGTCTTTAGACCACAAGCAACTTGTGATACCTTCTGAACTCTGAATAAGTTTTAATTTATACAAAACAAGGATTTTGCTCATGAGAAATTTTCAGTTTTACAGCAGAGTGCCCTACTATTTCTAAGGTTTAGACAATGTCAATTTCACTCCGCTGAGAAGCTCTGAGCACTAGATGAAGCACTGAAACTGGATAGACTCAGTAAGACAGCTCTACCAGCTTGTCACACCTGAAAGGTTTTCCTAGCAAACACAAGGGTTAGAAGCAGGGTTTTTTTAAAATTAGTATGAAGGTTTACAATTTGCACAAGTTTTCCTCATTTACTAGGGAGTTTCTCACTCACCACTGATGAATGGGTTTGTCAGGATATAGCTTATTCTAATCCTTTCCTTACTTATCTAGGACAGTCAGATGTTTTTCTTCCACCTGTACTAAAAAATCCTTCCAGACCAACCCAGGGTTTGGCTAGAAATGTTTTTCATCTTATATTTCTTTTGGTCCAGTTCACATTCCTTTTTTAACTTCTTGTCAAAAAAGGGGGATTCAATTACCATGTTTTATGCTAATTCGAAACCAAAAGTTTTTGCATCCCTGAAAAATTCTTTAGATTCATTTTCTTAACCTTCAATACACAACAATCATTCTCATTCCAGAAAAGAATGAGAACCTACTATTTATAAATCAATTTTAAAAAAAGCCATCTTTCAAGGCACAGATTCATCAGTCTGGTCAAGTGTACAGAAATCACATGATTATAAATTTTGTAAAGGGACCAATACAATGCCAGATTAAAGAGGCCAAACAGGAGGAAACTTTAGACCACAGAAACAGAAACGAAAAGTCACTACCATACACAGAATTTGATTTCTTTTGCTCCTTGAGCAAAGTGCAACTAACTTAACTGTGTCTGCAAAAAAAGCTATAACTCAGTTTATTCCGGTGTTTAAGCAATACATTGCAACAGCATTTTGAAGTTAAATTTTAGGGATGTGCATGAATGGACTGTGTTTTCAGATTTAACGTACTCTAAAATATTAGGCAATATAAGGGTATAATTTCCATTTTTCTATTTTTGACCAAATCTGCAACATTCAGTATTTTCTACCTTCCAAATCCCTAAGAAAACCTGAAGAACTCTGCTTCAAGGAAATCCTTTATTAAATCTCAGACCTCAAAATAAAATTTCTTCCCTCTTACCAAAAGTGTTATGACGCTCTTGCTCAGATTGCCTTGAAAAAATTAATGATGTAAATCAAAAAAATACAGAATACTCACAAAAAAGAGGATGGCATCCAAGTAACACTGACTGCTCTTGACAGAGAGAAAGGAAGGCACAGGGGGAAAAATGTAAACACTACAAATGACAGTTTTAGAAGTTTCGTACTGTAGAAAGGTAGTTATCATAAGAGCTAAAATGTAGGACAAAATTACAGGGGAGACTTAAGAGGACAAGCCAAAAAGCAAAGGACACATAGGAAATAAGTAGTCCATATTTTTATTTTCAAAGTATTTCACAGACTACTTATTGTATTTCAAAAATCACCTCTGTTCCTGTCTCACCTCTGAAGATGGAAATACAAATATGCATATTGTCCATGGCCCTGATCCTGCAATCAGACCTGCATGGGTGAACCACAGCATTTGTGCAGATTTCCACAGAAGTCAATGAACTATGTAAGAGCAAAGTTCTCTCACATTAATCAGACTGAAAAATCATAGTACTTGGGGGGGGGGGGTCGTCGCACAATTTGAATGATATATGTAGAACAGTCCAAGAAAGAAATAATATTTTATTCAGGGCTTGAAATATCTTCTCACTAATAAGAAATAGTCGATTATGAGAACAAGAGTTATCAGTTAGGTAGAATTTTAGATCATATTAAGTTTCTTTTTATTAGGACTGTCAAATATTTTAAAAAGTTAATTGCAAGATTAAAAAAATTGTGATTAATCACAGTTTTAATTGCACTATTCAAAAATAGAATACCATTTATTTAAATATTTTTGATGTTTTCTACATTTTCAAATATATTGATTTCATTTACAACAGAATATAAAGTGTATAGTGCTCACTTTATATTACTTCAGATATCTGCACTGTAAAAAAAAAGTATTTTTCAAATGTACATTTATTTTTACACACCTGCACTCAAAAATAAAACAATGCAATAGTTTAGAGCCTAGAGGTCCACTCATTCCTATTTCTTGTTCCGTCAATCACTAGGACAAACAAGTTGGTTTACATTTACAGGAGATGATGCTGACCGCTTCTTATTTAATCACCTGAAAGTGAAAACGGGTGTTTGCTTGGGACTACGGTAGCTGGCATTGCAAGGTATTTAGATGCCAGATATACTGAACATTTGTATCCCCCTTTATGCTTCAACCACCATTCCAGAGGACATGCTTCCATGCTGACTGGTTCTGCTCCATAACGATTCAAAACAGTGAGGACTGATATACATTCATTTTCATTATCTGAGTCAGATGCCACCAACAGAAGGTGGATTTTCTTTCTGGTGGTTCAGGTTCTGTAGTTTCTGCATCAGTTTGTTGCTCTTTCAAGACTTCTGATAGCATGTTCCACACCTCGTCCTTCTCAGATTTTGGATGGTACTTCAGATTCTTAAACCTTGGGTCGAGTGCTATAGCTATCTTTAGAAATGTCACATTAATACCTTCTTTTCATTTTGTCAAATCTGCAGTGAAAGTGTTGTTAAATTGAACATGTGATGAGTCATCACTCAAGACTACCATAACACAAAATACATGGCAGAATGCAGGTAAAACCACAGAGTAGAAGACATACAATTCTCCCCGCAAGGAGCTCAGTCAAAAATTTAATTGACACTTTTTTTTAAAATGAGCGTCATCAACATGAAAGCATGTCCTCTAGAACGGTAGTTGAAGCATGAAGAGGCATACAAAGGTTTAGCATATCTGGCACATAAATACCTTACAATAGTAGCTACAAAAATGCCAATGCAAATGCCTGCTCTGACTTTCAGGTGACATTGTAAATAAGAAGCGGGCACTATTATCTCTCATAAATGTAAACAAACTTGTTCGTCTTTGCGATTGGCTGAACAAAAATTAGTACTAAGTGGACTTGTAGGCTCTAAAGTTTTACGTTGTTTTGTTTTCGAGTGCAGTTATGGAACAAAAAATATACATTTGTAAGTTGCACGTTCACAATAAAGAGATTGCACTACAGTACTTGTTCAAGGTGAACTGAAAAATAGTATTTGTCTTTTTTATAGTGCAAATATTTGTAATAAAAAATAAACAGTTACTCACCTTCTTGTAACTGTTGTTCTTCAAGATGTGTTGCTCATACCTATTGCAATTAGGTGTGTGCGCGCCATGTGCACAGTTCACCAGAAGGTTTTTCCCCTAGCAGCATCTGTCAGGTCAGCTCTGGAACCCCCTGGAGTTGTGCCTTCACGGTACCACATATAGGGCCCTGCCGGCCCACCAGCTCTCCAGTTCCTTCTTGCCAGATACTCCAGCAGAGGAGAAGGGAGGTGGGCTTGGAATGGATATGAACAACACATCTCGAAGAAGAACAGTTACAAGAAGGTAACTTTCTTCTTCTTCTTCGAGCGCTTGCTCATATAGATTCCAATTAGGTGACTCCCAAGCCTTACCTAGAAGGTGGGGTCACAGTTTATATAATTGCTGATTGAAGCACGGCCCTGCCGAACACTGCATCATCCCTGGCATGCTGGGTGATGGTGTAATATGAAGTGAAGGTGTGGACCGAAGACCAGGTAGCCACTCTGCATATCTCCTGGATCGGTACCTGGGCCAGGAAGGCTGCCGAAGATGCCTGAGCTCTGGGGGAGTGCAGAGTCAGAGTCAGGGTAGGGATCTTTGCGAGATCATAACAAACCCGGATACAGGATGTGATCCACGACGATATCCTTTGCGTAGACACCGGGAGGCCTTTAATCCCATCTACTACTGCAACAAACAGCTGGTTTGACTTGTGGAATGGCTTAATTCGCTCAATATAAAAGGCCAATGCATGCCACACATCCAGGGAATGAAGCCTCTGCTCACGGCTATTGACATGGGGTTTCGGGAAAAAGACCGGAAGAAATAGGTCTTGACTGGCATGGAAATTTGAGACTACCTTCGGACGGCATGCCAGGTGAGGTCGCAAATGCACCTTATCTTTGTAAAAAAAGTGGTACATGAAGGGTCGGATGTGAGAGCCTTGAGCTCGGATACCCTTCTGGCTGATGTTATTGCAACCAAAAAGGCCACCTCATAGGAAAGGTAGAGAAGTGAGCATGTCGCTCATGTCGGGATCGAATAGGGGTCCCATCAGCCTCGAGAGCACAAAGTTAAGGTGGCAAGAGGGGGTGGGCCACTGAATATAAGGATGTAATCAGTCCAATCCCTTGAGAAACTGCCACACCATTTCATTAGTGAAGATAGTGTATCCATTGTCTCCTGGGTGAAAAGCTGAGATGGCAGCCAAGTGAACTTTTATCAAGGAGTGAGACAAGCCCTGCTGTTTCAGCTTTAGGAGATAGTCCAAGATAAAGGGGACCAATGATTGTGTTGGAGGGAAACGACTCTGCGAGCACCAAATCACACATCTTTTCCACTTGACTAGGTAAGTCACTCTGGTCGAATGTTTTCTGCTACCTAGAATAACCTCCCTAACAGGGTCTGAGCATGTGAGTTCTAGTGGGTTCAACCACACAGCTTCCAAGCTGTAAGGTGGAGAGACTCGAGACTGGGATGTTGGAGCTTTCCGTTAAGTTCAGTGATGAGGTCCAGAATTAACAGTAGAGTGATTAGAGTATCCACCGATAGCTCCAGTAGCATGGTGTACCAATGCTGACATGTCCAGGCGGGTGCTACCAGGATCACCAAGGTTCTGTCGGTCTGAATTTTGAGGAGGACCTTGTGAATCAATGGTATAGGAGGGAATGAGTAGAACAGGCAGTCCTTCCATGGAAGCAAAAATGTGTCTGCCAACGAATCAGGGCTGTGGTTCAAGAAGGAGCACTGTTGTAGGCATTTTCTATTGGCCCTTGTAGAGAACAGATCGGTCTGTGGAACTCCCCACCTCTGGAAGATATTGCTTATTACATACGGGCGTACAGACCACTCATGATTGTGGAAAGACCTGCTGAGGTGGTCTGCTAGTTCGTTCTGTGACCCTGGAAGGTAGGATGCTTCCAAAAGTATGGAGTGTGCTATGCAGAACTCCCAAAGCTTGAGGGCTTCCCCACACAGGAGAGAGGAACATGCTCCCCAGTCTACTGATATAAAACATCGGTGTTGTATTGCCAGGACTGATATGCACTTGCCCTCCAGAAAGGCCTGACATGCCAGTCAGACTGCCCGGACTTCCCTTACATTGATGTGAAGCATCTGTTCCTCCTGGGGCCTGGAGTTCTGTGTTCTCCAAGGTGTGCCCCCCACGCCATGACCGGGGAATCAGTGGTCAGACATAGGGATGGACGGATGGAAAAACACAACCCATGCACACATCAAGTGCAGGTCAAGCCACCAGTGAAGAGACTTGAGAACCTCTGGTGGAAGGATAACCCCCACGTCCAGGCTGTTGCTGCTTGGTTGATACACCAACGCTAGCCAAGCTTGGAGAGATCTGAGTCTGAGCCTTACATGTTGCAATACATACGTGCAAGATGCCATGTGATCTAGGAGTTTTAAGCAACTCCTTACTGTGGTTATAGGGAATCGTTCAAGGTCCTGTATGATGTCATGAATGGCCTGGAAGCAGGACTGAGGTAGGAACACACTGGCCTGTGTTGAGTCTAGCACTGCCCCTATGAACTCTATTATCTGAGTAGGGCTGAGCATTGACTTTTGAGTGTTCAGAAGGAGGCCCAATGCATTGAAGGTGGATCTTATGAGGGAGACATGCCGATCCACTTGTGTTCTGGACCGGCCTTTGACTAGCCAGTCATCTAGGTAAGGAAATACCTCAACCTGCCTTTTCTGCAGAAAAACGGCCACGACAGACATACATTTGGTGAACACACAAGGTGCCAATGATAGGCCAAATGGTAGTACTGTGAATTGGTAGTGGGAACTCCTGACTGTAAACCTTAAGCAGCACCTATGCAGCTGAATATAACTGAATATAAGAAATCTTGATTTTACACTCTGTCATACGAACAGCTAAAAGAGAAATGCCTCAAAAGAATTCTTATTTTTCTAGTTTCCAGAAGCGATTCCTGTCCCAGTTACAATCAAAATGCAGCTGGCTGTGGCAGTGCATAAATGTATATATAAATATGTAGGGTGTGTGTGTGTGTGTGTGCGCACACGCACACAATCGTGTAAAAGACGTCTTTTACGCTGATATACAGAAATTACAGAAATATGAAAGTATGCATCCTTCAAGTCAATGGCGGCATTCCAATCTCCTGGATCCAGGGACGGAATGATAGTGGCCAAAGAGATAATTCAAAACTTTAGTTTCTTCATGACCCTGTTGAGATTGCACAGGTCCAAGACAGGTCTGAGGCCCCCTTTTTGATTTTCATATTGGGAAACACCAGGAATAAAACCCCTTTCCCTTGAGCTCCAGCAGAACCTCCTCCACAGCCCCTGCTGATAGGAGGGTTTGTAACTCCTGGACGAGAAGCTGCTCAAGAGAAGGGTCCCTGAAGAGGGATAGAGAAAGGGGGTGGGGGGAGGGGAGGAAAATTGGAGAGAATATCCCATTTCAACAATGTGGAGGACCCAACAGTCTGAGGTGATTTGGGACCACACCTGGTAGAAATGGGACAGGCGTTCCGAAAATGGAGAAAGAAGGATCCAGTTGAGAAGTTGATATAAAGTCCTTGGGAGCATCCTCAAAAGGTTTGCCTTGGGCCTGGTGGCTGCCTAGAGGACCCAATCCCCCTGTTATTCGGGGGTTGGGATTGGCAACGGCAGTTCTGATTTCTGGGATACCTTCGGTTCTGGTCCTGCCTAGACTGCTGCTGGTATGGTCGTGTCGTGGGCTGCAGCCTAAACTGTCTACACTGGGTGGCAGGGGTGTGCAGTCCCAGCCATCTCAGAGTGGCTCGGGAATCTTTCAAACTGTGGAGTCTTGAATACATTTTCTCTTAAAATAACATGGCCCCCTCGAAGGGAAGGTCCTGAATTGTCTGTTGGACCTCCCTGGGGAGGCCCAAGGGCTGCAGCCATGAGCAATGGCACAATGCGATGTTTGAAGACACTGTTCACGTTGCAGAGTCCGCAGAGTCTAATTCCACTTGCAGCGACGTCCTGGCAACCATCTTGCCCTCGTCCACGAGAGCCAAGAATTCCAGCTTAGAGTCCGGTGGGACGTGGTCTGAGAATTTGGACATCGCATCCCATGACAAAGTTATAATGGCTAAGGATCACTTGTAGGTTTGCAATCCAAAGCTGGAGCCCTCCATTGGGGTATATCTTCCTCCCGAAGAGGTCCAGCTTCTTTGCGTGCTTAGCTCGAGAGGTAGGCCCTTGCTGCCCCTTGCGGTAACAGCCGCCACCACCACTGAGTCTGGTGGGGGGTGGGTAAACAAATACAGATAGCCCTTGGAGGGCACAAAGTACTTTCTCTTGACTCCCTCAGCTGTAGGAGGCAGAGAGGATGGTGTTTGCCATAGAGTTTCTGTCCTCCTGAACGGTCTTTATCAGGGGAAGGGCCACCCCTGCAGGGGATAAAATGTCCACCACTGGGTCTGACACCTCAGTGACCTCCTCCAACTGTACCCCGAGGTTCTGAGCGACCTTCCTCAGAAGTTCAAGGTGGGCTCTGCCATTGGGAAGGCGAGATCCCAAGGATGTTCCTGCCAATGCCCAACTGGCTCCTCCAAACGCTGCAGCTCCACCCCCAAGTCGGAATCCACCTCAGTGGCAGCCGGAGTACTAAGTGTAGCCACAGTGCTGGGTGTCAGTCTTCCGACGCTGCTTCTTCGGGACAGGAAACTGTGAGCGGTGCCGAGATTGATGCCGCGCCATGCTCAGCGCTGGGGAATGCTGGTGCTGAGGGTCTCTGACCCCAGAGTCCTTCCTCGGCATCTCCTGGACCAAGGCCAGCGCGCTGCACTCTGACCCTGAAGAGCCTGTTGCCATGTCCATTGGGCTCGACTTATATTGAGGGAGGAGCGTATAGACCATTAGCAGTAACTTTAGTCTGTGGTCCCTCTCTTCATGCGGGGACAAAAGCTCCTACAGATCTTGAACCTGTCTGCTTGATGGAACTCCCCCAAGCACTTTAGACAAGCTGAATGTGGGTCGTCCTTGGGTATAGGCTTCTGGCAAACCCCACACGGCTTAAATCCGTGGGTCCGAGGCACACACCCCAGTATCCCAAGTCCAAATGTCTAACTACAACAATTTTTTTTAAACTATTTACAGAAAACTACACTAGAGGATCGCTCATTGAACACGAAACACCAAATGCTTCAACAACTGTCACTGATGGTAAGAAAGAACTGGAGAGGCAGTGGGTCGGCAGAGTCCTATTCGCGGCACCATGAAGGCGCGGCTCCAGAGCTGACCCAATGGATGCTGCTGGAGAAAAACCTTCTGGCGAACTGTGCACACGGCGCACACACACCTAATTGGAATCGATATGAGCAAGCACTCAAAGAAGAAGAATATAAAGTGAGCACTGTACACTTGTATTCTGTTTTGTAATTAGGTTGACAGTCCTACTTTATCATTGTGGGAAAAACCCTTACAAATGTGAACAGATGCAGTACTGTTTTTCCAAGCCTGCAGATCTCCAGGTTCACATGCTTCCGATACTGCTCACAGGCAAGGTCAGGACCCCCCAGATATTCTACCCTTATCTGCACAGGAGCTGTTGCAACAATATTCCATAACCTAAAGTTTTCATTTTTTAAAGAAAATTACTTTTCTAGCTCCAATGGATTAACATGAACCATGTCAACTGACGCACACTGTTGCCTTCTTGTGAGGGCAGACAGCCTGAAACAATACCTCAGAGAAGTGTGAATGCTCACTGATCTCTAGGACTCTGAAACCTAAAGATAATGGAAATGTCAACATTGTCAAGTATTTCATTACTGATCATTTTAGCACAAGCATCCAACATGCTTACCCCACAGTCTAATACCCTCCCCTTATTTTTTTGGGTGTGAAAAGTCCAAACTATCAAAAACTACAGCTTCCCCCAACATTTTCTATAACACAATTATCAAAAACAAAAATCTGCAGCATATCAAAAGTTAAGTGGGGGGACAGTAAAAATAAATTTTATAGTAAAAAATAACTAAAGGGTATACTATACTGATCATATTATTAATATCAAATTTATATAAATTTAAAAAATTGACATTTTAATTAAGACACCACAGAATTTCCAACATGCAGTTCTGCATAACCCATGCACTCTGTGGCAGAGCACAATGGGCCTCACTCAGCTTCCCATGGAGAAGCAAAGTAAGATTGACAATCACTAGAATCAGCCACTGGTATTATTGAGGCGAAAAACACCTAAAAAATTAATCAAGCTACATCTGCAGGCTGGGAAAGAAGAGGTAAAAATGGTTATAATTTCTATTCTGATACTGTGTACATGATGTAAACACACACAAGGAGAACTACCCATGAAGGTCTCCCCAGAGAAGAGCTAACGGCTCTAACTCCAACAGATGCTTTGCCTGTCAGTGAACCAGTAGTTTATTAGAGGGAAGTCCTGGTCTAGTGAACAGATCATTTCAAAGCAAGGGGAGGCTGGTGTTGTGAGAAATATATACTCTATGTAAACAATATATACACTATATGTAAACAGTTACTAGATAAGGTGCCAGTAGATGGCACTCATGAATACGTAGCAGTTCCTGATTTTGTAGGACCAATAAACCTTGTACTGCAAATGCCTTTCTTTGTGCAGCTCCTTACTTCAGCTTTTAACAGCTGGGGACTACTACTGTAGACACTTGCTATATGGATGGAAGAGGTTTTTCTGCCAATGTTGGTAATTCACATCTCTGAGAAGAGGCAACTAGGTCAAGGGAATAATACTTTTGTCCATTTAGCTAAGTTGACCTAACCTCTGGAGTAAACACAACCATGAAGAAGCAGGTGGGAGAGTTCAGGAAGCAGGTGGGAGAGATACAGGAGGAGATGGCTAGGCTGAGAAGCATCCATGCCCATGAGGAATTCCTCATATTCCTTGAGAGTATTCATACGGAGACATCCAAGGCTGAGGAAGTTATCCAGCTACAGCGGATTGCTTTCACACCACTGGGGGAGGAGGATATGGCTCTGTCACTGGGAGGACACTAGCTGCTGGTTACTTCTGGCACTAGGCAGTGTTCCACCCCTATTCCCAACCCAGCCACCATGGTAATGGAGAACCATTATGCAGCCCTGGCAATGAGGAATCACCCCCAAAAGGAGGAGGAGGAGAAGCCATATAACCCAAAGGCTAGGAGGATCGCAGCCACCACTCCCAGGAAGAAATGTAGGGCAGTGGTAGTTGGTGACTCTCTTCTGAGCGGTATGGAAGAAACCATCTGTTGCCCTAACATGGCATCCCGCGAGGTATCCTGCCTGCCAGGGGCCCGTATCCGAGAAGTTACGGGGGATTGTCGAGGATCATCCGGCCCTCTGACTACTACCCCATGTTACTCATCCATGTGGGCACTAATGATACTGCGAAAGAAGTGACTACAGGGCTCTGGGAGCAAGGGTGAAGGAGTTGGGAGCGCAAGTGGTGTTCTCTTCAATCGTTCTGGTCAAGGGTAAGGACCCACGCAGAGACAGATGCATCCCGGAGATGAATGCCTGGCTGCGAGGATGGTGTTGCCAGGAGGGCTTCGGCTTCCTTGACCACAGAATGCTGTTCCAGGAAGGACTGCTAAGCAGAGATGGGGTCCACCTATTGAGAAAGGGGAAGAGCATATTTGGATACAGACTGGCTAACCTAGTGAGGAGGGCTTTAAACTAGATTCAAAGGGGGCAGGTGACCAAAGTCCACAGGTAAGTCAAAAACATGGAGACCTGGGAGAAAGGTCAGTATTTGGGGGGACCATGGGCTGTTTTAGCAGGGATAAGACAGAACTGGAGGGGGGGGAGAGGGGGATCAAATCAGTATCTTAGATGTCGGTATACTAACTGCAAGAAGTATGGTGAATAAGCAGGGAGAACTCTAAATGCTAGTAAATAAACACAAGTATGACATAGTTGGCATCACAGAATTAATACACGACTGAAATATTGGTATAGAATGGTACAGCTTGCTCAGGAAGGACAGGCTGGGAAAAAATGGAGGAGGTGTTGCCTTATATATTAAAAATTTATACAACTTGGGACTGAGGTTGAGATGGAAACAGGAGACAGACTTGTTGAAAGTCTCTGGGTAAGGATAAAAAAGGCATAAAAAACAAGGGGTCTACTGCAGAGCATCTAACCAGAAGAAGAGGTGAATGAGGCTTTTTTTAAATAATTAACAAAATCATCCAAAGCACAGGACTTGGTGGTGATGCGGGACTTCAACTACTCAAACATCTGTTGGGAAAATAACATAAAGCACAAATTATCCAACAAGTTCTTGGAATGTATTGGAGATAATTTTTTATTTTAGAAGGTGGAGAAAGCTACTGGGGGAGAGGCTGTTCTAGATTCGATTTTGATAAATAAGGAGGAACTGGTTGAGAATTTGAAAGTGGAAGGCAGCTTGGGTGAAAATGATCATGAAATGGTAGAGTTCATGATTCTAAGGAATGGTAGGAGGGAGAACAGCAAAATAAAGACAACAGATTTCGAGAAGGCAGACTTTAGCAAACTCAGGAACTTGGTAGGTAAGAGCCCATGGGAAGCAAATCTAAGGGGAAAAACAATTGAAGATGGTCGGCTGTTTTTCAAAGAGATATTATGAACGGCCCAAGAGCAAACTATCCCACTGCATAGGAAAGATAGGAAATATGGCAAGAGACAACACTGGCTTTATCAGGAGATCTTCAATGATCTAAAAATCAAAAAAGAGTCCTACAAAAAGTGGAAACTAGGTCAAATTACAAAGGATGAATATAAAACAAACACAAGTATGTAGGGACAATATTAGATAGGCCAAGACACAAAATGTGATCAAACTAGCTAGAGACCTAAAGGGTAACAAGTAAAAATGCTACAAATACATCAGAAGCAAGAGGAAGACCAAGGACAAGATAGGCCCATTACTCAAAAAGGGGGGGTGGGGGAACCAATAACAGAAAATGTGGAAATGGAAGAAGCGCTGGAAGTGAATGACTTATTTGTTTCGGTCTTCACCAAGAAGGTTGATGGCGATTGGATGTCTAACATAGTGAATGACAGTGAAAAATGAGGTTGGATCAGAGGGTAAACTAGGGAAAGAAGAGTTAAATACTACTTAGAACAAATCATGTCAAACCCACCTGATAGCTTTCTTTGACAGGGTAACAAGCCTTGTGTGTAGGGGGGAAGTGGTAAACATGGTATATCTTGACTTTAGTAAAGCTTTTGATACTGTCTCACATGACAGTCTCATAAACTAGGGAAATGCAACTGAGATGGAGCTACTATAAGGTGGGTGCATAACAGTTTGGAAACCATTTCCAGGGAGTAGTTATCAGTGGTTTACAGTCATTGTGGAAGGGCATAACAAATGGAGTTCCGCAGGGATCAGTTCTGGGTCTGGTTCTATTCAATTTCTTCATCAATGATTTAGATAATGGCATAGCGAGTACACTTAAAGTTTGCCGATGATACCAAACTGGGAGGAGTTGCAAGTGCTTTGGAGGATAGGATTATATAATTCAAAATGATCTGGACAAACTGGAGAAATGGTCTGAGGTAAATAGGATGAAATTCAGTAAGAACAAATGCAAAGTACTCCATTTAGGAAGGAACAATCAGTTGCACACATATGAAATGGGAAATGACTGCCTAGGGAAGGAGTACTGCGGAAAGGGATCTGGGGATCATAGTGGATCACAAGCTAAACACGAGTCAACAGTGTAACACTGTTGCAAAAAGAGCAAACATGTATTAGCAGGAGTGTTGTAAGCAAGACACAAGTAGTAATTCTTCCGCTCTACTCAATACTCCAGTTGAGGCCTGATCAGTGTGATGTCCAGTTCTGGACACCACATTTCAGGAAAGATGTGAACAAATTGGAGAAAGTCCAAAGAAGAGCAACAAAAATTATTAAAAATCTAGAAAACATGACCTATGAGGGAAGATTGAAAAAATTAGGTTTGTTTAGTCTGCAAAAGAGAAGGCAAGCGGGGAGAACAGTTTTCTAGTACATAAAAGGTTGTTACAAGGAGGGAGGAGAAAAATTGTTCTCCTTAACCTCTGAGGATAGGACAAGAAGCAATGGGCTTAAATTGCAGCAAGGGAGGTTTAGGTTGGACATTAGGAAAAACTTCCTAACTGTCAGGGTGGTTAAGCACTGGAATAAATTGCCTACGGAGGTTCTGGAATCTCCATCATTGGAGATTTTTAAGAGCAGGTTAGACAAACGCCTTTCGGGGATGGTCTATATAATACTTAGTCTTTTGTAGTGATCATCAAGGTGGGCCATTTCCAGCAGCTGACAAGAACGTCTGAGGAACAGTAGGGGGAAATGGAAACTGCTGGAAATGGCCCACCTTGATGATCACAACAAAAGGTTCCCTCCCCCTCCCCTCCTGCTGGTAATAGCTCACCTTAAGTGATCACTCTCTTGTTACAGTGTGTATGGTAACACCCATTGTTTCATGTTCTCTATGTATATAAATCTCCCCACTGTATTTTCCACTGAATGCATCCGATGAAGTGAGCTGTGGGTCACGAAAGCTTATGCTCAAATAAATTTGTTAGTCTCTAAGGTGCCACAAGTACTCCTTTTCTAATTAAATTGTTGTATTTAACTAAAACAACAATGTTAAGTATTGTGGATTATTTTCTTCAACAGCAAACATAATATTTTAACAAAACAAGGCTATGTCCCTCACTTCTCACACTCAGAAAGACCTCAAGACTTCTAGAATATGCTGCTCAAACAGCTTCACTTTTGTTTCTACTGCCTGTCCCTCCCTTCTCATATTTATCTCCAAACTTCTTCTTTTTGTCCAGATCTATTCTGCCCCCAACAATCTTCTATTCATTGAACTTTTTGAAACTTTGCACTTCTGGAGAGAGGTAAGGGATTGTCTCTGTGTACAGAAATTTGCAGTGGGACAATAGGGTTGAGATCTGTTATTTCTCACCTCTATATATTATGTATTTATTTAGTTAAAACAATTTTTGCTGTTAGCAAGCATATTTCTCTCTGGAGACACAAATCCACAGTTTGAGAACTGTAAAACTAATCCTCCCTGATGGTGGTATCTCGACTGAGCACTGACTCCCATTGGGTAGATAGAAAGATTATTCTAAATAATCTATACAGAAGCCCTTGGAACACCATAAGATTGGGTCCCTAATCCATGAACTACTGGAACTCATTTACAAAACTTTTCTTAAACATTACATGACTATATTGTCTCATACTACAGCATTAGAATAGATACTCATCATGGAATAGGGATTATACATCTTAATTAAAACTATTTTTAGATAAATTTTTTGAGGGGAAAAACCTATCCAAAAAATCCTTTTTTTTTTTTTTTTTTTTTTTTAAATCATTGATTTTTATCCACCCTGTTTTCTGATAGGGAAGCAAAGTGAATCTGCAAGAGGAATGTGACCGGGATCCCATATTTAGCTTTAATATGAGTTTTAAGGTCAAGTCCTTCACAAACAGAAACAGCATTTGCACACAAGGCAGCAGCGCTGGGCTCTATTTAGTTTGCCTGTGTGTTTAGAATAACTGGATTAGCTAGTTTATTTTTTACATTTGGACACTGTGTCTTGAGGTGTCCAGGTGTACCACACAAATGACATACCACTTATCTTCCCTTAGAGTATGAGTTTCTCTGTTCTGGGCTTCCATGAGCTTCTTCATCAGCATTTGGGTTAAGTTTATTTTTAAGCTCTTTCTTCCTTTTAAACTGGGGTGAATAGTGATTATTCTTCCCATGGGGTTTATACCCTTCTCAAACCCTATTTTGGGTATACGTATCCACAATTTCTGCAGCACGTAGGACTGAATCAGGTTCTCTCTCACAGACAGCTGCTCTAATATTTTCAGGAACAATGTTTAAAAACTGTTCCAACATGATTAAATCCAGCAATTTTTCAAAACTCCCGTGTGCCTTTGCTCCCCTCAACCCACTTTTTAACAAAACCCATTAGTTTATGGGCACATTCCACAAAAGTACAATCATTAAACATTTTAAACTTTCTAAACTTAACCCTGTAAGATTCAGGAGTGACCTTGAATCGCCTTAACACAGAATCTTTAAACAGCACATAATTAAAGGCTTCTTGTTCCTCCAATTCATTAAATACTTGCTGGTTTTCCCAGTCAGTCAGTCAATCTGGTTAGCAGGACAGGCATTCGCTGCTCATCCAGGACCTTGTGCAGGACACATAGGTATTCAGAGGTGGACAAAAATTCCCGTGTCTTCAGTATCTTTGTAAATGGGGAAAATCCTTTCCCAGTTTTTACTGTTGTGGAGGGGAAGTGGAATTCCAGGCGACAGTGACTTTCTCTGCTCTTCCAACACTTGGAGCTGAAGTCTGAGTCCTCTTTTCAGCAGCCAATCATTCCATATGCCTTTCATGGGCTTCTTTCTGTATTTCAGCCATTTTCTGTTCATGTTCAAGTTGCAGCTTGTTTGCTGCCGTCTGCATTCTAATTGCTTCTGCCATATCAAGTGAGAGGTGCCCCTGCCTTCTGATCACTGGCCATTATCAGATTTTTTCAGTTCTTGCTCTGCGACTTTTTTCTTAAAAGACAACCCCCTCTGTAAGCACAATTCTTCAAGGGTCTTTCTGTCAAGATCGTCATACAATCCTTGCTCACTCAGGGTAACTGATTTTTAACCCTTAAACTCTCCAATATCAAAATTAATTTTTGACAAGCGTGTGGTTCTGATCCAAAAACCCAACTAACCTATGGTAATGTGTATCTTAACCAGACCACGCCACTGTGACCGGGTTTCCAGGGGAGCAGCTCTGAGGTCACTCAATTAGGGTGAACTGCAAAGAATGGGGCAGACAATCCCCAAAGCTGGTGGATATTTCAATACCTAGATTCATCAAGCCAGCACAAAACAGATTTAAACATTTTATTAAGATGATGTTTTAAAAAGTGAACGGTACAGAGTTGAAGCATAGAAGTTTCTTGTTATCAGGGAATAACGTACAGATTATCGAGAGTGAAAGTGAAGTTTGGTTTAGGATCAGATGGCGTAAGGAACACATAATCTGCAATATCCCCGATTGGGGGGTAAAAGGTTGACAAGTCAAAGTACAGACATTGAGATATGAGCATATGTTGTTCATAGAATGGCTATGTTCAGGTGTGTTCTACAATCCCTCAGTGGTTACCCAGAAGCCAACAACACAGTTCCCTTAAAGCGACCCGGTTTCAGGCCTCCACCAGACACCCAAGTCAAATATGACAAGTATTATTGAAAATCTTCATCATATAAGAATGTTCTACCAATCCCAAAAGATCAGACACATTACCTCCCAGGTTAATGAATATTCCAGATCTTACCCAAATACATACCTATAGCCAATGCTTATTAACTAAACTAAAATTTATTTAAAAAGAAAAAAGTATTGGTTAAAAGATCAGTATACATACAGACGTAAGTACAATTCTTGAGATTCAGATTCATAGCAGAGATGGTGAGCTTTGTAGTTACAAAGAGTTCTTTCAGAATTAGTTCATAGGTTATAGTCCAATGTTTATATTCAGGGTGATTCCAGGTTAGGACTGGAGATTTTAGCTTTTTGGCTTAAGCGTCCCCTGCATGAAGTATCAAGCAGATCTGATATAAAAAAAGATCAGAACCCAAGGGTACTTTATACAGTGTCAGGCTCTCTTTGATAGTTCAGATTCCTTATGCAAACAATAGGCAATCATGGCAATTTTGAAGAGGGTCTATTTCCCAAGCATCATCGGTAATTAGCTACCAAATTAACATAAGGCAATTTATCCATTAGGCAGTCTATCACAAACTCTGAAGAGACATATAGACATTATATCACCCAAGATTCATCTAAATATTAATATTCCCTTTTGATCTCTGAATCAATAGCTATAGTGACAGCCAGGAACTGTCTGTCTGTTTACATGGCTAACATTTAACAAGATATGAGTACATACATACAATTAGTATCACCCCTAATTTCTAACAATACAGGTTTGCATTTCAAAGTTCTAGCCTATCTACCATGGAATGGCCCTAATTACCATTCACATACTTTTCTAACATGTCTCTACAGGTTGACTCTGGGTCATTTAGCCTGTAGGATGCTTAACCCTTTCTGGCCATGTGTCACACTTTGTATAAGATTTGTTGCAATTATGTAACAGTGGTAGCAACAATGATTTGCGTGGTCATATTTTAATTAGATAACGTCACAAGGAATCACGCACTATTCCCTAGCAGTGCAGGTACATCGTTTCAGGCACCCAGAAGAGGTAAATCACAGTGGGGCTGGGGTCACCCGAGCCAGTGGCTCCTACCCTGAACCGGGACTTTCTCTTCCCCTGCAAGGAGTGGCTGGGACTGTGCCAGACCCACCCCCAGAAACTTCCCCCACTTGCAGGAAACTTAGTATCCTCCCCTGCTTCCTGCCCTCATTACTCCTCAACTATGGGGGGGGGGGAGGGGTCACTGTATGGGGAGCTGCTCCCCCATTCACGCAACCCCTGTGCATCCAGACCTCCCATACCGAGACACCCCTGCCAAGCCTCACCCGGTACATCCAGAACACCCTAGCCCTCCATATCCAAACCCCACCCCACTGAACCTCAACCCCTGCATCTGGAGCCCCCCTGCATCCAGACCACCCCCCACTGAACTCCCTGCACTCAAACACCCACCCTGATGCCTCACCCCCTGCACCACCCTGAGCCCCCAAATCCACATGCCCATGCCACTGACCCCCAACTAGCTGCACTCAGACCCCCACCCCACCAAGTCCCACTCCCACAGCACCCAGATCCATCCCCACTAAGACCCACTCATGCAGACTCCTCCACTGAGCCCCAACCACCTTCACCTGGAAGTCCCTGCAAAGTCCCAGCACCCCTGCACCTGGAAACCCACCTCCACAATGAGCCTCTGTGCATCCAGATCCCCCCACACCTAGACCCGTCACTGATCTCCCTGCACCCAGATTGTCCCACACAGAATCCTCTCACCCCACACCTGGATCGCCCCACACACACTGAGCCCCTCCACACTTGGATGCTGCCTAGTTGAGCCTGCCTGCCCCACACCTGGTGAACCTGGCGCAGAAGGGCAGGGTCAAGAGTGTTTCTGGGACAGACCCAGGCCTTATGCTGTGCCAGGTTTGGGTGCAGCCTCACCGCTGAGTCTGTGTCCTGGGGTGGAGGACTGCAGGGTGATTCCCACCTTCATGCAGCCAGTGACCTGTGCTCTGCACTGCCATGCCGGAGCCTCTGCATTTATTTATTGACAAATGAAACTTTAAAAATATTTTAAAATTTTGCATTTTTTGGCACAGAATGCCCTCAGGAGTAAAAGGTATTGCAGGTCAAAACTGATGCACATGGGCAGAACGGCAGAGACAAATTTATAGAATGCATAGGCCCATTAGTCTTCTGTCTTAATTTAACACAATTCACACAAGCAAATCTAAGGTTCCCCACATATCTATTTTTATTTTTTATTTTTTTTAAAAGAGCGATGTCTGTGTTAAAGCAAGATTTAGTGACCTGAAAGTCCTGCAATGAAGTAACTGCCAAAATCAAAAGAACTGAATCCAATATCTGCAACTTTGGGTTAGATGCAGCTGCGCCATTGTAGTGCATCTGGCGAAGGGGCTCTCCTGTTGGCATAATAAAACCACCTCCGGGAGAGGCGGCAGCTATATCAACAAGAGAAGCTCTCCTGCCGACATGGCGCTTTCCACACCGGCACTTAGGTCGGCGTAACTTATGTTGCTCAGGGGGGTGGCTTATTCACTCTCCTGAGCAACATAAGTTATACTCATATGGCTTGTCTACACTACAGGTTCTTTAATTATTTTGATGGCTATTAATAGCATGACTTATTCAAAACTGAAAAGTCATGTACCATAACACATTAGCATTAAAGAACCTGTGAACTCCAGTTAAACAGGCCTGATAAAGCTATTTCAATCTATCCAGGAATACCAAGATTCTGAGTGCCCTACAAAATTGCACAAATTCATCAGTAGGGCCCTACCAAATTCATGGCCATGAAAAACGTGTCACGTACTATGAAATCTCGTCTTTTGTGTGCTTTTACCCTATATTGTAAAGATTTCATGGGGGAGACCAGCGTTTCTCAAATTGGAGGTCCTGACCCAAAAGAGAGTTGCAGGAGGGTCACAAGGTTATTTGGGGGGGGGGTCACAGTATTGCCACCCTTACTTCTGTGCTGTGACTGCTGTCACAGAGAGAGTGGTGGCTGCTGACTGAGGGCCTAGCTCTGCAGGCAGCAGCACAGAAGTAAGGGTGTCAATACCATACCATGCCATCCTTACTTCTGTGCTGCTGCTGATGGCAACTCTGCCTTCAGAGCTGGGCTCCTGGCTAGCAGCTGCCACTCTCCAGCTGCCCACCTCTGAAGGCAGCGCTGCCACCAGAAACAGCACAGAAGTAAGGATGGCAGTACCACAACCCCCCCTACTATAACCTTACGATCCTCCCACAACTCCTTTTTTGGTCAGAACCCCTACAATTACAACACCGTGAAATTTCAGATTTAAATAGTTGAAATAATGAAATTTATAATTTTTTTAATCCCAAGACCATGAAATTGATTAAAATGGATCGTGAATTTGGTAGGGCCGTATTCATCAGGTGGTTTAATCATAGGTTCTCAGCTTTTTTGCTTTCCCCCCATCCCTCCATCTGCAATTTGGTAGGCAATTTTCTATTGCAGTAGCAGAGGGTTTAATCAGGATCAGCTCTCTCACACTAGGTGATGTATAACACAAAGGAAGATGTGCTCCCTGCACTTTTCATGGGAAAGAAATAGGATGAAATGTGAAACCTGAAACCAGTAAGACTTGTGATATTCTTAACTCTTGTGGAAGGAAACTATATAGCCATGGTCAGCCTCCAAGGAAGACATCCCTTACTTTCACTGGTCTCAAACTGTGTCATCAATCTTCCATTGTTTCTGAATGTGGACTATAGTAAGCCATGGTTGTGGAAGGAGATCTCCAAAACCATCAATAGCTGTGGCTTAGGCTATCAAGGTGATAGAGTATTTTAAACATTAACCACGTAATTCAATGGGGAACCATCAGAGGCCTAACCCAGAATTCAACCAAAGGGATATGCTTGTGACTATGTAATGCTAAGCAGACAGGTTACTATGAGCTGAAACTTTTTAAGAGTATGTGTTTTCATTTCCAGATTCCAAGTGTTGCAATAATTAACCCCACAGGTAAAAAAAAAATGCATGCATGGAACACTGTGATTAACTCTGCATCTGTCAGAATGCAGTGTAGATCACCTGACCAGGCTGTGCACTGATTTAATAACTGGAACAGGGGAGAGGAACTCAGATGCCTCTGTTTATAATTTAAGTTGTTGGAAACATTTAAAGCGCTTAGCCCTCTTCTCTCCTGTATCACTCCCCCATCTTATCCTGGTTTATCTTAAACCCGTTGATCTTTAAGCATGTGCTGATCTCACTCAGGCATTTGGAAAAACTGGGAAATGATACTATACATTTGACTTGAAAGAGATGGAGAGCTAAGTGTCATCTAGTTACCACTGGCTACGGCACACCACCTCTTCCAGTGGTTTAAACAAATATATATTTGATAGGGAAACTTCCACAGAAAAAGGGAAGTCATAGCATTCCCAATAAAGATATAAAACACATGTAGGCCCTTCATAGTTTTTGGAAAATACAGAAAAAGTGCCATTCTAAATCAGTGCCATTCTAAATCAGGAACATTTTGGAAGGCTATTTTTCAACATGTGGATGGGACATTCCTGTCTTAAGTCAAGTCATTGCCATTTCAGACTCTGCAAAAAATGTATTTGTCCATTGAATATATGATAAATAGTTTTCTTGTTTGCAAACATGAGAAGTTCCTGCATTTTTCAATACACTCCTTGCATTTTATATACACAGAGATACAGACACAGAGGATGCAAGCAGAAAGTGAAACTATTCAATCATGCCTGTAAAGAACACTTCTCCACGAGCAGCAGTTTAAACTAACAAAGACGACAAAAGCCCAGAAGAGTCTGAGCTGTTGCTGCAGAATTGACAATGAGCATTGTTGTGCAGAAGTACAGGCACAAAGTTACTCCTCTCCCTCACATAGACTTTGCTTGAAAAAAGGGGAGGAAAAAATGTAAAATGGAAAGGGGAAATGAGATAGCGATAGCCACAGACTTAAATTTGAGTGTTTTACTCACTTAACAGACTCATACCTATTAGAATCTGTCTGGGCATACAGGCTTCAAAAAATATTTTTCTTCAATATGTGAAAACATATCTTTGTCAGTATCTGAATAATCTCCCAACTCAACATATCACAACTGTGCATTAAATAAGACTATAATTGGGACAGTATTTGTAAGTACTTCAATTTAATTTGTGTCTGTGGTAAGGAATCTTTCCCACATTTTCCAATGGAGTAAAAGTAGTTCTCACAAAATGAAGTAAACAACAGAACTTGAGAGAGAGGCAATTCACCTATTGCTTTTATTTCCAATGGCATTTCTGTTTTCCCTACCTCCTCTCCAGTTTGAGAGTTCCCAGAAGAGGATGATCATGCCTGTGCTCATGTACACTAGCTCTTTCCCACTGTGAGAGCACAGCAGTTTGGAACAGACTAGACTCATACAATTCTAGCAACTTTCAAATTGCTGCTTTCAGTATCATGGAGAAAGTGTTACTGTACAGGACCATAAGCATAAATGAACAGAGTAACGATTTGGCCATTTACACGAGGAGGGAAAGCATGATGTTACCATGATCCAAACCTAATTTAAACCCTTATTTTTTCAAACAGAGTTGCTAACTTTGAGGAAAAAATGTAAGAGGTTTTTTTTAACTGTATATAACCCACTAAAACTATATTAATGGTCCTTACACTAAGAAAACATTTTCTTACACCTTGTCAACTGTCTGAAATGGGCCATCTTGATTATCACTACAAAAGTTTTTTTTCTCCTGCTGATAATAGCTCATCTTAATTAATTAGCCTCTTAGAGTTGATACGGCAACTTCCACCTTTTCATGTTCTCTGTATGTATATATATCTTCTTACTATATGTTCCACTCTATGGATCTGATGAAGTGGGCTGTAGCCCACGAAAGCTTATGCTCAAATAAATTTGCTAGTCTCTAAGGTGCCACAAGTAGTCCTGTTCTTTTTGTCTCATTTTAGTAGTTCTCACACATGGGATAGCCGCCACACTTTATTTATTTCAATTTAAGTGTATATACACAACAGCTTTAAGCACTTGTACACCATCATACAAAAGATCCATAAAAGTTTCAAAATAGAACCCAAATCAAATTCACTATCACTAAAACTAAACCAAACTAACCAGCCAGACCATTAAAAACCACACTCGTGTCAAACCTTACTTCTCCAAAAGCCAAAGAAATCAGATGTATATTGCAGCACAAGGCATGTGACAAAATGTTCACAATGCTTTGAATCTGTTAACTGTGATATAATTACCTTAAAGTGGAAAATGGTTCAAAAGCACCAAAGTGACTTAGGAGCCTAAGACCCATTTTCAAAAGTGATGTAGGCACTTTGAAAGCCAATGGGATTTAGACTCCTAATTCATTCAAGCACTTTTTAACATATTACCCCATAACCTGACTACGCTGTAATGCTGTCAGATACAGGGGGGAGGTTTTGAAGATGCTAAAGGACAAACATCAAGAAGCTAAATTTCTTCCAGTTACCTTCCAGACCCATTTTATGATAAAAGGCCAGATTATGCCAGGCCATTATATATTTGCAAGATGGGGATGGTGCAAGTGGCTTCCCCAACTTGTTCCATGGCACAATTGCAGTTCCTTGAGTGCAGTTACTGCTCCATCCAGCACCTCTTGATGCACAACTCACCCAAAAGGGAGAAGAGGTGCAGCCATTCCTATCCTAATCACGCTTCTTTTGCATCAGCATACAGAGATAAATTTAAGGGACAGAACAACAGATCCATTCCCCTGTGCCCTCCATGAGCTCCCTCTATGGCAGGTGTGGGCAAACTTTTTGGCCTGAGGGCCACATCGGGGTTCCGAAACTGTATGAAGAGCCAGGTAGGGAAGGCTGTGCATCCCCAGACAGCCTGACCCCCACCCCCTATCCGCCCTGTGACTGCACCCCTCAGAACCTCTGACTCATCCAATGCCCCCTGCTCCTTGTCCCCTGACGGCCCCCTCCCGGGACCCCCCTGACCCAACTGTCCCTCCAGGACCCTGCCCTGTATCCAATCCCCCCTGCTCCCTATCCACACCACCACCACCCCCGACAGGCTCTCCGGGACTCCCACGCCTGTCCAACCTCCCCGTTCCCCGTCCCCTGACTGCCCCCCACCAGAACGTCCGCCCCATCCAACCACCTCCTGCTTTATAATTTAAAACAAAACAACCCCCCTGTTCCCCACCCCCTTACCATTCCACTCAGACTGGCAGCAGGACTGGCAGCGGCGCCGCCCGGCCAGAGCCACCCACACTGCTGCGCTGCCCGGCAGGAGCTTGCAGCCCCACTGCCCAGAGTGCTGGCGGCACGGCGAGCTGTGGGGGATAGGGGACAGCAGGGAAGGGGCCTGGGACTAGCTTCCCCGGCCAGGAGCTCAAGGGCCAGGCAGGACGGTCTCGTGGGCCGGATGTGGCCAGTGGGCTGTAGTTTGCCCACCTCTGCTCTATGGTAATATGGCTCCATGCTACTTAATGTGGATAAGAGGTTAAAAGCCACAACTGGAGTCCAAATTATGCTGGTAATTTTTTTCAATACTACAAGATTAAAAGCATGCCTACTCAAGAAAGTTGTACAAGTATAATTTAACATGTGAATTTAAACTGATAGTTCAGCTGGTGCTAAAGGTTATATGGACAAACATATTCTGGTGTAAAAGTAGCTTATTTCAATTTAATTAAACCTGTTCCTAATTGAGCTTAGCTAAGAGTGGTCACACAGCCTTTTGCCTTGGTTCAACAATATCAGTTTAAAAACCAATTCAGATTATACTGGTAAAGAAGCTCTTAGCTATCAAAGCAAAATGAGAAAACGCAGTTGCCAAATTTTGTACATGGAAAAGAGCACCATCTTAGTAAGTTAAGAGCACTTTTGACTTTAAAACAAACTATGTAGTAAGTTATTTGGAATTTTTATTTTATTTTATAAATGTTTGCTTTTGTTATGGGCAGATGACCAACAAAGAGGTTTGTTGCAGACTTTCTTTTGGATCATTTGACCCTCAAATGCTATATGTGTTATGACATCAGGATATGTTAGGAGGATAAATACATGGTGGTAAACCTCAACACACACACGCATGCAAAACCCCAGCTATCTTATGAAATACACAAGCTATCATGATCATAGGCTAGTAATTTATCTTGGATTGTGTTGTTTTATAGCCACTGTACATTTAAATTATAAATGCATGATGGTCATGAAGGTAAGTTCCAGCTATTATATCACCAACAGAACAAGAATGGAGTTAACCACAGACAACTTACAATACTCATCAGGAGACAAGATTGTTACTGTTTTTGTCATTGTTTGCTTCTTTCTGAAATATGATAGAAATCTATGTACAGAGAACCTTGTCAATGATAACACACAGTTCTTTAAATTGGCTTTTGTTGTATTCAAGTTTTCAATACTAGTGTTCTGCTACAGTTTTAGGATAGTGAATTTTTCTGCATGCCAGAGGGAACAGAAAATGTGAACAAGCCATGTCATACTGATGTCAGAGAACATTAAGATATAAGTAGAGTTAGTGTGCAAGTGTGGTTTAGATTTATATTGGGATTAACCTAGAAGAACTAATATATCTAGGGTTACCAGATATACCAGATGTCCCATTTTTAAAGGGACAGTCCTGTTTTTTGGGACTTTTTCTTCTATAGGCATCTATTACCCCCCACCTCCTGTCCCGTTTTTTCACAGTTACTATCTGGTCACCCTAAATATACCTAATTTAGTTGGTATATATTATACATATTTTGTGCAAGATCGGAAGACCATGGATCTCTTGTTCTGAGTCCTCACACCCAACAGGCAGAACATATCACTGTAAAGAACCGGATTTGATTTTGACCAGACACTTAGCTCATATATATATTACAGAGCTAAATCCTGTAAGAAAGGATGAATTTATTAGTGCAGCTTCCCTAATCATTAGCAGATCAGCATTACTTTTTATATTATATATAAATCCTATAATCTTGAATGTTCAAATATTGGCCATGGAGTTAATTAATGAAACATTTAAAAATAGTTAAGACTCTCTACATGTAAAAGTGAGCATATTTTACCTTTCACATATATTTATGAATTTCCTTGCTTTTATTGGGTTTTAATTTTAACTTTTTAAATGCAAACTTTGGGGATAATTTTATTTGCTAGATTAAAACAGATAGTATGAAGTGCATTCTATAAATACAGCTATAAAATCTATTTTATTTTCTAAAATACAACCAGCAGAATAAAGATTTAGGACCAGAGACACAGTCCCAACACCCAGACTGAATAGCTAGGTCAAGTCAGCACTGGGCCGATGGAGAAGAAATCTTCTCTCCCAAATTCAAAGAACTGCTCCTTGAAGGCAACTTCAGCCTACAGGGTGAGTCTAGAAAGATCCACATCGAAATGGCCCAGCCCTGCCCCAACCCAATCCAGAGATGCTCCACCTATCTCACATGTGTGTTGCTATGCAGACAGCTTGTGCAGAGTGATTCACATCATCCCATACCTTATACTCATAGTCTTGGCCCTTATTGCAATCAGACATTTATAACACACTTTTTTACCACAGGATCTAGGCAGTACCACTGTTCTATGTGTGGCCATTGTGAACATGAGCCAGGTCCTTCTGCTACAAAAGCATTAGGAACAGCCAAAAGTCCTCATGCAAATTTAAAAAAAAAAAGGCACCAAATATATTGCAGACTAAATTACAAGATATTATATATCTTAATTAAGCCGAGAAAAAAAAAATCCAGAAATCAAGCCCAAGAGACTCACATTTTCAGGAGGCACTAATTTGAATGAACTATAACTAATTTAGATTTCTTTTTTGTTTCTTTTTCATGATACTCTTTGTTACTCTGTAAAAGAAAAAGTGACTCCATCGGATTTTACAAGTTCTATTCTACTTAGAGGAAATGAAAATTACCCCACATGCACAGCAACTTTTAACATGATATAAATGTACTGCACATACATGTTTAAGGCAAAACAGTTATCCTACATCAAGGACCAAGAGCCACTTTAGAGCTTTCAGAAATGTTTAATTATGCAAGTGTGCGAATGTATCAAACTTTTTTGACTGAACTTCTGCAAATGTAAAATTTCTAAAGATGTGTATGCCAAGTTTTAATTAAGAGTAAACGTTTACAAACAAGCAAAAGTTTATAAGAGAAAGGCTGAAAATCACAGCTACACAAATGGTGTAACAGTAATTTATCCCTTCCAAAGGAAGTGTAGTGATGATTAATCCTGGTTCAATAATGTTGTATTATGTGTTTCAACATGTATGTAGAACTAATTTAATAGCTTAAAACATAATATTTACATTTAAAGTCTGAATTCTTTGTAGGAAAAAAGGAGGAACTCTCTCATCTAGTGTTGCAACATAATCAGATTGTGAAAGATATAGTATTCAGTATTATATGATTTAAGCAATTTGGGAACATAGGTATTCTACAACAATTCTACTTCTTTGTTCTTAACTAGGGGACATTCTCTATTTTGTGGTTTAAAAAGTGTAAAAGCGAGATGTTAGAAAAATGTGCCCAAAAGGTGGACCTCAGATGTACCATCCCATCCAGTTGGGAGAAAAAATAACTTTTGAAATAATTGACAGTGACCATGACTACAAACATCCACTGAAGAACAAACAAAAAAAATGCATACCATGTGGGAAAAGACACAGAGCACTGCACTACTGAATCTGTAAGAGAGAGCTACAGGACACAAACATGCAAAAAAACTTTTTTGCATCCCTCTTGGTTTGAGATGAAAGCCATGCACACCCACCTTTTACATATAATGCATGTATCAGTGGTGTTCAATCTTTTCACCTGGAGGACCTAATGTTATTTCACAAAGGTCACGGGGCTATTTTGGGGCAGACTGTCAGTCCTGTGCTGCTCAGGCAAAGCAAAAGCGAGAAGAAGCCACCTGCTAGTTCCCTGCTGGAATTCCTCTAGTATGCAAGAACCCCAATATGCATAGAGTTGTTATAGCCTGCTCCTACACCTCTCTCCCAGCAGACCACGTCACAGGGGAATGCTGGAGGCTGTAAGAAAGAACGGTATGGGCATTTGGCACATAGTCCTTTGGGGACTACAGCCAGCTGACACAGCACAAGCTGGAGCAGCCCCAGACTGCTTTAACCTGCACCAGGGCTTGGACAGAGACTCAAGCTGCACTGAGTGATTGCTGGTTCTTAGTGTGTCCTCTTATTCCCCTTTGGAAGACTGCCATGGGTGGCTACGTGAGAAGGGAAGCCATCCTTTGCTAAGTACTTACCTAGGCTGAGGCTTCCGTCCTGCTCTCTACTACTTCCCACTCCTGTGTTGCAACAGGTGAGAGGGTCACATCAGAGCTGTTCTTGGCACAACAGTGGGAGGTAGTGCCCACTATCTTCTACTAGTGATTATAAAAATAACAGGGCATGATCCAAGGATCTCATTTCAATTGAACATATTTTTTTTCTTTTAACATAGTTGCCACTGAGGGCCACAATTTAGAGCCTACAGGACCACAAGTGGGCCCCTAGGCAACAGGTTGTACACATTACTGCCAATATGCTTTGGCAACCACTATGATATTTAGGTTTTGCCACAGAAATTTCTGATAATAGCAAGTTAATACTACACAGAACACCATTATCTTACGGTTTCCTTATATTCGTTTATATTTTTTTGGATCTCATTGCTAAGTACTTTAATTTTTCCCCTGACTACTCTTGTTTCTTCAAAACACACCTCCTTCTTTACAGCATGCAATTTCTGTACAGGGCCATTTTTGTGCTGTGAATTGGTATGGCATAACATTAAGCGGGTGGTTTTGAATTTTTGGCAAGATTTTGAGGCAAGTTTTGCAGTAAGTTACTATTCTTTTCAGTGCACACGTAATGGGAGTATGTATCTCCCCTATATTTTGAACCTTTCCCAGCGCGAACGTAAGATTTCTTGCAACTATAATAATCTATTATTTGACTGATTTGCTAAAGAAATACAGTAACAATAATGTACCACTATACTTTCTTTCAGCTTTAATACTTCAGCATTAAAGTTAGTAAACTTAATGAGCTACTTATACTCAGAAAATTATACTGAAGAAATTCCAACCTTCAGGAAGCTACCTCTACCTCTTATCACTCTACAATGACATATAGAAAGATTTAAATCTGAGAAAAACATACTTCCCTAAAGTATAAAAAAATTAATGCAATGATTATGGCAAATTCCAAGAAAGTTAACCATGATACCCCATTAGTAACAATATTGTATAAATAGCACAGACAAGTTAAAGATCATATTGGCCTCAATGGTGTAGGTCCAGACTGTAAAGTGACAACATAAAAAAACAAACAAACAAAAAACACCTTCTTACTTAACAGATCTGTTCCCTTGTGTATTCAAAGTTATGACGGCTGAATGTGGTGACTAAATATTTTACTGTATTTTAATCACATTGGCCTTGCTAAGCAAATACAGCTATAACTGTGTAGAGGATTTTATTCCATTTTAGTAAACAATTTTGTTGATGTATATGTTCTAGTCAGTTACACCTGTGTGAACCTACTGAAAGCAATGAGTTTTCACAAGCATCCCTGGGTGCATAATCTGAGAATGAAGCCACAAGGGTGAAACTGAGAACTTAATATGCCCTTCAGAATTTTTATCAGTCACAATGATACACAAGAGAAAGAATCCAAATAGCCTGGATTCTGATAGCATTCTTGCAGCATTTGAAATCAGAATGCCTTTTTTTTTAAATTTGAAAACTGAGCATGTCTGATCTGGAAATCACTGACACAAACATGAATACCCCATATCATTTTTTACAGAGTGACTTTTCAGAATGAAAGCACATTTATACTTTTAATTTTTACTAATCACAAAACAACAGTATAGGAACTACACTTTTCATTATTTTTACTTAAACTGACATAGTTAGGCTGCTTTAAGACATTAATATTAAAAGAATTATTTTGGATTTAATTGTGTTATACAAATAGGTATTTTAATGAAACATATACTTAACACTTCTGAAACCTAATGATTCCACATGTGAAATCAGCATATTTTAAAATTTAATGCAAAGCCATTTGTTCTCCTCTCCAACACTCTCTTCAAATTTAGGCCCCAGACCCAACAATGAAGCCAAGCTGATGACCTTCAACTTCAGTGGATCTCCAGGAAGACATAAAAGGTCCATCTACATAGACGTTATGGCTAATCACTTGCCAAGTATGGTTTAAAACCTGTTTATTCCCATGACACTGTATGCTTAGTTTAAGTCTGGAAAAAGTATTTATGGCAGGTGTAAAATAAACATGTTAAATATATATGAATATAGAACATTCATGTTTTTACATTTTTGTATTAAATGTTACTACCTACACAATGGCAATAGATGAAGTAGAATATTTTCCAAGTTGCAGTCTGAAGATTAATTGTGTGAAAATTGAGCTGTTTATCTTGTTATATTATGGTGGCTTGTTTAAGCAGCAGTTTGAAAGCATTATAAACAAATTAATTATAACAGTAATACAATTTCTTTATTGTTAAATTTAAAATTGCTAATTTCAGCACATAGCACTGTACTTCCAACCAGGCTCCAGATACCTTTTTAACTGGATACTCGGAGTACAGATTAAGGGCCCACTGCTCAAACCCTTATACAACTAGTCTTTATTCAAAAGTATCCCCACTGACTTCAACAGGCTTCGCACATGAGAAAGTTGGCAGGAACAGACTCTTAGTATTATGTGGAGGTCATGACTAAAATTTTGTTTAGCTTGCTACTTTATGATAGTTTGTTTAAGTGGCAGTACTTGAGAACATGTTATATTCACACAAATGTATATTTTATATATATATGTTTTCAAAGCATTGACATCCAAACAAGTCACCAAAATATAGTAGTCAACATATTCAACCACTTGTGTATTAAATCATAATTATTTTATATTTATTATACACAAAACTACATTACAAATTCTTAAAGGTTGCAAAGTCAAGCACTCAAAAAGGTAGGAAATGCCAGAATTCAGGATGTCTGCACATAATTAGAGGCAGAGGTAACAGAAAAACCTACTGTTAAGGTTAGCTAACACTTTAAACACCATGTTTTCAGCTCACGTATAACTTTGTCAAACTTTAATCATTTGGGCTGAAATGTGTCATACCAGGTGCATGCCTCATGCTAATTTTTTGAAGTCTCTGTTTTTGAAAATTAGGCGAGAGAAAAATAGGTGTTCTCAATATTTTTTTTTTTAAAAGGAATCCTTATAACCATATTACTGAGATGCTATAGCACCTCCATCCTTTGAAACAGGGTCTTGACATTTGGCGGGGATCATCCTGGGGTTAGAGAGGTACTTCTTTGCTGTCCCTATAAAAAGCCTCCCAAATTTGGCTGAGTTCTAAGTCTCTGAAAATTACTTTACATGTGCTCACTAGAATTTTGTTAAGAGTCTGGCATCAAAATTCTCTAAACATTCAGTTTGTGCTGGACATGCTCCAGCTTAGCAGTGCAGGGACTAAACAAGTCTTTTCTTCAGTTGCTCCTCCTACCTGTCAGGCCTGCTGTGGCACTCAGCACTTTACTGTGCTCTCAAGTTTCCCTGGTGGCATACAGGCAGTACAGGAGAAGCCACGCACCTCAAATGCAGTGGGGGTGAGGAATACAGGCAGGGGGAGGGTTACAAGAGTTTGTAACCATTAGACGACACTCAACTTTGAATCTTAGAATGTAACCCAGAATTTCTGAGACCCAGCATTCCTCTGCTGTCTAGCAAATATGTACACTGGTGAACATACAGCAACAGCCTCCTACTGCTACCTATTACTCTGTAAACTCAAGTGGTAGAAGTCTGTGCTGTAGATCTAAAAATACCAACCTTACCAGGGACCCACATGAGGAGGGTTAATACAGTTCCACATGATGGAATTTGTTTTTTCAATTTGCTATTTTAAAAACCTAAACCTACATATGAAAACCATGTTAGAGGAAAATTGAGGGTACAAAGCCAAGCAGTCAAATGTTAGGAAATGCCAGAATTAAGGTTGTCCATGCAATTGTAATTTGGCCCCCTTTTTTGTGCAGTATGACAAAGTAATTACATGATCACATACATTTTTCCTCCACAAGATCATGCCTCATTCAGTGCACATGGTAAATGGTGCTCAGGGAATGAATTACGCTGTTGTCTGAATAGGATCTTAGCCTCACTTGCTGCAGAAGTTGAAGGTTTCTAGTTAATGAGGAAGAGAACTGTAGAAACTGAAAGGACAGTCTCAGCATTAAGGCGGTAGTATGCCACCCTGAAGAACTGGATTCCATCCTTCTTTCTGCTATAGAGTTCCTATTTGATGCTGGGCAAGTCACTTAAACCAAAGTTTTCATAGGTGGCCACTAACTGAGTGTTCATCACTTTTTGGGTGCCCAACATTGGGACACCCTAAACCTGATTTGCAGAAGTGCTAAGCACTCACAGGTACAAGTAAAGTCAAAGGGAGCTGTGCTTTGAAAATATTAAGTAGTACAGAAATACTAAGTACTCAGAAAAATCAGACCCTATGCATCATAAATTGGACATCCAAGATTTATGGACACTTTCTACAATTTTGACCTTAATCCCCATCTGTAAAATGGGGGTAATCATAGAAGCATAGAAAAGTTGGGCTGAAGGGACCTCAACAGGTCATCTAGTCCATATGACTGCACTGAGGCGAGGCAAGACAAGTAATCATATCATATTACCTCACTGGAACGTAATGAGGATAAATTATTTCAGATTTGTGAACCACCCAGATACTTCAATGGTAAGCACTACAGAAAGCCCATGAGGAAATTAATAATTCTGTATTCAGTGCAGAATTTGGATGGTGTGTGGTAAATAAGCCATAGGGCCACACATTGAATGATCATGATAAAAATAAATTATGAATAAGTAGCAAGTCAGTGAGCACTGTCCATCCTGAGCACTGAATGAGTGCTGTGAAAAATAGCAGTATGTGATTATGTAACTAAAGAGAACAGCATACACACAAAGGGGCTGAATTAAGGTTGCACTGCAACTTTAATTCTGGCATTTCCTAATTTTTGAGTCCTTTACTTTGCACTCTTACTATTCTTTTAACAGCTTTTGTACATGATGTGTATATATATGGACTAGAGTTTGAATAAAATGTTTCACATCAATGCTTAGCAATACTATTTTGCAAAAACTATAGAGACTTACCCATATTTGTAAAGCACTTTGAGACCAATGGATGAAAAGGGGGAAAATTCTATCACTGAGAAATAACAGGTAACACTGATTTATCTCAAATACTAATAGCAATATGATGAAACATTTCTAGATTTTTTTTAATTGAAGGCAAAAAATACTTTGTATTAAAATCTTTCAAGTTTAACGTGGAAGAAATGAATATTGAAGAACTGTTCTTTTCTTTATAGTTTGTTTCAGGTGAATTGTAATCTTCACGTTCTCTCTCTGTGCACTATCAATGATTATATTTAATTCAACTGAAATTCCTGTTAATTTTATATGTACATTTAGGCCAAAATCCTCTCCACTACTACCAGGGTTTTCTGTGGTGGATAATGGGGCAGGAAGCAAGAGAACTGTAGGTTCTCTCCATAGCCTCTGCCAAACTCCCTCAAGTTCTACACCCCTAACTCTCTCACCTTTGTGAAGTAGACCTGCACCACTTCCAACATAAGAGGGCCCTTTGCACCCACTTAGGGTGAGGGTCTGGATTTGCCCCTTAAAGCAGATTCTGCCTATAAGTGTAAAGGAAATAAAAAGATGCAAATTTAAATAAATGGAGCAGTAAGTCCTCAGTACAGTCCTTTAATAATTATCTTTTTAAAAGGGTTTCTCTCTAATTAAAAAAAGGTCATCTTTTACACAGAGTGTCTCCACAGAGAATCCATATCAACAATAGCCTTGAAGATGTCTCCACATAATTGGACTTTTATGATTATATGATCATTCAAATCAGAAACTAACCTGAATAGCAAATTTTCTAAGAAATGGAAAAAGCAAGATTCAAAAGAAGCAGCACCAAATTAAAATGGCCAGTTCTATCCCCCATTAAATGCAACAGGATTTTTTTGTTTTTTGTGGTACCGTATTCTGAGAAACAAAATAGCTATTCTAATATAGGCTAGTCTTTCCCCTCCCCCAACCTAAATTGGAAGTCATCACACCAGAGACTATCCATAAGTACTGAATACATGTACACACACAGAGCATATAGTCCAACAATAGTTTCTAGCAACAGACTATTTAGCTGAATTCTTAATTTCAAGATTTAAGAAATTTCTTCTCTACTTCTAGATACTGAGGCTGCACAATTTAGTTTCTCTTTTTGAAAGAATTACTGATTTTTCACTAAAATGTTTTGGTTTCTGGAATGGCTTTCATGAACTAAATTTTAATATAAAATCAATATTATGACTTCTGTATTACTACATATGTTTGGCACACATAAAAGCATCACATTTAACAGCTTAAGACACTGAAAACTGCAATAGAACATCTTATTTCAATCCCTAGCTGAAACCATTTCCTGGTTTAACTGGCATCTCTTTCACCTATTACTCTTCAAAGTATTTTATATACAAGTGCAAGAGTATCCAGAGTGCTCAATCAGCGTCAAGCTGCCTTGTCCTAATTATCATACAACAAAAACAAACAATACAATCCCTGACCCAAAGAAATTACAGTCTAAGGCCTTGATTCTTCAGTTAGATCACAGAGTGCCAATGAAGTCAATAGGGTTCCTCATAGTGCAGGAGTCACTCCATGTGTCCAACTGCAGGATTAGGGCCTAAAATTGATTGTACTGGCAGATTTATGATTCTGAGTTTTGTTTTACTTTCACAAATAAGAGAAGCATATTGTTGTTACCTTTTAAAAATGTTTAAAATGTTTGAAGTTAAAGATATACCTTCATCCTGAAACCCAGGTTATTTTAAAAAAAATGTAAAGGCAACTTCAGGAAATACATCTTTGCCTGAGTCCTCTTGCCAATTTTTGTGGGACTCAAATTGTGTAAAAAAAAACCACATAAATAGGAGGAGGAACAAAGTGACTATACATGGAAAACAAACAACAACATACACAAAGTGCTGTCAAATGTACAAAATAAACTAAAAAATGTTTTGCTCTCTGTTCTCTTTCAGTTACAACTAACACACCTAAGATTTCTTTAACACTAATAAATAAAAATCACTTGTCTGACTTTTAAAAGTTATGCTCTTAACATAGTTATTTAAGTAAATTACTGTTCCCATTTTTTAAGAAATTTTCTTCTTGGACACATAGCTGTTCTGACAAATGGAAGTACAGTTTCTGATGCTTGGGGGAAAATAGGCATGAAAATTAAATACTTCTGGTTTTCCACTATTTTTAAAATTTGATTTTCAAAATGTTAACTAAAAATTAACGTCTCCCAGTAAAGTGTACAGTAAGTACTTTTAATTTCCAGATAAAATATTTTTGAGTTTGAGAAAATATATCACCAAGTAGCCCATGATGACCTTAATAATTCAAAATTAAACACATTGCATATCACTAGAAGATGATTTTTTTTAAAAAAATCACAAATACAGTGTCTGCAATTTACAGGTTTGTTTATAAACATGTTTTTCATTTTCCATATATATGAATTTTATCCAGAAACATGTATGTTTTGGGATTTTAAAAACAAGCAGTAAACCGTGTCAGAAGAAAAACTTGACAGGAACTATATAGCAGCTCAATTCCTACTCATATCTTGCATGTTTCAAGTCAATTGCCTTATTTAATTTAAATTACTGAAATTAAAGTGTATAAATCAAACAAGTCCATTAGCAATCATCTAACCGAAACTAATTTTCCCTTGTTCCAGAGACTCGTTCTTTAAAAATGACGAGAGAAACCCTAGGGCCAATGTCGCTTCCTGATGATGAAAATTACCCAAGTACAACAGTTTTTGTACAGTCCTTTCTTTCCTGTAAACTAGAGCTACGTCGGCCTCCACACCCTCTATGGCCCAAAAGAAAACAGCAATTCATTACACACAGAGATAGGACAATTCGAGACAACTTGCAGCTCTCTCTACAATTCATAAAGTTTAAAAATAAAAATTGCTTTATCAAAGTATAAATGGTTCCTCTCCACGCATGTAGGCCTGAGGCCCTGTTGCAAACAGTGTCTCTCACAGGACCAGGCAGCACAAAGACAGGAATGGGAGATTAGTGGGAGGGAGGGAGGCCGGGATTGGGGCTCAGCAGGATCTTCAGGCTTTTTAAAATTCAAACTGCTCCCTGACCAATACAAATCACGGACACGCTACTGACTACTACATGGATTTACAGCATTAAAAACACGCCTTCTATGTGACAGCTATATTAACTTCAATCTTTTAAACATGTATTAGGACACAGAGGCAAGTTAGCAAGGCTGAGCAGAAAGATTCTGAACACAATACAAAAAGTTACTTTTAAAGACACATTAACCACTTAATGTTACAAGAGATCTCCCTGAACAAGAAAACATACTACAATATAGTGAAAGTTTATTGTGCAATATTGCTACATTTTAACTACTTGAACATTTCCTTTCAATATTAAATATGAAACTTAGTATCAAAACAGCCTGATCAGAGCAAATTTTCACCAATGATGCAGCTTTAGTGGAAGTATTTTACTGGTTACCAGCGGGTACTTTAAATTTACCAGTTTTTTCAACAGCATTCTCAACTCCACTACATATTAGTCCAAGGTTTACTTTACTATAAATGACTTACACCATTTACAGACACTTTCTGTTAAGATGACACCTAGTTACCCTGTCAAACATCATGGACACAAACAGCCAATAACAATTCCGGGACCTCAAAATGATCTGACCTGACAAGAAAAGATAGCTCTTATTTTAATTCAATTTAAATCCCATATTCTTAGGGTAAAATCCCAGTTCTACCTTGATCCCTGAAATGTCATATATTTATCACTCTGTGCACAACCCCTGCCCATTTGTTCACAAGTTATTAGAAAGCATAAAACAATATTTTTGTGTATTACTTATTCATGGAATATATATAATCTCTACGTTATATATTATATTGATAACCGACATGATACTCCATGTATATTTCCTGGGGTCTCCAGGTGTTCATGGTGTGTCAATCATTCAACAAGGACTAGTTGTATTCTATAAATAAAAGTAGTGATTACAGCGCGAGTCAATTACTATATATTGGGAGGTTCAATCTTTTAAACTGTACAAATCCATGTGTATTAACTTTTGAGTGTTCAAACTGGAGTTTGTTTAAGGAGAAATAATGGTGAGGATAATGGGTATAATGGAAATATTTGTTTCTCCCTGCTCCTCATACTGCTCTCTCCCGGTCCAGAAGACTCTCTGGGCTGGTTGCGCTGGGACCTTTCCCCCCTGCCCTACTGAAGTTGTAAATATGGCAAGGGATCATTGCACATTTGCTGTTAATTGTATTGTTTCCTGCTGCTGCTCTCCGGGTTGAGGCCTGTCACTGAGAAGCCGCTTCGCCTCTCTAATCCCCGAGCTGGAGTGAAGGCGCTGGCCGGCGGCCTGCGCCCTCCGCCGGGCCTGAGCCTCCCGGCAGCCCGGGAAGAGCCAATCTCCTCCGCCAAACCCTACACAGAAGGAAAGGGGTTGTGCAAGGAACACCTCCGGCTGCCCCTCACTCCCTCTCTACCCGGGTAACAGCTAATCCCCTCTGCCCCCGGCAGAGCTGGGCCGCCTGCGCTGGAGGCCCGGCCCGCTGCTGGAGAGGGCAGGGAGGGGAAGGGGAGACAAGGAGGGGGAATTACCTGAGCAAATCGGCGTCTGAATCCAACGAGAATCCGAGAGAGGGGGAGAGGAATCCGCCCCCCTCCCTCCTCAGAGGAGCCGCCGCCGCCGCTGCTGGGCCGCCGCCGCCGCGGAGCAGGAGGAGGAGGGGAGATAATATAACAACAATAATCCGGACCGGGAGGGGGGCTGGCTCCTCTTCCGTCTCCTCCTCAGTGCAGCGAACATGTAGAGCCGGAGGGTGAGCGGCCGAGACAAATCCCTTCCCCCTGAGCCTGCTTCACAACATCAACACGGGCCGGGCAGAACCGGTTCCGAGACACACACCGACCCGGGGGGGGGGGGGCCGCTGCCACTGGCCCGCCCGCCGCCACCGCCTCTCCCTCTGTGCGTGTGAGTGTGTGCGGGCGGGGGAGGGGGGGGTAGCTTGGGCACGGTGAGTCGGTACCGAGCGGGGGGGGGAGGAGGAGGAGGAGGGGAAGGATCCTGTGTGTGTCTCTCTCCCTCTCAGAACAAAATGCCGACCGGAAGTGCAGCTGCAGGAATGACTCCCTCCACCGGCGCCAAACACCAACAGCCTCCCCCTTCCCGCTGCCGCGGCTGCCTCCTCCTTGTTCACTCAGCCAGCCCTGTTTCCGCCACCGCCACTGCTCTCCTCCCCTCTCCGCAACACACAGCAGCTGGAGCTTCTCCGTCTGCCTCGTCTCGCCTCCCGGCTGCCGCCGCTGATGTAGCTCTCCGCCTGTGTCTCTCCCTTTCTCCACCCTTCCTCTGCCTCCGAGTTTTTCTTTCTTTTCCCTTTCTCATCTAGATGAATGCGACTGGAGTTTGGATTTAGGCCTGCGCTAAGCAGAAGGGAACCTGCGATCGATCTGTGAAGAGGGGACCATTTGAAAGAAGATTTTCTTTTAATGTTGATGAGAAGGAAGACTTTAAATGACTGCAAAATCTTTCCTCGCATGAGACACTTGAAAGGGTGCATTAAAATGGATCCCAAAAGAAGGAAATCTTCCCTCGTCCGAATGACTGCGATTTAGCAGACCTTGGAAACTTGCTGGATCTTATTTTATTATTGTTCTTGTCCATGTGTGTGTTAAGATGCTGTTGTAGCCGGATTTGAAACATCCGATGCTGAAAATGTTGCTGTGTCGAGTGATTTCCAGACGAGTATGGTAACCGAATAATTGATTTTTAAAAGCAAGTGCAGAGGAGGGGAGAGACTGCTGTTGAAGTGAAGGCTCGTTTGCTGGAACCTGAAATGTTTGTTGCCAGATTTTCCTAGAAAAGACTTTACTAGGCTAATTATGTGTTGTGAAGGAATCTTTGGCGAAGACAACAGCCCTAGTCAGAAGGCTTTTCTATTTTCTGTTCTGGCATTGTGTGTGATCATACCACAGGATAGTACGAAGTGTGTGTCTTTCATTTATGCTGGGTTAGCCGCCTCCTTTTTACTCACTATTGAGATTCCGATCCTGCAGTTCTCACTTAGACGAGACTCCAGTTGATGTCAATAGGAGCCTTGTTTAAGTAAGGACTGCAGGATTGGACCATACAATTGGACAGTAAGTACATGTAAATGTCATGGAATGCATCCTTTCGGCTATGGATGGACGTAGTTTACACATGGGAGAAATGCCTTCCAAATCATGCCATTGCTTTTACATGCGACGCAACTGGATCCTCTCTGACCTCTATGTGATCACTGCTTGAATAATTACTAGGTACGTCTCCACCACCGTTTTAAAAACGTGGCTGTCCCTCTCAAATTGAAAACTAGTTCATAGTGTCAGAGTGGAATATAATTTTTAAAACTACATATTTTTGGGTGAAGGCAGTAGGAGCGATATCTTACTTCAGTACTGTATTGATTATACTAATTTCATATGGATAAATTTCTATATATAAGCTTAAAGGGACAACTTTTGTCTGAAATTTGTTACCTACACTTGTTCCAAATAACCATTTAGGCCCTGATCTTGCAAATGCTTATGCATCACATGTAATTTTAAGCACAGATGTATCTGCAGAATTAGGGCTTTCATTAGTTATTCCACTTCTTTTTGTGGACTGTTCAGAGAGTAATGGGTGGAAAAGACAGGAAAATTTGATTATAAAACCACAAAACTTGGCAGAGCCAGGCGTATTACCTACCTGAAACTATGGTAACTTATTATTATTAATTGACTAGATTTAAGTTTTTGAGTCCTCTAAGTAATTGTAATAAATTATCAATACAATGAAATATCTTAAAATCAATTAATAGATTATAAGGCCAGAAGGGACCATTGTAATCATCTAGTCTAACCATCATTTGTAGGATGGAATAGCAAAGTGCTTCTCTGTAAAATGTGGCTATTCAATGCAAATGTCATGGTAATAACATACATTAATCTACTGAATTTCACTCTGAATCTTTGATTAATAATATGAGTGACCCTCTTCTGATGTCTTTTCAACCCTATTTAATTAAATTAGGCAGTAATACTTGGGAAAATTGTCATTTTATTACATTAGATATGCATCAGAAAAGTAATTAAAGGATTGGAAGCAATGGTTGTTTTGGAAACTATTGTTATGACATGATAGATTCAGAATTACTTGTAAAATTAAGCTCCTTACGTAAAAACTAAATATATTTTACTTATCTGGAAGCAATTAGATATAAAGGTTATTACAGTAATAAAGTAAGGTCCTGATTCTGCATTCAGATCCATACAAGTAGATCTCTATAGTCCATTGTCTTTATTGGACTCCATGTCAAACCATAAGTATCGGGTCATATATGTTTACAGAACAATTTATTATACATAATTCATCATGTTATATGATTGATGTCCATGAGGAAGAGGGATTATGGTGTCATGAAAATTATAGAAACAAAATGTTACAACAAAAGTGAATTGCAGATAAGTCTTCAAAAGTTTTAGGCCTCATCCTGCTTCCTTTGAAGTCACTGGGTGGTGGTTAAGACTACATCTTTTCCTCTAAATGACAAATGCATGGCTATCATCACTGTAAATCTAAGATAATTATCACTCTAAATGTGCACACTTTTTAATTTTTTGATTACTTGTTAGAATGAATAAAATAAGTATGCACTGTAATTTTTCCATTTGTTTTTTACAGGGTCTGGTGTAACATATCCAAGTTTTCCCTCATTTTAAGTTCTGCATGGTGTACTCTAGTAGTAGCTGGAGTGGGACTCAGGAGACTTGGATTCTATTCCTGGCTCTACCACTGGGCTGCTGGGTGACCTTGGGCAACTCACTTCATCTCAGCTTCCCCATCTGTAAAAGGAGGATAATGATATTGACCTCCTTTGTAAAATGCTTTGAGACCTCCAAATAAAAAGTGATATATAAGAGCTTTTTATTATTACCATTATTTCTGTTTGTTAGTCAGTCCATATGTAATATGTATTTATTTCTGCACAGAATTTTTGGAAGGTCTTTGGTGTATCTGCATAAATAAAAAGCCCGAACAAGATAGTTATATTTTTAAATAAATAAATAAAACTTGCTAGCAATTTAAAAAACTTTTGTGCACAATTTTGGGAATTCATTGTATATACGTTCTATGGGTAGAATGCAGTGTAGCTCAACTAGCATTCTAAATTTATCAAGTAATTGAGGATTTTGGTATTAAGGCTGTGTTACAATAGTGAGTAGGAGGAAGGCAATGATGAATGCTATCTGCCAAGAATGTAAATATAAAGTAATGCTTATTGCATTGACTGTTATCCACAGGCACAAATAATTGCACCAGATAATTAATTCATTGGGGAATATTCATCTTGAGAAGTAAATAACCTTAAGGTCAGGTGAAGCTTTCACTGATACAGATTTTAAAAAAAAAAAAAAACCCAGCCAAAATGGCCTGCAGTGTGGGGAATAAGATATGTGTACAGATATCTATGTTATGATTTTCAGGTTTACAATCTTGCAGTGACCATTTATTTTCTACGATATAGGAATTGAGTATAAAATTCTATCCCATTGCAAGTTTCCTTATACTAGTTCTTTAGTATAATCAAGCAACAGGAAATTTGGATAACATAGCACAAAATGATTCATTTTCTTTTTCTTGTAAGGTAACTACAAAACCTTTTTTTTCCTTCAGTCCAGAAACTCTAAGACTCATTTTAGTAACTTGCATTAATACGACTGTATTAAGAATTTTTCTTTTTGTGTGAAATGTTCAAGCCATGTATAATTATAGAAACCAAATTGTGCCCTCCTGTAGGGGAAAAACACAGAAAGCTATGAAACTCGCAGAGTTTCAGTTTAGTGTTATTTCCAAATAATCCTATTAGGCGTGGATTCTAACCTTTAGTTATCCAGATGTCACAAGATCAGTGTTTATACAACTATTCTTTGGGAGCATCCACAAAGAGCTCCCTGTGGCTCATACCTCCAGCCAAGCAAGCATCTGCCTTCTGCACCAAATGCAATTTCTGAGTGAGCTTCAAGGATAGACCATGTAGAGCACATAGCAGTAATCCAATATCAAGGTCTGAAGGGAATAGACAGTGGTAAGGAGATCCACATGAGAGAGAAATGATCAGTCACCTTACAAGATACAGATGCAAAAAGAGTTTTGTCAAGTGACAGAACTTTGAAATCCAGAAGAAGAATATGAGCATCCAAAAGCATGCTGTGATGGGGAGTACCAGGCCCTTTATAGCCCCTTCCTGGAGGTCTTGTGGTCCTACTACATCTCACTCCAGGAAAGGAGTAGCAAAGCTGGGTCCTTCAGCTGTGCCTAGAGACGCTGCATGAAAGCAGTAAACCCGAGTCCATCAGGCTCAGATAAAATGGGACCAAAGGGTAAGGAAAAGTGCTCCTCTCTGGCCAAAGGAACTTGAGGGACAACCAGAGTTTGGACAGAGAGGACCTGAGAACTTTAACCATGAGGTAAGAGGTGAAGATAAAGGGGCCAGGTGGAAAGAGGCCCAGGTAAAGAGCAGTAAAAAATTTAAGTGTTTATAGGGCTTCTTGGTTGGAACCCGAAGTAGTGGGCAGGCCCAGGTTCTCCCACTGACCAATGGTGAAGTGCTATAAACCCCTAAAAGGGGACAAGGCTTGTTTGGAAACTCAAGTTAAGGACTGAATTTTAAGGGCCCATTTTAAGGGCACTGTCCCCAGCGTCCCTTCCTGATACTTCCTCCCCACTTACTAACCTCTGTCTTTTCTGGACTGAGTTTCAGATGGATCTTTTCCATCAAAGATATTGTATTGGCTAGACACTGGAAAGCAAACTCACTGTCTAGGTTTTATGATTAAAGAAACACAGAATTGCATGTTAGTTATATACCCATACAGGGAAAGCAAATTTTAAGTCCTGTGGAACCCCACATGAGAGCTATGAGGATTAATAAGTAAATTCCTAACACACCTTCTGAGATCTTTCTGAGAAGCGCTAAAGTAATTCCGTCTTTTCTGTCAGGATGTGCAAGTGAATCAGTACACCTTCATGATCAAGGGAAACAAAGGTTGTTAAAGTCAGCATGAACATTTTACCTCTGTCCCCTGCAAGAAGATGATGGGCTAGATTTGCAAAAAAAACTAAAGATAGAAGAATATCTCAATTACAGATGCATCATATGTAATTTTCAAACAATCATAACTTTAAAAAAACAATTATTCAAACTTAGAAAAGTCCATTTTCCTTTTAGTGGTTTGTTTTCCAACTTTTAAAGTTTCTTTATTTGTTCTTACTCTCCCATATTTTAAAATTGTCTAAATGGTTTTCCCCTCAGATTTTCCAAAAGTAATTTCATTTTGGACAGAGACAAAGCATGGAAAGCTTCAGCCCAAAACATGTATGTTGGAGGCTAATAGGGGAAGATTGTGTATTGTTTTTAAGTCATATGTGAGTGAAAATATGAAGTTATAATGGAAATTGTTTTGAAATCTTAAGTATAATAACCATTGTCAGTGACAGTTGCCATGTTAATTTTAAGAATTTAATTTTAATGGAGTTTATCTTTGTATATTTTCTAGAAGTGTATTAATCTACAAACTCATGTTTGTTACTGTTTCAGTTATATTACAGTAATGCTTAGGAGCCCTAACCAGAATTGGATCCATTTTGTTAGGCAGTGTACAAACATAAGAAGACACAATCCCTGGCCTGAGGAGACTCCAGTATACATGTATCTCTGAGGCCTGTACATTACCTGCGCAAAGATAATCAAAATAACTGGTTACATATATTACTGTAATTTTAGGGGAAATAATTTTCTTAAATAGCACCATGGCATGACCTGTAACTCCTACTCATCTATGAGGCATTTAAGTGATTGAATTGATCAAATATATGCTCTATGGGTCCTGAGATACTTTATCCTGACAATCATCGATTCTGTATTATATCCCATATAACAGCCGTTCACGGATTCCTTCAAGTTTTTCAGTGTTTTTCTGTACTTCATTCACATTCCCCTTCATTTCCAGAGTTATATCTCACCATCTTGTGCTTTGCTCCAGGCTCAAGTTCCAGTTTCCATTAGGCTAGTTAATGCTGTCTCTCTTCTGTTCAAAGCCCTTGTTTTTTTCCTGCATTTCCTCAGGCATTATTTGTCTTTTCTCTTTAGACTGTATTTTCCCAAGCATTTTTTGAGTGTTTCCTCCTCGGCTGCTCCCGAAGATAGACGCTGAGGCACAAAAAGCCCCTAGTTGCCCTCTTTTCCCTTTTACTGTCCCTTATTACTGACAAAGATCCTTCAGAATCCAAAGTTCTACCAGTCTCTCTTCAAGGACCTATCAACCTAAAGAGGTTCTCCTTAAAACCAACTATTTTATTATTATTCTGGACAATTTGGCTACAGAAAAGACTTGTTTATGGAGGGGGAGGACATGTTGTATCCCCTTAGTGGGGAGTGAAGGGTATAAAACGCGTGGGCAAACTACAGCCCACGGGCCGGACGTGACCCATCAGCCGTTTCAATCCGGCCCTTGAGCTCCCACTGGGGAGCGGGATCAGGGTTGGGGGCTGCTCTGTGTGGCTCCCAGAAGCAGCGGTATGTCCCCCCTTCTGGCTCCTATGCATAGGGGCAGCCAGGGGGCTCAAGTACCGCCCCCACAGCTCCCATTGGCCAGGAACCGTGGCTAATGGGAACTGCAAGAGTGGTGCCTGCAGATAAGGCAGTGCACAGCAGAGCAGCCTGGCCGCACCTCCACATAGGAGCCGGAGGGAGAACAGGCCGCTGCTTCTGGGAGCCCTTTGAGGTAAGCACTGCCTGAAGCCTGCACCAGCCCTGATCCCTCTCCTGCCCTCTGAACCCCTCGATCCCAGCCTGGAGCACACTCTTACACCCCAAACCCCTGCATCCCTAGCCCCACCCCAGAGCCCCCAGCCCAGAGTCCCATCCCGCACCCTGAACTCCTCATTTCTGACCTCACCCTGAAGCCACACCCCCAGCGAGAGCCCTCACCCCCTCCTGCACCCCAACCCCAATTTTGTGAGCATTCATGGCCCGCCATACAATTTCATTACCCAGATGTGGCCCTCGGGCCAAAAAGTTAGCCCACCCTGGTATAAAGTGCTTGAATTGAATTTATGTGCCATGTCAATGATGGCAAAAACAATACAGTAAAGGATATCTGTGTTTGAATAACACTTTATAAAGTAAATCAGCTAAGAGATACTATATTAGTAAAAAGATCAACTGGAGAGCATGTTTAGTCAAAACTTATATTTCATCATAGTTGCATCTGTTTTCTTTACAAAAAAGCAGTCATATGAAATTATGATATATGAGCTGATTCAGGGAAAAATGTTAATCATCTATAGACTGAATTGCAGTTGAAAATATTTTAACACAATCATTCCTTTATGAGAATTTTTTCTCACCTAGCTTCAAAGGGTTGTATTGAGGTTGCAAGTTCTGTGTGGCAACTTTGTTTTTAGCTTGTCTGTAAAAGTACCTAGCATTCTATTAGTATTATAATAGCTTAAAATAGAGTACTAGACAATTCTCAGAGCAACTGCAGTTAATTTTTGGACTAAGGAACATCACAACTAGAATTGTGTAGACTACACATGATGCAAATGAAAATACTCAGTATTTGTCCCTTTGAATTTATTTAGCATTCTACAAGTGTTTTGTTCAAAGTCTGTCACATACACAACTTAAAATATTTGTTTATGATTTTTTTTCACTATCTGGATCTCAACAACCATTTAAGGGCAGCTTTTTATAGTTCATTTGAGTTTTGAACTGGAATAGCTTGGTTTCATCACATAGTTAGCATGGTATTTCTTAAGGCAGAGGTTCTCAACCAGGGGTACGTGCACCCCTGGGTGGTATGCAGAAGTCTTGCAGGGGTGTACATCAACTCAACTAGTTATTTGCCTAGTTTTACAACAGGCTACATAAAAAGCACAAACAAAATCAGTAAAAACTAAAATATCATACAGACAATTACTTGTTTTACACTGTTCTAAACTATATACTGAAATGTAAGTACAGTATTTATATTCAAATTGATTTATTTTATAATTATATGGTAAAATAGGAAAGTAAGCAATTTTTCAGTAATAGTGAGCTGTCACACTTTTATATTTTTATGTCTGATTTTGTCAGCAAGAAGTTTTAAAATGAGGTGAAACTTGGGGGTACAGAAGACAAATCAGACTCCTGAAAGGGTTACAGTAGTCTAGAAAGGTTGAGAGCCAATGACTTAAGGTTCCCTGTTTAACTAAACCCTACTCCTCATTCTCAGCAGTACCACAACAGCATAATTTAATTTGTTTGCTTATGCCCATGTAAAAGATAGGAGGGGCGTGGGGAAGGGATTGCTCCAAAAGATCGTGGAAGGGACATGCACCTAATTGCCAAAGATATTAAATGGCGGAGCAGGCCACAAATCATCCTCATGAACAAGTGAACACCAAGTAAAGGAGGAGGAGGATTGTTGGGAGGTTTTTGATGGTAGTGAGTGTCTGTCATAAGACTTGATGAAGATGGGAGGAGGATTGTATGGAGACAAGGGTTGTAGGGCCCACACCCAGTGATAGAAGTCTCTGTAGCTTTGGATGCTTATGTAAATTGAAGTCCGAACTTTTAGATGTTCCTCTATCATATGTATATTTCCAATTATGAGGCTGGCTTACTGTGTGCTTTCATGTGTCATGTTGCTATATTAAAGATGGAGTTTGCATGTTTTTATTTTATTATGTTGCCTTTGTAATCCTAGGAATCTGGCCAGGCTTATTTAAAGGAGAAAAGTTAATTATTTCAGTTTGGCAGACATGTTTGTGGTGCTTTTTTATCCGCTAAACAGGACAGCAATAATGCAAACTTCCTTCAATGCTGAATATTTTTCTTACCATCTCTCTCACCTTTGTCCTCTTCCAAAAAATAATTTCAGAGATATCTATCAGACTTCCTTGAGAATGTTGCTCTTCGTAAGACTCGATATAATTTCTCCAACACCCCAAAATTTCACACACAAAAACCCTATATATGGGAGTTGCCAAAATGCCTGAAATGAAATAGAGAAATCTTCATTTGCAATTTCTGGAAAAAAAGAATTCCTCACTTCAGTATATCTGTAATAATAAATATATATATATATATATAAAACTGTCCTTCGTAGTTGTGATATTGTAGTTAACTTTTAGGTTTTGAAATATCTTTCCTATTTCAAGTATAATTAAGGTTAGGTAGCAAATGCCTAATATACTATGAGAAGTTTATGTATAGTTTTTTTCTCTCTCTCTCTCTACTTTTTACAAAAAAGTTTAATAGGGAAAAAAGAAATACAGTATCTTATTTCTTCACAAATCGTAAAACAAAAAGAGAAAAGTTTTAGCAACAGTATCTGTGCTAAGCAACAAGTTACAGTATTATAATCAAACAAGTTACAGTATTAATAATCTAACAGATGTGTGTCTGTATACACGTTTGCAAAATCATACTGGAGTCTTTTTCTTAAGTGTTATTTTTGTGCGTGTGTGAATGTAGAGCTCATGAAAGTTCCTGAATTGATGAGAACTGAAGTCCTCATTTAGCCATCAAATAGGGCAGCAATAACTCAAGCTTCCTTGCACTGCTCTGCTATTATGCCTCAGCCCTGAAGAGGCCACCTCAAAGGGCTTGTCTACGTTACCAGCTGGATCGATGGTCAGAGATCGATCCAGCGAGGGTTGATTTATCGCATCTAGTCTAGATGTGATAAATCAACTGCTGAGCGCTCTCTTGTCGACTCCAGTACTCCACCAGGGTGAGAGGCGCAGGCAGCATCGACAGGAGAGTGTCAGCCGTCGACTTACCGCAATGAAGACATCCTGGTAAGTAGATCTAAGTACGTTGACTTCAGCTACATTATTCGTGTAGCGGAAGTTGCGTAACTTAGATCGATTTCTCCCTCCCACCACCCCAGTGTAGACCAGGCCTCAGGTTGAGAGGATAGTTCAGTCTTTACCTCCATTCAGTACTTGGTCTCTCTGCATTTAATACTAGCCTCATAATTATTAATTTTATTAAACAGCAGGTATTTAGAAGAGAAGCTGGCAGATAGAAGCAGTTTTATATTCTACATAGATTTTATTTACTTAGAAGATATAGCAGCAGGAAATTGGGACTACAAAGGGCTATCCCTCTCCATTTGTTTACCATTTACCTCCCCACACACTGTCTGTGCTCTTTGTTGTGATTTTGGTTTAACTTTAGATTTTAAAGCTCCACAGAGTACGGATCTTGTCTTGTTTATAGTTGCCAGTAAAGCATCATACGTATCTATTGTGCTGCAGTTTTTTTCCCTATGATAAAATAACTCTGCTCTTGTTTACCATCAACAAAGTGGCTGCTGTTACACCAACAACTTCCCAAACATTTTGAATGGCTACAGTTGGCCAAACACTGCAGATACAGATTGAAGGACATGACTCCTCACTTTCTTGGGACTCTTATTATTGCCTTGTAAATCAAAGAGACCATGCTATCTCACTTCATAATAGAAAACCAATTATGCTGAACTGTTAAAAATATCACAAAGAACATAATTGGAAGTTTAAAACACTTTGCTTTCTTAAAGTGCATTCAGATGCCTATAAGAAGTATTTAGGCATCTAAATCTGTATTTGGGCACTTAGTTTTGTAAACTAGCTACTCAGTGTCTAAATTAGCCTAACCTCAGTTCTCCAAAAAACTACTTTATTTATTTGAAACCTGGACATGTCCCTCAATATTATTCACAGAAAGATCTTGATTAGCCAAACTCATTAAAACTCTGTTACCTGGAGGTTTGAAATGGCCTAATGACATTTTACTTCAGCACATCAGGTGAAGTTATTATTTACACTTTAAAATGGTTCCCCCAGTAACTGAATTCCTGATTAAACAAAGTTTTGGGGTGTCCCCTGAGATGTCTAGATAATTGAGGTCCTAAGATATATTAAGACCTCTCAGTGGTACATTTATCTTAATTACTATCATGTTCTTCTCTTCTTTCTCCCCAGCCTCATTCAGGTAAATGAGGCCTGACGATCACTGTAAGCCATTGCTGTGATTATTAAGTGAATTGTGATTGTGCTGAAAGGAAATACTTAAGCAGGTCAAAAGGACCTTGAAATACTCTGTAAGCCCAGAACTAACCAGGGTCAATGATGTCTTGTGCCTAGAACCACCACAGCCAGATTGACCCATCTGTTCCTCGGAGCTTGTCTATAAAAAGAGGAGAATTTTAGAATTTTACCTCAGGTTTGCTTATTTTACTTCACAGATTTATCTCTTACGATTTATAACTATAACTTCACTAAGTCATTTCAAATTTTGTTTAAAAAAAATTATCAAATAACTAACTGACTGCAAAAAAAAATCCCGCCTCCCCCTTTCTCATATGGGTAATGGAATGTTCCGATTGCTTCCTCAGATGGTTCAACTTTTAACTCCCTTTCTGCCAAGTCAGAACTACATCTTTTAAGTGTTTATTAAATCCCTATATACATTTTGTCTTTTTCAACACAAAAATACAACGTACATTATTAAAAAAAACCCCTCCAACATTTATACTGTGAACATATTAAAAGGAACAGATTAAATGACAATAATCTTTAAAGATGAGAAATGGAATAATGCTAACTATATTCATCCATTGTGCGTTTTTTGTTTTCCATAAATTCTATTACCATATTTTAGTTTTTATTATGTGTATTACTGTAGCACCTAGTTATTTTTAAAGCACTGCAGATAATGATTTTTTAAGTTTCACTTTAGATTTTGCAAACCTTGAACTGCATTATGATATCAGATTTATTCTGTTCATAACAAACTCTGTAAAAAGTGTCAAATGATCTGTAGTAAGTATGTTTTTATTAAAACAGAATTTTGAACTATCACTCAGCTAAAAACCCTGTTTCAATTCCCTCAGCCTCTTCAACTACCAGCCCATTTAATTTCTCTGTTCCTGTTCCACTTACCTTCAGATGAACAGTTTTACTCCCATTCTTTCAAAATCCTCTGTCCACTTCCTCTTTGTCCACTTCCAGTAGCCTGACATTGCTCTCAAAGACTCCAGTGACCTAGCATAAGCTAAATCCAATTGCTTTTTTTCCTGGTCTTATCCCCCTTCAGTTTCTCGGCTGAACAGTGTAAACATTATAAACCATACTTTCCTTTCTCAAATCATCTCCCCTCTTGTGTTAACACTGGCCTCCTTTGGGTCTTTACCTACCTTACTGAATGCTCCTCTTGCTTCTCTTTCAATGTCTCCTTTACATCTCTGACATATCATAAGACTCCATCGTTGTACCACGCCTCTTCTTTCTGTGCATCCTTTACTCCATACCAGTCTTATTTTTTTCCTCCTCCCATAACAACCTGTAAGCAACCTTGGAATGATATTCCAAGCTATATACCAAGAATCATCTAAGTTTGTTTTAGGGGGAAAAGAGAGGGATAAAGTTCAGGGCACAAGAAGAAATAAAATCAAAGAATTAATTATGCATATTAGGCACATTCTAGCAATGATAAGCATTGTACTGGGAGAAACTGTACCCCCTGGAGCTCCCAGGCATGTGGCAATCTTTCCAAAAGTTTGATATGATTACATGAATGAATGTAAATTGTAGTTCTTAGTCTGTAAGGAACAAGTGTGCCACAAGTAAAGCTAGCTGGACAGAAGTTTTACAACTCACAAATCCTTATATCATATTTGCTATAGTAAATAATGTTCCAAGACTATGTTCGCTATTAGCCAAGATGGACAGGGATGGTAACCCTAGCCTCTGTTTGCTAGAAGCTGGGAATGGGCAAAGGAATGGATCACTTGATGATTGATTACCTGTTCTATTCATTTCCTCTTGGGCACCTGGCATTGGCCACTGTCGGAAGACAGGATTTGGGCTAGATGGACCTTTGGTCTGACCCAGTATGGCCGTTCTGATGTTCTTATGCACATATGTTGTATATGACAGAAGTGGACTCAGTTTTCTTACTCAGAAAGGGCTTCATTTACACAAAGTAAACTCTATAAGTGCAACCACAGCCATCAAAAGTGAAATGAGAAGGAAATCATTTTGAATAACAATTGCAGATTTTGTTCAGTTCATCCTACAAGAGAAATGTCTGCTGATTTACTTGGAGAACTTGTACAACAATGAAGTGTAAACAAGACTACTGTGTTCACTCTTTATCTAAACTAATAATTTCCTGCCTGTAGGGAATCTGCTAAAAAGGTGATATTCTTAGGCTACATGACCTTTTCTAGAGAGCCCCCTTAAGATACACCCAGAATGCACTTGGCTCACCATCAGAACAACTTACTGATGTGATGGAAACTTAGCAGCTAAAACCCCCCAGCACGATCATGTTTGAGAGAAAGAAAACAAATGAACAAATCACAAAATACTTTAATGAAACTAGAGTGCTTGTAATGGAGTCTCTCTTACATCTGTCTTTTCCACCATTAACCAACAGTACAGACCCTCAGTTTCTCTCTCTGGTGGGTTACAGGCCACTGTTGTGCTTTTAACTCTAGTGAAAAGTCATAGTCTATCCTTTCTCCTTCTGAAATAAACAGCTGTACAACATAAAACCTTTGCTCCTTTCCTATGCTGAATCTTCAGCTTATTTGGGCTCTAATAGTCACCCCTCAGCAGGGGCATCCTGAAATCTTTGTTGATGCAGTGGTTGTCCACACCATCTCTAGTTGTGTGTATTTTGCCCTAGGTTCAAAGGTCCTCATGACATTCCTTGGCCTCTAAAAAGTTTCCTTTTCTGGGAATTCACAGTTAAGGTTACACTTAAAAGAAATCCAAACATATTAAGGTATAGCATTACACAAAGTACAGAACAACCTTAAATCTACCCTCTAATGATACCACGAGGGGAAAATATGACAAAAGAAAGAGTGGGCTGCAGAAAGACCCTGGAGTCAGAGAGGGAGATGCACCAGGACATATTGGGGCTTCTCTGGTAGCAAACACAGATACTGCAGTCTTGAGCACCTACAGGTTCAATAGTCCTGGGCTCGCCTCCCTCCTAGGTCTCCAAGGCTCTTAGGACTGCTGTGAAGCTTGAGGCAGTGGTAAAATTCAGAGTGGTGCAGATCTCTCTGCCTTGTTCCACAATAAGCTAAATACAGTTTTACTTTCCTGCTGTTGTCATTCTTCTGCATGACCAGGTCTGTGTACAGCTCGAATTCTTCCTTCCACCAGATCTTCGCTGGGCTAGGTTTGTGTCTGCAAAATCCAGGTATCCAGGGGTTTCATACTGAGTTCCATGGCTCATGCTACCAGCTGTTGTACTGCAGAAAACTCACAGCTCAGACACTGCCCACACTAGAAATTGGATACTGAGCTTTTCGGTTTTACTTTTCAGCGTACAGATTTGTACCCTGGAACATTAGTAATTTTTAAGAGTACCTTGGTACAGTTGATGGTGTAAGAAATAGACAGGAAATGAGATAAGTGTAAGGGGAAGAAGATATTTCCTCTTTCAGATGTTATATTATTGTTGTTATGCTCAAATACCAACCCATTTTTTCTATTTTGCTCATCAGCTCATACCTTACCTTTTAAAAGCACTGACAGTTACCTTGGTTTTATTCTTCACCCTGAGCTTGCCTACCATCACATCTCTCCTATTTGTAAATATGCCTATTGCCATCTCAGGCAACACTGATAACTACTGTGACGTTCCTCTGGTGTTATCTGGACCAGTGATCTGCTAGGTCACTCTAATCCTTGACTCTGCGAGCCAGCCTTACCCTGCTCTCCTGTGAGAACCCCCACTCCCAGGAAGTTCATGCACAGCCTCTAGCATGTAAGCTGCTCCCAGCTACATGAGTGAGCACTTTTGGCCAGTTGCTGCTTGGATTGTGCAACCGAATGACGCTAGCCAATATCTCCGGTCCCAGACACAGCCCTTGGAATCTCTGTCTTGTAGTGTCCAGTTATGCCTGCTGGACACTGCAAGCTTATATGAGTTCATCAATTTAACAAAGAAATTGATACGCACCAGGCTTGTTATTCCAAGAGGAATCTCTCACCTGCTTCAAACCAAACACGCTGCTTCAGGTAGGGTAAACAAACAAATTTATTAACTACAAAAGATAGATTTTAAGTGATTATAAGTCAAAGAACAAGAAGTCAAATTTGGTCAAATGAAATAAAAGCAAAACATATTCTGAGCTGATCTTAACACTTTCAGTGCCCTTACAAACTTAGATGCTTCTCACCACAGGCTGGCTGGTTGCCCTTCAACCAGGCTCTCCCTTTGGATCAGTGCTTCAGTTGCTTGATGGTGATGTCTGTAGATGGAGGTGGAAAAGAGGTGGAGCATGGCAAACGTCTCTCCCTTTTATCATGTTCTTTCTTCCCTCTTGGCTTTGTCCCCCACTTCAGGGTCAGGTGAACATTACCTCATTGTAGTCTCAAACTGACCAAGGGAAGGGGGGTGACTCACTCGAGAGTCCAACAGATCCTTTGTGGCTGCGTAGGCTAGTATCCTTTGTTCCTGTGAGGCTGGGCTGGGTTTGTCCCATACATGCCCTTATGGCATGGTTTTGCATGGGCTTGTTTTAAGCCATGAGGACACATTTTCAACCTCATAATTATATACATGAAATTACAACCTATAACATTACTATAACTAACAACAATGCTCAGTGCATTATGAGCCTTCTGAAGACACCCGACATGACAAACTTTTCATTCAAACTTTGCATATCATAAGGATTGTGTGGTATAAGGATGAACATGGGAGTGCAGGGTGTTCCCCTAAGATACAGAGTGTCACAACTACTATCTGCACTCTACAGGTGTACATCTTCACTAGGAAAATGTGTGTTTTTCTGTGCCAGTGCAGCTCTAAGCAGGGCTCGATGGCATGGCGGAAAAAACAACTGCATGTTGCCTACATGGCAGCTTCCACCTTTAGTAGTACCATTGGAGCTGTATCAGTGCAAAAAAATGTTTACAAATGTTCCTAGTGGGGCCTCTGCTAGAATCTCCATCCATGATTTCAGTCTCCTCTTACTTTGACTACTGCAAGTGGCTTCTCCATGTCATCTCTCCTGACTTCAGTAAACACAGAATGCCTCTGTTCCCATGATAGTGATACGTTCTAAGAGCACATACATTCTAAACACATTCTCAAATGGATCACTTATCTCCCACATTTTTTTTTCTGGCTCTAGTCCAAACTTGCCCTCTTCACTTTTAAAATCTTCCCTGTACTTGGACTTTCAGAGAATGGATGGATATCCCAATTTTTGAACCCCAGGTATTTAATATTCCAATGTTCTATCACTTAAATTAATAATGTTTGGAGTCAAAATTTTAGCTTCAGATTTTCAAATTTGAAACAGGAAAATATAGCAAATGTACATTGTGGACTATGATAGGCAGGAGTGTGGGGCAGCAGCAGCAGCATTACAAAACTAGTCTAAATGGAGCAAAGGACTTTCTGTCTTTTTATTATGAATGTCAGACAGGATGATCCAAGCATTACATGCCCCACTGATCCCATAGACTTACCACCCTGGGAATATATATCAAAATGAGAAGAGATTTCCTTCTCCTAATATTGCAGTCAGACATGGGGTGACATGGCTTGGTTCTGCCTCTGTTTTTCTGACCCACTCCTCCTTTGTGGCAAAACAGCAAAGAAGAAAAAATGGGGGTCTTTTGAATACTTTTTTAGTATGGAAATTTGACAACAGTGAAATTAGAACAAACTACTTCCAGCCCCTCCCAAAATGATGTCTGCAACACTATTCCCATTGAAATCTCTATCACCCACCAGTATCTGGACATAACTGTATTTAATGTGTAATAGCTCCACCTCCTCTTGTACAAGTATGATTGCTTGTACTGATCCACACATAGTCTAGAACAGGATCAGTAGGCAAATATTGTCCATTCTCTAGTGCAATGTCTCAGGGGAAGGTTGCTTGTACCAGTGTATCCATTTCCTGTGAGCTGAAACACATACAATCTCAGGAAAACATTTTTTTGTTCCACAGATGTAACATACAAATACCATAAAAGTGCTCTCTACTTTACATATGGAAGTTTCAAGATTCATGAGCTATATGAAAAAGTCCTTTTTCATATAATTTTCACATATATGACATACATATAACATATGTATAGACTCACATGTATAAAACACATGGTCTTACCATAGTGGATACTATGTATTTTGGCTGATGAGATGGGGAAGGAAAGCTGATTTAGAGTTTTGGCTTGCACTGAAGCATGTGATGAAGTTTTCATTTAGGCAGTACAAACTGTAGCAACACACTGAGAACTTTAGAAAAAGAAATACATGCACTGTGAACCAAACTCTGGTCAAATTGACCAGGCAAAGTTGCTAATCACGGCTATGATTAAGTATTATTGCTACTTATCCTCACAGCTTGTCATAAATGTAAAGGGAAGGGTAAACACCTTTAAAATCCCTCCTGGCCAGAGGAAAAACCCTTTCACCTGTAAAGGGTTAAGAAGCTAGGATAACCTCACTGGCACCTGACCACAATGACCAATGAGGAGACAAGATACTTTCAAAGCTGGAGGGGGGGAGAAACAAAGGGTCTGTGTCTGTCTGTGTGATGCTTTGGCTGGGGACAGAGCAGGAATGGAGTCTTAGAACTTAGTAAGTAATCTAGCTAGATATGCGTTAGATTCTGTTTTCTTTAAATGGCTGAGGAAATAAGCTGTGCTGAATGGAATGGATATTCCTGTTTTTGTGTCTTTTTGTAACTTAAGGTTTTGCCTAGAGGGATTCTCTGTTTTGAATCTAATTACCATGTAAGGTATTTACCATCCTGATTTTACAGAGGTGATTCTTTTTACTTTTTCTTCTATTAAAATTCTTCTTTTAAGAAACTGAATGCTTCTTCATTGTTCTTAAGATCCAAGGGTTTGGGTCTGTGGTCACCTATGCAAATTGGTGAGGATTTTTATCAAACCTTCCCCAGGAAGGGGGGTGCAAGGTTTTGGTGAGGATTTTGTGGGGAAAGACGTTTCCAAACAGGCTCTTTCCTAATAAAATAAAACCGGTTAGACGTTTGGTGGTGGCAGAGAAAATCCAAGGGCAAAAGGTAAAATAGTTTGTACCTTGGAAGTTTTAACCTAAGCTGGTAAAAGTAAGCTTAGGAGGTTTTCATGCAGGTCCCCACACCTGTACTCTAGCGTTCAGAGTGGGGAAGGAACCTTGACACAGTTAAAAATACTGACATTCTAAAAATCAGAGAAAGTTTATCCATTCCCACTTTTACTTGACATTCAAGTCCTGATTTCAAAGATGGGCAAGTTTACATTGTTCATGCCTAATTTGTGCTTGCAAATGCCATATATGCACATACAAACTGACAGTTTGCACAATCAAATGTTCTATTATGCATCTAGCTATTTGCCCAAATACCTGATTTGAATGCACAGTCGTATGGTATTTGCATGAATAGAGTAAGCACATACAATTTTATACAATACCAATCTTTGAAAATCATGCCCTGGATGTTGATGATAATTTATTTATTACTAGAGTGCAATGCCTTGTTAAGTACTAAACACACAAACATCCTTTTTTTCTATTTTGAGCCATACCACTGGTTTCTTGATTCTTTTTTGCATTGAAAAATAGGGAAAAGGATTGGGCTACAAGCAAGGATTTCTGCAAAATGACTGTGTCACATAGGTCACATGCATATTGTTCAACTCCCCTCCATTAGGAAGAACATTGCTCATTTCAGATCCAACCACTGTTGTCTGGATTTAAGTATTTCTATGAGATTTGCAAGTCTTCCTCTAACTCCCTGTTGGTACATGCCATTTCAATATCTGGCAGCTGTAACATTTCAGATTGTTGTTGGGAAACATGGAGCTTCCTGAGTAGGATAAATATTCATGCTAATCAGAAAAATTATTTGATTCACTCATCACCATTCTTCTCTTCTTTATATAGTCTCCACTCCTCTAACATCAGTCTCCTCTTAGTTCCTTCATTCAAGGGTGGCATGCAATGGAAGCTTGGGGAAGCTAACCCTCCCCAAACCTTGCACTGCCAGGGTGGGAGCATTGGCGGATTACCACACGGGCCCATGAGGCCTATGCCCAGGCACCCTGGCCAATTTGGGGACCCTAGAAAAATCTCCACCTGCCATGGCCCCAGGTTGGGGGCTGAGACGGAAGCATAGAGCTTTTCCAGTTTCGGGGCTGCAGTGGGGAGAGGGTAGAAAGGAGCAAGTAGGGATGGAGCCTTGGGGGAAGAGGCAGAGTGGGGGTGGAACAGGGTTGGGGCTGTGGGTGGGGCCTCCTCTAGAAGAGATAGACCAGGGGGCTAGCTTCCCCAAGGGGAAGCTGCACCCTGCTGCACATGCCTTCATTCATTTATTGGAATAGGCTTCCAAGGGAGGTGTAGAATCTCCATCATTGGAGGTTTGTAAGAACAGGTTGGACAAACACCTGTAAAGTATAGTCTAAGTTTACTTGGTCCTGCTTCAATGCAGAAGACTTGACTTGACGAGCTTCCAACCCTACAATTTCTATGATTCTATTATATGATGCTTGCCACATTCCTTCATCTTCAGCTACTTTCCATCTTTCTAATCTGAAACATTGCCTCTGTCTTTTAATTCCTCTATCCCTTATAATTACTCAATGTTATATGGTAAAACATTTTGTCTTAGTTTATATGATAGACAGTATACACATCCTCCCTGATTGAACTAACCTCTTTATCCCTAGCCTGATTCTTGCTTGCATATTTATACCTGTCTCTGGAAATTTCCACTACATGCATCCAATGAAGTAGGTATTCACCCATGAAAGCTCATGCTCCAATATGTCTGTTAGTCTATAAGGTGCCACAGGACTCTTTGCCGCTTTTACAGATCCAGACTAACACGGCTACCCCTCTGAAGCTAGTATACACATTATTGTTCTTATTTGTTTCTCATTATGATACAATGCCAACAATGTGCAAGGCACTTTACAGACAAATAATGAAGACAAAAAAAACCCAGATCCCAACCCAAAAGAGTTTACAATCTAGATAGACAACCCAGAGAAGAAAGACAGGAAATGGAGAAATAAATCAAAATAAATTGACTGAGCAGTAAAATTTAATTCTCATCTTGTTAGTTGCACATTTTTTCTTCAGAAGTTAAAAAAAATCTACCAAGTATTTTGCTTTTCAGTAGGATTTTGTGAACAAGTCTCTGTGAAGGAGACTTTTATAGGCCTTTTCAAATAAATGCTATTTTAAGAATGGAACCAGAAGGAAAATAAAGTTGCTTTGACATTGTCTCATTGGGAAGTTACATAGATTTCTATAACATAAAAAGCAAGTGTTGCCTAGTAAACCGTGAGATCATAGCTGTAGGCATTAACCCTATTGATATTAGAAATAATATGCCACCAGATCTCTGCATTTCTAGGAAGCCTCCATATCCTCTAACTTTGGAAGAATTAAAATATTCTCTTATTATTAAGTAGAAGATTTCTTTTGTTCAGAGAAACTTGTAGTTTTTGGATTATGCCAACCAGTGTTATGCCAACTCTTTCTACATAATGCAAGGCCACAGGGCTTTTGAAGGTAGAAAATCTGTCAGAAAAAGGTTGAAACAATTCAAAGGTGATTGTGGCCCCTGGTCCACTAAAGGGATTATAAGCAATTTGTATTGCCCCCGAAAACGGACAGTGTTGGTTGGGGTATGAGTATGGCCAAGATACCTCCAGGGTATTTTGATTTCAGATAGTCTCTGTGATGGGTTGCCCCCCTCCCCTCCATCCCCCAGGGGTGCCATCTGATATACTGGGGTACCACTGAGCCTGCCTGTTCCACCAGGCTGGGCTCACTCACCCTGTCCTGCTGAGCCAGGCCCTCAAGTCTCCTCCAGCACACACACGCACACACACAGGTGGGGACACACCCAGCTGCAGAAGAACACAGACACTGAAATCATCTCTGCATGGGAAGACTCAGCTCAGGAGTTGCCAAGCACTCAAATGCACACCCCCTCTGGGGTGCAAAATTGTCTTGTCTTGTGCACCACATAAATCTGTGTAGTGTAAGCTCATGAAAATCACCCCCTCCCTCAATGTGGAAGAATTTATGCACAGCTTTTTGCCCATCCCTCCCCGCTTATGAATTACACAACTGGGTTTTAGAATAGACGAGACAAGTTTATTAACTTCAAAGGATACATAAGTGATTATAAAGGATAGCAAACAGATCACAGCAGATTACTGAGCAAATAAAACAAACATGCAAACTAAATACATTAAAGAAACTGCTTACAAGTGGTAGTTTCTCACCCTAAATGTTGTTTTAGGCATTTCTTTCACAGGCCAGATACCTTTTCCGGCCCAGGCTCAGCTCTTCTCCCACTGCTCAGTCCTTGTTTCTTAGATCTTCTCAGCAGTCATCCTGGGTGGAGATTCAGTGAAGTGAAGAGCCCTGATTAACTCACTTCCCTTCCTTAAATAGGGTTTACATATGGCGGGAATCCTTTGTTTCCCAGTTTGTGGAAAAATACTAGCAGGCCAAAATGGGGTCCAGTACCAGGTGACATGATCACATGACCCTGCAGTGTCAAAGTAGTATCCCAGGAAGTTTTTCAGGAAGGTGGAAGATTAGCATCTTTCAAAGTCCTATTGTCCTTCCTAATGGCCCATTGACAAACCAGACCGATTGCATTTTGTCTGGAGCGCGTTCCCCAGGTGCAAACACTTTTGTAATTGATACACAGTCCATATTCCTAACTTCAGATATAGAAATGATACAGGCATACAAATAGGATAATCATATTCAGTAAATCATAACCTTTCCAAAGATACCTCAAATGACCCATCTTGCATAGAACACTTTCATTTCTGAAAATGGGACTTAGGTTCCTAATTCACTAAGATACTTTGAAAATTTTATCCATAGATATATTTGTCCAATTTCTAATGCAAGTATTGATGACCCAGGTTTAGAAAAGTGATAGAGCTGTAATCAAAAGGCTTTTGGGCACTAGTCATATGCCTATTCCATCTTTAGCTTTTTTCATATTGTAGAAATTACAGTAAATCAAATTTGTGATGATTTAGGGCCTTCTCAATTTGAAATTGATGAGAAGTTTGAAATTGATGGGATTATGCATTTGATTAATTGTTCTGATTCAGGTGGACTTCACCATAATAATACTTTTTTTTATTCTTTATCCGCTACATTTGATATGTTCACTCAGTGGGTCATATTGTGATGGTTCGTGGCCTGATCCAAAACCCACTGCAATCAATAGGAAATCTCCCATTTACTTCAGCTGGTTTAGGTTTTGGCTCTTAATCACAGTCTGGTTTCCATGAGCAGCTACTCTAGCTTTGATCTTATGTTGCAAAATCACATCCACTTCAAGTCCATGGACCCTTTTAAATTGGGGATCACTCAAATGAGCACTGGAATGTTCTCCAGAGATGAGTCTCAGGTCTCTCCCATTCCTCAATTTTTTATTTTTACCTTTCATAAAGAATAGTTATTATATGAATTAAATCCAGATTTACTTTTTTTCCCCTTCAAATATTCAGGGAACAGACTCTTTTGCTGTTTCAGTGGCTGACTGAAGTAAATAACTGAATGTCTATTTTTGTATTTTATTTACAGAAGAGTAGAGAATATACCTTCAGGAGAAGTGCAGAAGAAAATTTTCTAGTGAAGTATATGACAAGTCAATTCCATCACAAGCATTGACTGAGAAGAAAAAAATGGACAACAAGCATATGGCATTTTTATAGGTCTACTTATTACAGCAAAATCAAACATTGTGTACCCTCTTTTTCTCCTGTGGAACAAGCTATCCATAATTTGGCCCTGCGCTTACTTAGCTGCGCTACCAACCTATCAGGAAGTTGATCTCAGTCTTAACTCTGCTAACATGCACAACCTTTACTGCCCACCAATCAGCTGCTTCCTCAGGCAGTTTCCTTCATGTTTTCTCACTTGTGGTCCATTGTGAATGGCGAAATCTCCCCCTAAAAATCCATAAGGCCATTTGTTTATCCTCCTTGAAACCCCTTCTCAAGACTCGCCTCTGTCATGCTCCTATAATATCCTGCCAACTGAACACACCTAGCCTCATTGTTAGCAATGATTGATCTTTACTGTACAATACTTGCTTGTGTCACTGTTATCTTGTCATCCTCTTTCTTCCTCCTCTTCTTATCTGTTTCATCCTCTGGTTGTGTCTTGACATGAGACTGTAAGCTCTATGGGGCTAAAACTCTCTCTCTCTCTCTCTCTCTTTTGGCTTAGTGTCTGTACAGCCCCAAGCACAATAGAACCACGAGGCCTCTAGGGGGTAACGTAATCCAAAAAATAAAATAATAATAAACCTGAAAGGACGATCCTTTGCTGCTGTAAGTCAGTGTAGATCCATTAGTTTCAACAGAGCTACTCTGGTCTGCATGAGCTGAGCATCTAACCCAAAGACTTTGGCTAACTTCCTACTTTTTTGTGGTGCCTTTATTATTGTTCCAGAATAAAGGTAGCTAGCCAGGGTGGATTCCTAGTTAATCCTGCTTCAGAGTATTCTATAACACTGTGATAAAATCATGTACTTTAAAATAAAAGGAATTTTCCTCTGACAAATTAGGTTATTTTGCTATGGAAAAACTTTCAGAAAATAAACCTTGAAAAATTTATATCTGTGTTAATTTGCCTCAGGAATTGTCTGGATTTTCTCTCTGTCAATATTGTTAACCTCTCTTAGCAAAGTGATGCTCCTTCTCATGAAATTTCACTGTCTGTCAAGAGGTCAGCACAATTAACTTTGACTCTTGTTTACATTTGTAGGCTCAAGTAAAGTATTTAGTTAAATGTTATTTTTAATTTTATGAGGAATATTCAACTACCCAGACATATCTTGAGAAAATAATACAGCAGGCACAGATTATCCAAAAATTCTTGGAATCAGGGCTGGATTTACACCTTATGCACCCCTAGGCACAGCATTTTCAGCACCCCACTCTTCCGACAGCTGACCTTCATTTTTTCTGTAAAAAACTGTTAATGCACTTTTAACTTTTAGGAGCCCCTAGGTACGTGCCTTCTGTGCCTAACTGGAAATCTGGCCCTGCTTGGAATGCATTAGATACACATTTTTATTAGAGAAGGTGGAGATACCACTAGGAGAGAGGCTTTTCTAGATTTTATTCTGACAAATAGGGAGGAACTGGTTGAGAATTTGAAGGTGGAAGGCAACTTGGGTGAAAATACTCATGAAATTATGGAGTTAATCATTTTAAGAAATGATAGGAAGGAAAACAGCAGAATATAGAAAATGGGACTATAAGAATGCAGACTTTAGCAAACTCAGAGAATTGGTAGGTAATATCCTGTGGGAAGCAAGTCTAAGGGAAAAGTGTTTTCAGGAGAGTTGGCAGTTATTTTAGAGAGATATTATTAAAGGCACAAAAGCAAAGTTTCTCAATGCATAGGAAAGATAAGAAGTCTGGTAGGAGACCACCCTGGCTTAACCAAGATATCTTCAACAATCTGGAACTCAAAAAGAGTCATACAGAAAGTGGAAACTAGGTCAAATTCCATCTGTACTAACAGCTTATTATTCATAGAACCTCAGGCTATTTGAAATTGTTGGAATATTACAGTCTGCATGGAAAGTCAACTCAACCTTAATTACAGGAGCACTACCTGCATTATTACAGTAACAATTTGCTCTGTGATTCTCTTCCCAATCATTTAAAGCTGTCAATCCATGGAGTTGAGAATTAAGTTAATAACATCTTACATAGCCACCTCTGGGATGAAGTCTGATAGTTTAACCAAATGCCGCAATGCTATACATCGATTTAATGCAAGAGTAAAGAAGAATATAATATCTAACTGAAACTGTAGAAGGAATTTTAGAATTTAATTACCAAAAATAGAATTTGCTCAGGCCACAGGTGCTACATACCACCCTAGTCTTACAAAAAAGTGCCATGGAATCCTTAATGATCACCAGAGGCCAAGACCTCAGTTTTACATCTCATCTGAAAGACACACCATATTCCAATAGCTGTCCTACTGCTTTAATATGGACTCAAAGAAAAATACCAAATGAAATATTAACATTTCATGCAGCACATAGGTGTTCCTGGGAGGTCTCTCATCTGAGCATTGAGCAAGTCTGACCCTATTCCTCCTGTGACTCACATCAGTGAGGTACTAGCCTTTCCCCTTGTGCTGCCTCATTCCCTCCCAGGACAAGGTCTTGTCTACATTTGCTGCATTGTGTAGGGTATGTGTAGTTACATGCCACATTGAAAAGCAGGCTGCAACCACACTGTGGTGTGTAGCTACACGTGGCAGTGAAGGGATCTGGCTGGGGGAAGGAGAGGCAGTGGATCAGGGCTCCAGTAGTGGGATGCTACACTGCTTAAAATTTCAGTGTAGATGTGGGAGGCACAGTGTAGAGAGCCATGTAGGATACATACTCTAAGGTTCTGGAATGTCTGTACTCCAGTCACCTAAGTAGTGCCTCACCATCTTTGCTTCTATTTATACACGTGGTAGCTGAGCGTGCAGTGTCTGTACTCTATACGCTGCTGTAAGTCTAGATATAGAAATACATCTCTTTAGAGCTCACTTTAAATCCTTCTGTTCTTCTAGAGCTTATGATTGTCTCTTCCTTTTCTTTCATAATGTTTTGGATGAAGGAAGCTGTATGAAAATGTATTGTGTATTGTAACATTTTTCACTAATGGAGGACCAGCAGAGCTGCAGTCAGTATATAGGTTAATGGAGGGGCTACATTAAATTTGTGTACGGATCAGAATTTCACTGCTGGTTGTCCCTTCCCTACAATGAATTTAGTGGGAATGTCTGGTGCAGATGATTAAGGACGTTTTGACAAATTAAACTCAGATTTCCCCTTTTTTTATATGTTTCTCTCTTACGTGTAATTTCATGTTATTTGTGTTTAGTTTATAATGAGATTACCACAAGAACCCTTTGGAAGTCCTTTTATGTTAATAAAAAGAGAATGTCTACAAACTGCAGTAAGAATAATATTGACACTCAGGTGTCTTATGCACAAGCTCCTAACTACTCTTTGAAAAGAAAAAAAATTTTTTTTGTACTGTTATTTCTTTAGAAATGGAATTCTTCTGTTCTAACGTCTATTAGGAAGCATGCCATTTGATTTTCAAAACCAATGAAATTTGTATCCAAGGAAGCATGATTTTTCATTTATACAATGAAAGCAAAACCCCCATTTCCATTATTAACTCTCATTATGGGAAGGATCTGCAGGGGAAGATTGAGTACCATCATCTTCTGCAATGTTGTATCTCCACACAACAGTTTGGAATTGTCCTTTAAATGGTTATTTATTGTTTGTGTTACAGTATTGTCTAGAAACCCACATCATGCAAGGCATGGGACCCATGCATAACAAAAAGATGGTTCTGCTCAAAAGAGCTTACAATCTAAGTAGTGGGATAACTAAGTCAGTGGGGTAACTAAGAACAAATGTACATGAAAGGGGCATTTTCAGTTCATGTCCAAGAAAATAAAATATTGCCCCCCCAAAACAGAAAATGTAATACCCTCAGAAAGTATATCCAAACAAAATTCTTCTTTTGCCCTGTAAGAAACAATAATAAATCTCAGGTTTCAGAGTAACAGCCGTGTTAGTCTGTATTCACAAAAAGGAAAGGAGTACTTGTGGCACCTTAGAGACTAAATAATAAATCTACAAATGTAGACTTCAACCCTACATTCCTTGCTTACCCCAAACTCAAACTGATTTCAGTGCAGGTGTAACAGGGCATAAGTTCCACCCATCCTGGGTCACTGCAGCAACCACTCAGACTCCATTCTTTTAGTGTCTACTCTGTAAAATGTATTCAAGTCTCCTCCACAATACCTGTCTAGAGCACTACAACAATTCTAATACCTATGACCCTATTGCTTTCAATCCCTGTTTGTCAGGGCCCTAGAAGGAAAAGGAATCTCCCTTCCTTGGGATCTTCTTTAGCCTGGACACAGCTACCCCTTCCACCTCTAACATGTCCTTCTTGCCTTTTATCAAGCTAGTCACTGATGGACCAATTAATTCTTTAACTCAGCCAGCCTCCCTGTCTGATTGGCTAATTCCTCCCTATTTCCTCAAACTAATTGAGGCCACAATGATCAGAGTGCTGATCCATCTGTTAGACCTCAGCATTCTCTCACATACTTCCTCCAGTTACCTAAAAGTGTTTTTTCCCTCTCATGCCCTCCCCTCCTTGTAGGAGGTGCTTGCTTGGTTACATTCCCTTTTGTCCCCAGGGTGATCTTGTAGGATCCCCTTTCTGGGGTCCTTCCATCCTCCATCCTCAGAAATCATGTTTTAAGACTGGGGGACATACCCATAATTCGGTCTCCCCGCATAGATCTTCACGCCATGGACAACCTGTAGGCCAACTGTCCTTATCTTCTTCCCCCTTGTCTTGGGGTAGGGCCTGTTTTTGTCTCCTGTTCTCCTCCTGCCCTAAGGCCTCTGGTTCTCCCAGTTCCATAAAGTAGCCTCTAGATTCCTCCCCTTCCTTCGACACAGGTTCCCAGGCCTGTCCACCTCCTAGGACTGAGTTTGGGCTGTTTTTCCACACCTCAAGCTTAGTTCTACCTTTTCTTTTTTCTCCCCCCTCTCTCCTGGAGCAGTTCTATTTTCCTTTTGGCTTGTATCATTCTGTCTAGGGTGGTCTGATTCTTTTAACTTGGGTCCTTCTTCCTCATTTTCCCCTTCATTGCCTATATGGGGCCCCGGCCACCTGCTTTCTTTCTGTAGGGGAGGGACTCCAATCTGTCTCCACTATGATTGGGTGGGATAGCCTCTTCACTACTCCCACCTGCTTCCATCTAAAATTTCTCCTTTACTTCTAGGGATACCTCTGCCACTGTGCAGTTTCCGCTCCCCAGAATGCATTCTAACTCTATAGTCTCCCCTGGGGAGCCTCCAGTGGGGCTTCACTAAAAACCCCCTGATCAATGAACATCCTGAGGCCATGTCCATGATCACCGTTTGGCATCTCCTTCCCACCTTTATATTGATGGTAGGTGTTTTCCTTTTTATCCCGCCTTGGAAAGTCCCAGAATTGAAACTCACATTGGAAACAATGTGGGAAACTCATTGAAGTCACAGTGATCAGAATGCAGACCCATCTGTTACACCTCAGCACTCTGTCACAGTAGAATAGGGCATTTGTGACATAACAAAAGTAAAGTGTGTTAAAAGTATTTATGAACTTCAGAGAACTATTGGGTGGACCTTTGCCTTTCTATGCAGTATCTCTGTGACAACATAATCCCTGTATCATTTCTTTGGCTCTGGTCCTGCTCTCCGTGACAATTACAGCAAAACTTTCATAAAATTCAATTATGTAGATTAGGACCCGTTATGCAGAAGACATTTGGAATAAAAATATATTTGTTGGTTATGATTATGGCTTGATGTTTAGCTGTACTGTAGATGTACCATCTTAACTGGATAATTGTTCAAGTGGAATATTTAATGATTGGGTGTTCTTCAAATATTTTGTGTGATGGCTGGTCCAATGTAATAGAGTATTTATATTAATAATTTTTCTAAGTAGGGTGGTATAAGAGACTCTGAACTGGGTATAATTTTAAAATAGAAAATTGTTCCCTGTTATATAATGCATTACAAATTGTCAGTGCTCATGGCATCTATTCAGTCTTTCAGGAAAACGTTATTCACAGTGTATGCCAAAAGGAATTAATAATAGATCATCCATAATCTTAGCCATTGAATATTTTGTTGAGAAATGGATTAACTTTCAATTTATATAGGGAAGTATTATCAAAATCCCCTTCATACAAATTAGCAAATGATGGTGTTTCAGCAGTCTGACTATATTATCACTGAGCCTTTAGTTTGAAGAAAAAAATCATTATCAAAAAGAAAATAATCATATTTAAGGACTACTTCTAACGGGTCCATTTAAAATTCAGTAGGAGGTTTGTTTCTATTTGTTCTTCTATTTAATGATGTACATGTAATATGAAGATCTTCACCTTGACAAATATTAGTGTAAAGAGAAGAAATACCTTAAGTTACTAACATGCTGAAGTCTGGAACAAGATAAAACCTATCACTAACAATGAACAAGAGTTTTCTAACAGGACAATATTATGTAGAATGGACTCATAAACCTTACGACTACAATGGAGAAAATCAAGTAGCTGCCTGATATTCAGACAAACTACTGGGAAACAGAGACTCCTCGGCAAAGGGTCCAGTTCTTCACAAAGAACTTTTACATCAGATCCAACAAACTCAAACTCACTGAAAAATAGAACATAGCCCTGGCAGCACAGGCTAGCTGCCCCAAGCATGTGAACATCAAAGACTCACGGTAAGTTCTTGGGGCAGCTAGCCACCCCTCTTGTGCTGCCAGAGCTATGCTATTTTTTGCATGCTAGCTCAATCAGAGCAGCCACAGTATGCCTCCTCGAGCTGGGAATCCCATCCCCAGCTCAAAGTGCAGACATATCAATGATACTTAGGTACTTAACTCTGAGGTGCCACTGACATTCTCAAAACCACCACTTGTCAGGAATCAGGGTCTGCAGCAGAACTAGTCTCCAGGCAGCCTCATTGATACAAGTGGCCTGCAGCAGGCTGCCGTATTGGCCACGCCATCTGATTGGCTGGAGAGGCCAGCAGGCTGGCTCTTAAGATGGCTGCTTAATGTTGTGATTGTCCCTGTATTACCTTGTTCCTGCTTGCACCCCTCCTTGCCTATTACCTGGTGTGTTTCAGTTCCTGACCTCTGGCTTGACCTACAGCTTTGTTATCTAGCTCCTGACCTCTGGCTTGGCCCTTGGTTCCAGCTTCTGACTACTGACTCTGGCTCTGACTACTAGGTCTGATGCCGGCTCTGCCCACTGCACTAGACTGCCTGGTTGGCTGACACCACTCATATGGGTTCCAGTCCCTATTCCAAATCAGGCAGTGTAGACATTTGAATCAGGGTCTTCCATGCCCTAGGTAATTGCCCTAACCACTGGCCTATTGGTTATAATGCGGTAGGCTTCTCTTTCTTCTTTTCTGTTTTTTCATGAAAAAAGGCTGACCTGACTTAGGTGCTTAATTCCAGGAGAGGTTTTAAAATTTAGAATCTTGAGAGGAGATAGCCACCTGCCTCTGCCCTGTCAGTCAGATGCCTAAGGCCCAGATCAAGGGGAGTTTTCTTTTCATTTCACTCCTGCTTGGCTTAGGTGGCTCTGTGCTCATCTTACTGGGTTCTGAGGATCACTTTCTCAGGTGCCTCATTCTCCCCATGCATTCTATGGGGAGCTGGGGCCCCTAAATTGAGGCTCAGGATTGCCTAGGTGGCAGGGTACCTAGGAGTTAGGTGGTGCAATGCTTAACTCCCTTTGTGGCTCTAACTCAAGAACACTAAACCTGAGCTGTGCAGTTGAAGCTAGCTATGGAGAGACTTCTATATCTCCATAATGTAAGTCAGGGTAGTCAACAGGTGGACTGTGGGCCAAATCCAGACTGCCAGACACTTTTTAAGAGACCTGAAAATTTTATTTACTTATTATCATTTTATTTTATTATTGTTTTCTTTGGAATCTGGACCTTGACTGTACCTTGACTGAGAAATTTGGACCTTGACAAAAAATAATTGCGTACCCCCGATGTAAGTTATTATGCATTAAGAGAAATATGGTGATAAAGTGTCATCTTTCTGAGGGGATAATACTCAGTGTTTTGTGTTGGTTGGCTGAAATGCTTTGCTTGTGTAATAAGATATGGCACATTATATTTACATTTCTCATTGTAAAGGAGATCCATTTAGTACAATATGGGCAATTATACCAATTTGCAGTCAAGATAGCTAAGAAAAATAAAACATATATTTATATAGTGATCCTTAATGATTATTGACATTGGCAAATTAACATTTCTAACTAGTTTTGTTATTTAAAAAGTAAGTCGATCACCGCATAACAATCATATGTCATAAAAGATGACAAGTGCAATGTTTTGAAAACAGAAGCAGTGAAAGGTTAGGGCACTCCCAGGTGCCTTACAAACACAAAGCACATGGACAAATGTGCTGTCAAGCAAAAGGAGACTCAGAGTAAATCAAATAGCTGCCCACCATGTCCTATTTACCTGAGGATGTGAATATATTTATTTATTTTCTTCCGATTTATATTAACCATAAAACTCCTCCTATACTTTCTGGGTGAACTTCTCTCCTATACAAAGGGCCAGCACAAGGCCCATGCGCAACTGCAGTCCTATTTAAGCCCTGTTAAGTGGTGCACTGGCCTTGGGTGGGCTCTACCCTTTAACACACCTTCCCATAAACATCAGCCTACTCGTGTCCCCTTCCTTTCCATCAGCTCACATAAAGAACTAAGTTTTGGAGCATCCTCAAGGTCAGCAAACTTCACTTGTTTCAGATTAAGAATGAGAGTAGATTCCAAAGATCAGGGCACCCATGGAGAACAGCCTGCTGGTATCTTCTCTCTTTCATAGTTAGGGTAGAGTTGAGTGAGTATGGATTTTTAAGTTTGTTGGCAATTCTGAAAAGTAAGAAAAAATTGTTTTGACTCAAACCAAAAATTTTGACAAATCAAGAAGTAAAAAAATGTATTGACCCCAAATGAAACATTTGGTTTTGATTTTTACCATTTTTAACATTTAATTTAAAAAGGAAATTTAGAAATGAAAAGTTACTTTGAATCAAGAAAATACAACATATAGTTTTTAAAATGTCAAAACATTTTCTTTACATTTTTTCAGAATTGTTTAAGGTTTTATCTTGACCAAAAAAAAAAAATTAGTGTCATACAAAAATTAGCAAAGTGTTTCCATGTTGCTGAATCTGCAATTTTTGCTGAAAAAGTTTGTTGAAAAACTGTGCCCAGTTCTAACTGAGGGTGCTCCATCTTGAGCACCAATGCTGATCATAACTCTGGCAGTATGGGAGAGGGATAACTGTAATAGGGAGGCTTTCAGGACGGACTATGGTAAGTCTTTTATGGTGTAGCATCCAAGTCATATCACAACCTGAATAAGGGAGGTGTAGTAGAGTATTAAAGCACTATATGCCTTAATAGTGTTTATCTGGAATAACTTCAGGGTTTGTGTTTTGGCTGGTGGTCCATATGTGATGGGCAGAATTTGATTTGCAGGATTATAGCAATAAATTTCAACCACCAAAGGAGTGCAACATTATTGCTGTTAGAGCAAAGAATTTTGTGGGGATGTTTAGAAAGTATCCTTCCAATGGCAGAAGCAAAATGAAAAGGTAAAGATTTAAATACCTCTTCTCTTCTATTGTTAATATATATATTATTTGTTATTTTTAAACCATTCCTCTCTTTTTTTTATGGTTCCTTGGACTGTTTGGACCTTCCTCTAATGTTGTCCAAAGAAATCCCCTTTCAGCAGCTGTGTGTGGCCCAGCTGTCAATTTAAACATTTTCTTTCATAAGCTAAATTTGGACTATTGAGCAGTTCCTAGTTATTTTTTCCCTTCAATTCAGTGAGGTGTAAAGTGTTTGCAAGGGCTACAAACTGCTGCTGCAAGGGCTGCTTAGCACTTTGAGGGAGGGAGTTTAAACTATCACTTTCCTGCTTTATACACTCACTTTTTCCTGAACGCTCAAGCCTGGCATGGTGCAGTATTATCTCTGTCTTCCCTTGTTGATTTTCAAAACCTCCCTCCTCTATGGACATAAGGGTTTGGGGTGTTGGAGTCAATGATTAGGTCCCAGCTGTGCATTGTTGGGAGCTGGTGCACAGCTGTGACATCAAAAAGTCCAACCTGGCAATCAGAATGTGGCTTTGCACAGTCCGTGTCTGCAGCCATATTCTAATTGTATTTACAGAGTGGCAGTTGAGGGTTTGTGGTCTGTACTGGAAATGTGACTGATGTATTGTGGTATGGCAGGATAGGGATGGTTACAGGTGAATATACACAGCAGTGGTTCTCAGACTTTTGGAGCCTAAGACCCTTTACCATTTGTTCCTAAAATTCAACACTGATCTAGCTAATACAATTATGAATGCCATTAAAAGTGTGCTTACACACATGTATTCAGTCTCATGATAGTTCAAACTGTTTTTTTTCAAGGTATGTTTTGCATCAGTAAGGTGGGCTAGGTGATATCTTTAAATCTGCCTGCAAGATACTGACTAATTTGCAGATGGGAGAATGAATCCATTGTAAAGGCACCTTGGAGCCTCTTTCTCTGAATATTATTTTTAAAAACCTGCTGTTCTGGGCAATTTTCAAAAAATAAGGAAAAAAGGTCTTTAGAAATATCTTTAAGAAATATCAAATGTCAGCTTCAGCAGGGATAATTTAGAAGTATCTGGAGGAAGTGTTGGATTCCAGAAAATGAGGGATATCGCATGCAAACATACATTTAAACCTTGGGAGAACAAACTGGATGTCAGGAAGGCTGTGGGACCTCATGAATCACCTGACACCAGTTTGAGAGCCTGTGGGAGAGAGGATAGGTGCAGAAGCGTGCTCAAGATTAAGGCTGTTTATGGCATCTTTAACTATGACTTTCCAAACTTTCATATGTTTCCATTTTTAACTTCTGACTCTCTACCTTTTTGATAACTGCAACATTCTAATAAGGCTTTTTCTTAATTAGCCAATGCATATTAATAACATTAGATGTATAAAAATCAAGTTTTTTGTCTAGGAACTTCCTTAGTTTTGTGATTAAAGTTGTTAAGAAAAAGTACTGATACTTTTGCTAAGTGGAAGTAAGACTATACTGTAGAAGAAAGCTGTGTTCATTGGTATATTTTAGTTTCCAATTTCCCAAAACTGCAAAGTTTCTTTGAAGTTATGTTTGTGATATTCTTAAATGCAATCAAACAGGCTGGTTTGGGGTCTGTTATTGCAGGCTTCTTGAATTACATCAGGTTGGCTTGTTCATCTCCAAATTTTAAGAAGTCAATAAGCTACTAGTCCTTCAAGCTGAGTGTTGCAATTCACAGACTTCTGAGAAGTTCAAAGATCTGTAGAGAATAACTCAAACATTAACCATATAAGTTACCCACAAGGAATTAGTTCTCCTACAGCACATATTAATAAAGTAAAATTAAAGTTAATAAATGGAGATGAGATTTCTACATAAGTCAGGTTTATTCAAAAGTGAAAGATCTCATTTTTTAAACTCTACCATCTCTCAAATGCCTTGGTCAATTAATTTGAAACTTTAAATTAAAAAAAATATTCTTTAACAACACAACACTTACGGGGAATTTTAGGCAGAACAGATCGTTTTGTTTGTAGGAATTAGAGAAGGAGGCCAAAAGTGGGTTTATAAGCTAGTTACAAGCTTCACTACAGAGTAAGTACCATGACTCCATAATACTTCTGGGCCAGATCGTGCTAGGTGTAGCAGAAAGATACGGTGGTATGCAGCTGCATCATTGCAGGGGAAATGCCTCCCTGAACTCTGAAACATTCTGAGAGAGAGAGAGTATCCTGTGCAGAGAGTCAGCACAAAGCCTCAAACAGGAGTTAAAATAGCTCTTGTGTGATACACAGGACTTGTGCTAGCTCTCTGCACTGCAGTAAATTTTACTCAAGGAGCATGCCCATTACAATGTCTCTTTATGTGATACATTCTGCTCCTGTGTGGGTGCTGGCTCTGCTCTGTGGGCCATGGCCCTACCATACCCCCTGTCTCCAGTGGCACACTGGATGTCCTCATGGGAATAGACTTCCAATCTCACTTACATTGGCGTAGATCAGAAACTGTACAGAAACCAGCAAATTTATGCGCCACTGTAAAACTATTGTAAGTGAAGGACAATCAGGTTCAGGAAATGTATCTAACATTTGAATTCATCTCTAGGCAAAGTTTCAAAGATGTTATAGGGTAGATTCAAACTACTGATAAATTAACCAAATTAACTTAGAATTTATAATAACTTGGAAAGATTCTGCGTTTGTCATACATTTCAGTGGCAGTAGTGTTCCTTGAGTCCTACTCTACATCATTAGACTGTCAAAATGGCAGTTTCTTATTTGACTTTTACTCTTTTTTGTTGGGGAATACTGAAGACACTTTATATTTGTTTATGTAATTTACTCTTTGTAATTAGATGTAGTGGTTATACCGGAGTTTCTTTTAAAACTCAACATTTATGGTGAATGAGAGAAGCTCATAAAATGACAACCTGCTTTTAATAGTAACAGCCATTTAGTTAATTCCTGTGCCATCAAAAGGCCAATAAGTCTATGTTCAGAAATCACACTGTAAAAAAGGCAATATGCATATAAATAGTATTCCATAGTTACTGAAAAACTTGTAAAAATGCTTACAAGATAAACCTTTATTGTAATTCTCCCAGCAAACACAGCTTACTTTTAGAAACACAGAAATTAAAAAAAAAAAAAATTCTTGCAGGCTTGCATAGATAAGTATATACTTATGAATTACTCGTTTTTCTGTGTTGAGAACCATTTCATAAATGTTTGACAGTCCGTCTGGTGGCTGACAAGAAGCTGAGATCCTGGAAGTCCTGGGAATGCTGGCTTCTAAGTTCCAAGGTTCCTGTCTCAGCCAGCGCTTCTAGGGCTTCCAGGCTCCTGGCTCCCCTTCAGCCCACCAGGCAGAGTTTCATTTTGAACAGGAGTTCTGAAACTTCATTGCACTGGGACCCCCTGAACAGTGGGGCTTGGGCTTCAGCTCCAGGCCACAGAAAGTCTAATACCAGTCCTGGCGACCCCATTAAAACAGTGTCACGATCCACTTTGGGGTCCTGACAGTTTGAGAACTGCTGGTTTAGAAACTTTTTTTTTTTAAACAAAAGTTTCCAACTTTGTTCAGAAAATTTTGATTTTTGTTCCAAATCAGAATGAAATCAAATTTCAAAATTTGAAAATTCTCTATCAAACGGAACTACTGCTCTCTGCACAGCTCTACTAAAAACCCACCCTGCAGGGTCTTATTTTTCTAATAAGGCCAGCACTTCAAATTAATTCTTTAAATAATTTAAAACATAATTTACCTTTGTTTTTGGACATATAGAAAAGTTTATAGTTGAAAGAGAGGAGTGGGGAAATAGGGAAAAAAAAGGCATTATGCTTTTCCCTACCAGTTATGCATTTAGTTTTTTTTTTCAGCCTCATCACTGTTCATCAACAATTTATGCCTCCACATTTTTCAAAGTATGATGTTATTCCTTACAAAAAAAACCTAGACTGAATGAACTGAAAGGCTGTAAAGTGAAGTACTCAAAGGCCCCGTCTACTTGGGCAAGTTTCTGCGCAGTAAAGCAGCTTTCTGCAGTGTAACTCCCGAGGTGTACACACTGGCAAGCCACTTAGTGCTCAGAAACTGCACAGTTGTAACGCTTTCAAGAAAAACCAAACACCCCGACGAGAGGCGTAGAGCTTTCTGCACTGGGGCTACAGCGCTGCGATGCCAGTGTAGACACCGTGGTGATTACAGCGCTGTGATTGGCCTCCGGGAGGTGTCACACAGTGCCTGTTCTCACCTCTCTGGCCATTGGTTTGAACTCCACTGCCCTGCCGTCAGGTAAACAACCGTCATCCCCACCCCTTACATTCCTTTGCAAATTTGAAAGTCCCCTTTTTGTTTGCTCGGTGATGTATGCAGTGGTCTCAGCACATCCTTCCAGATGGTCATGCCTGTTCCACGCACCAGGCGATCCCCCACTTGGAGCAACGCCGAGTTGCTGGACCTCATCAGCATTTGGGGAGAGGAAGATGTGCAGTCCCAGCTGTGCTCCAGCCATAGGAATTATGATACCTGTGGACAGATTTAATGATGCATGATAGAAAGGGCCCATGACCGAGACACATTGAAGTGTAGGGTAAAAGTGAAGGAGCTGCGGAATGCCTACCACAAGGCATGGGAGGCAAACTGCCGCTCTGGTGCTGAGCCCACGAGCTGCCGGTTCTACGAAGAGCTGGACGCAATACTCGGTGGCGACCCCACCACTACTGCGAAGGACCCCGTGGATAGTTCGTTGGCTCACGTGCCACTCAAGAGTGGACAAGCCAGGAGGAGGAAATCTTGGACGAAGAGGGGGAGGGGACCCAGAGGCAGAGGATGACTCAGAGGACAGAGATGCATGCAGTCAGGAGCTCTTTTCTACCCCAGAGGAACCTAACCAGTCACAGCAGTCAGATCTTGGTGAAGCGCAAACAAGAGAGGAGGCCCCTGGTAAGTGGATCTGATTTGGGAAATTGCTGAAGCGATTTGTTGGGGGCAGGAGGGTTGCAGGAAGCTGGCTTGTCTCCCACCACATGCCTATTCTGAGTGGCGGAACAGGCTGTTGTTAGGGAGATTTCCGTGAAGTGAGGGAGTCTCAGAGATACTGGGCAATCCGCTGCCGCAGGTTCCTTGGCAGAGCTGCTTTGTTTCTTGCCCCATTAACAGTAACTTTCCCATGACACTGCGCTGTCGTGGATGGGGGTGGGGGTATGTGACGGGACACCATTGCTCCAATGGTAGACTTTCTCACTCCGAACTGGTTAGCAAGCAATCGGTAGCAGTCTGGAGTAGCCAGCTTCCACCGTGCAATCGCCACGCGCTTTTCCAATGACAGGGAAGCTCTCATTCTCATGTCCTTGCGCCTCAGGGCTGGGTTGAACTTATCACACAGTTCCATGAATGTGGCTTTCCTCATGCGAAAGTTCTGCAGCCCCCGTTCATCATCCCAGACCTGCATCATGATGTGATCCCACCACTCATTGCTTGTTTCCCGAGCCCAAAAGTGGTGTTCCATGGTGGTCAGCACCTCCACGAATGCCACAAGCAATCTCATTTCATAGCTACTATGCGTGGCGAGATCAGCATTGCACTCTTCATGATTTTGTAGTTTCAGGAATAACTCCACTGCCACTCATGACGTATTGGTCAGAGCGAGCAGCATATAGGTCAGCAGTTCGGGATCCATTCCTGCATCCTGAAAGAGGCAGGGCACACAGTACACAAACCGCTGAAAGATGGTGTCAAATGCCGACAGAAGCACAGGGATTGCTGGGATGCAAAGCAATGCATCATGGGGCATTGGGACTGGACCCAGGATGCCCCACGATCCCCTCCACCTTCCCACAAGTCTTAGTGGCAAAAGAGGAAGAGGTGCTCTGTGGGATAGCTGCCCAGAGTGCATCTTTCCAAATAGCACAGCAAGTGCTGCAAGTGTGAACATGCTATTGCGCAGGCAACTGTCAGTGTGAACACAAAACAGCGATTTTCCTTCTGCGCTCTCTGAGCAGCGCTGAAACTGCGGACGTGTAACTTTGCCAGTATAGACCTGCCCAAAGTCAGGAAATGACAAAATTAAGATGGCCTTCACAACCTTAACTTTGCCAACCTGTGTGCACAGTCTTTTATGATACAATCTTGCTATAGTTTCACAGGACCTCTGCCTCATTCAGCAGAAGATTTGCAGCTTTCAATTAACAAGGCAGTTCAATATTTCATTTTATCCTCATCATTCATTGCATGGCCCCATGCATCATTTAAGGCCCCATCCAATGCCCACTGAAATCAATGGGATTTGTTCCATTTACATCAATGAGTACTGGATTGAAACCACCAGGCTGTGAAATAGAGAGCACTCTGGCCTGGATCCAACAAAACACTTAAAGTGCTTAACTTTAGGCAACCTTGCAACATTGAGCTGTTACTGTGCACCAGCCAACTGACTTTATTTATTGGCTATTCATCATTATGACCCCGATTCAGGGAAGCATCCATATTCAGGACTTCAATGAAACTTAAGCACATTTGTTTCAATGTTTAATGTTAAGCACCTGCTTAAGTACTTTCCTGAATAGGGATAGACTGAACTACATCCTTAACTAAATCAGGACCTATAAACAGCTTGGTATCTCACACATTTTGATGAATTTTTCCTCATAACATCCTGATGAGGTAGGGAGTATCATTATCCCCAGTTCAAAGATGCAGAGAGATTAAACGGCTTGTTCAAGGCCACACAGGAAGCCTGTGGTAGAGACAGGAATAGAACTCAAAGCCCTAGGGGTCCCAGTCCAGTTCCTTAATCAGATGGCTACAGTTAATATAACTTTTCACAGCAGCAGACTTGCTAGCCAGCTGCGAGGCAGTGAAAAGTAATATTAACAAACAACATAGAAATACCACTTTTCACAGCAGACTTACTCAGCCCTGGCAAGCTGTGGGACAAATTAAGCCCTGGATGGAGAGGTGGTAGAGAGGCAGTGGGGGCAGGAGCAGAGCCATGGGGCCCAAAGCCCTGGGACCAGGGACCAGAGCTGAAGGACACAGTGGGGACCAGGAGCAATGGGGCGGTGAGTGCAGGTCAGAGCCTGAAGCTCCGCAGATGGGCAACGGAGCCTGACACCATACAGCTAGAGCCTGCAGCTCGCCACCCAGGGCTGAAGCTGGAAGCTCGCACCCCGCATCTCCTGGGAAAGTGGGAAACTTACCTAGCTGCCTGCTTCTCTGGCATTTGTGACTCCAGAGCGGGGCAGGGACAAACTGCTTCTTCCCTGCACACCCCTTCTCCCCACCCAGGAAACTGTGGCTGCAAGAAAATCTCCTGGTGGCCGCAAGTGGCCATGGTGGCTGCATATGAGAAACACTGATATAGCTGAACTAAGGGTAGCGATGGCGGGACGTTTTAGTCAAAAAGGCTAGTGTAGATGCACTCAATATGTCTACTTTGGACCCATGATCAAGTTGATTTTTGAGTAACAATGCCTAAAATTAAGCACAAATCCACTGAAGCAACAAGTGAAATGTGTGGGAGAGACACTAAAAGTGAGATGCAGCTACAACGAGGAATATAAATGCCAAGTTAAATGACAAAAGTTAAGAACCTAATAGCTATCTTCATCCGTCAGCTCATCAGGCCAGTGGGTAAGCTGGCAGGCAGACTCTGATATGTACCTAGCAGACAGATTGTCAGAGCTCCGCCAGGGTTGTGTCAGATCTTTGTTGAAATCAAACAGTTTCCACAAAACTTTTCAATTTTGACAAATCTGCATTCTCCGACAGAAAACTGTTCTGTCAGAATTTCTGACCAGTTCTAGTTTTTTAGATTTCATCACATGCACTAGGTTAATTGAAAGAGGGAGGCATTAATGTTATCACAGACATCTCTCTTGAACATTGCTTTGACCTGTTCTCTCTCTCTCTCTCACACACACACACACACAAACAACATTTGAGTCACTTTACTAGCTCCTTTTTGGTTTGTGCATTAAACTCAAACTTGCTTTCAAGGTCTTACATCACACAGCAACTGTCTTCAACTTTGATCTGGTCTGCTGTTGCATTTCTACTCCCTTCCCTCCCGCATTGGTCTATTTGGTCTTGCTGTAGAATCACCAACAGAATATGAATGTTTTGCACTTTAAAAAACAAAACAAGCAGATTCATGGGCTACACTGACATATATATGTTTAAAGAGTCGGAGACCGACTAATTTTAAAGACTTATGTACACTTGCTTAACTTTGCATGGTATGACTAATCCCGTTGAGAACAGGATTAGTTACAATGTGTAAAATTAAATATGTGCATAAATGGTTGCCTACATTTGTAATCATAGACCTATAATCTGTTTCTGTCCTTCCCTCTCCTCTTCCTGTAAATACAATGTCCTTCCTAGCCTGTTAAATCCATCAATTAGACTATACATTCTTTAGAGCAGGGGGCCTATCTTTTATTTGTTTTCTGTGGGTGCTATACATTTATTAATATGGAAGTCATATGCTTAGTGCAACCAGAAGTTATATACTTGATGCAGAAACGAGTGGCTGAAATTCAATGGCCTGTGTTATACAGGAAGTCAGACTAGATGAGCATAATGATCCCGTTAGCTTAAAAAAAAAAAAAAAACTATGAATCTGAGGCATGCCAAAAATACATGCCCTCTCTTATCTTATTGCGGCCTGAGGAAAGGTTCTATCTAGAGCTGAGTAGAGGATGACAATTCTGTTTTGTGGCAACTTTCAAGGTTTCAAACTTTGTTTTTGTTCCCCACTGAAATGAAAACAAAACCCTTTAAATTTTTTGTAAAAACAGAAATGTGTTGAAGTGTCCTTTTTCAGTTCAAAACCTGAGCTATTCAGGAAGTGCATGTGTGGGAGTTTTTCCATTTGAATCAGGCAGAGTAGGGACTTGAAGCTGGCCAGGACACCTAACCTATAATCAGGCTATAGAGTGTGAGAAACTCTCTCCTTTTCTCCCATCCCCAGCCTGATGAAAACTTTGTGGAAATGAGTACCTCTCTTTAAAACATTAGGACTTTGATGAAACAGCATATTAAAGTCAAATTTCATTTAGTCAGAAATGTTTCAGCCAGCTCAAGTTCTGTCCCTTGCTCTGCCATGTACCTGTCTGATATTGGACAAGGTGGGTGAGGTAATATCTTGCATTGGACTGACTTCTGTTGGTGAGAGACAAGCTTTCGAGCTTACACAAAGCTCTCCTTCAGGTCTGGGAAACTAACTCAGGACAGCATACACTTTAAATGCTTCATCGGACCAGCTGCAACAGTGCAGATCTAATGAAGATGCTTTAAGCTGACGAGAGAGAGCTTCTCCCGTCTGCATAGTTAATCCACTTCCACCCACATAGTTGCAGAAATTTAGTGCACTGGATGAGGTATATCACATATTGTGATAGGCATGTGTAGGACCCATGAAATGTGTGTTGTGGGGAGTGTTGATCATTGTAGAAGTAGAGCTAGGTCTGCAGATTTTGCATCTGTTGTTCTGGCAGGGTCTGGTGCCGCTTTGAGATGGTTTGTCCTTGTCTGTGGGGAACTTGCTTCTGGTGAAGAGCTTGGGGAGGTTGGGGGATTGTTTGAAGGCCAAAAGAGAGGGTTCCAAAAATATTTATTTCAGTTGGGTCCTCATCAAGTATCGGTTATAGTTGTTTGATGATACCCCATGTGGGTTCCAGTTCCCTAGCGAAGTCAGTACAAACTAAAATTTCATACAATGTGTTGTTTATACTGCTCTATATAATATTTATTTTACAGTTATGCGGTAAATGAGAAAGTAAGCACATTTTCAGTAATAGTGTGCTGTAATACTTTTGTATTTTCATGTCTGATTTTGTAAGCAAGTAGGTTTTAAGTGAGGTGAAACTTGGGGGTACACAAGACAAATCAGACTCCTGAAAGAAGTACAGTTGTCTGGAAATGTTGAGAGCCTCTGCCTTAGTGAGATACATAATTCAGCTCCAGTTAGAGGCTGTCTTGATAAATAGATGTTGTTTGGGTATTGTATAGCGTCGATGTGGTGGGTACTGGTACCATCATTTCTCTTAGAGGTGGTGGTCTGTGGGTTGTGGAGCAGTTGTAGCTGGTGCCACTTTTTCTTTTTGTGTTGGATGGCTGTCATCAGGCTTGTTTGATAAGTATTTTGGATTTCTTGCATGATTTCCAGGGAACTTTCCTGATTTTTTTTTTCTTCCAGTGTGTGGGAGCATGTGATGATTTCTTGTTTGAGGAGTCCCTTCTGGAATGTGTGAGGTGCAGTAAGTGGTTCCTGTTTTTCTGAAGTCCATGTACAGTTATTCAGCATATTTGGAGTTGGATGTAGTGATCAAATGGTTATAGATGGTGAGACCTCTAGAGAAGCTTTGTTCTTGCATTTGCCCAGGAAGTAGATGTCACTGTTAAGTTTGCTAGCTTTTTTTCCATGTTGTGAAGTTACCATTTCAGATGGCAAAATTTGATAACTTCTATTGTTGTTTGCTGTGTTGTAGCAGTGTTGGGCCCAGGATGTTAGAGAAACAAAGTGGGTGAGTAATATCTTTTACTGGACCATTTCTGTTGAGAGAGACAAGCTTTCAAGTTTACACAACTCTTCTTCAGGTCTGGAAAACTAACTCAGAGTGTCACTGCTAAATACAAGGTGGAACAGATTGTTTAGCATAAGTAATAAATGTATATCAAGGCACCATTCAAGGTAAAGTGGCCAGTTAACACCCCTCCACCATATGGAGGAAAGAAAGTGTGTATGTGGGGACTGCTGGGGGACAGCTAGTGTTAGTGGGTAACAGATTGTTGTAATAAGCCATAAATCCAGTGTCTCTAGTCAGACCATCACTTTGAGTGTCTAGCAAATTTATGAATTTCTTGGCATTTGGAGTGGTTACTGGATCTATTAAGTTTGGTGATCATTAGACAAGTCATTTAGGACCAAATGCTGATCTCACAGTACATTTTAAATAGTCCCATTGACTTAAAAGAGAGAGCAGGATTTGACCCTTCCAGTGAGCCTGATCCTAAACACAGTGAAGTCAACGGGAGTTTTCAATTGATTTCAGTGGGCTTTGGCCAGGTGTGTGTGTGTCATTTTCCTCATCTGTGAATCAGGAATAACAATATTTATCTCCCACACAGATAAACTCATTCACATATGTAAAGTTGTAAAGTTTTGAAAACTTCAGGGAAAATATGCTGTTAATATGCAAGGGATTGTACTTTTCATTGTTCATTAGAGGATGCTGGTGACATAACTCACCTAGTTTTCCTACTTGCTAAAATAATCAAAAGAGAAAGTGAATATGTGAAGAGAGAAGGAAAGCAGACACTTGTAAAAGACATTTTTGTAATATAATCATAAACTAAAGTAAACTATTCAAAATGTTTATTTTATATTACAGTAATTGAAACTGTATAAGAAATAACCCTTATTTTAATGAAATATTAATTCCACTATCAGAGAAAGCAATAATCATTATAGATGTTACATCTCCAATTCTAAAATTAATACTGAGAAAATAAACTACATTCATTGCAGAAACAACAATTGTATAACTGAACATTTCAGTTGAGTAATAATGGCTAGAATAAGCCTTGTAAATTGTATTGATTGATTATTACAGTTAGAATAATTATACATATGCAGCATTGGTTCAGGAATGCAATCAGAGGTCATTTGTCTATAAAATGATGGGATCAAGTAAGCGTCCTAGAGCCAGAACTATGTTAGAAAGAGGTAAGTTGCCTGAATGGCAGTGACTGGAAACATTACCCTGGGATGGTGAGGGAGTATGCATAGCACATAGAGGAGTGCTAAGGCTATGGGCTAACTAATGGCCCACACTATCCCTTTAGAAAAGATGCACCTTGTGCTTCTCCTAGTGCTGACTCCCACTGCTTGCTTTTCCATAGAGACCGCATGTGTATCTGAGAGAGCGAGCATTAAAATAGGTACCAGCAGTGTTAATGCTTCCCTCTTGCACTCAGGGAGCATTAGCTGCGGCTTTATTGCTGTCTCCTATGCAGCAGTGCTGGCAAGCAAGTATAACAATAGTCAGTGTAGTAAAAAGAAAAAGGAGTACTTGTGGCACTTTAGAGACTAACCAATTTATTTGAGCATAAGCTTTCGTGAGCTATAGCTCACTTCATCGGATGCATACTGTGGAAAGTGTAGAAGATCTTTTTATATACACACAAAGCATGAAAAAATACCTCCTCCCACCCCCTCTCCTGCTGGTAATAGCTTATCTAAAGTGATCACTCTCCTTACAATGTGTATGATAATCAAGGTGGGCCATTTCCAGCACAAATCCAGGGTTTAACAAGAACGTCTGGGGGGAGGGGGTAGGAAAAAACAAGGGGAAATAGGTTACCTTGCATAATGACTTAGCCACTCCCAGTCTCTATTCAAGCCTAAGTTAATTGTATCAAATTTGCAAATGAATTCCAATTCAACAGTTTCTCGCTGGAGTCTGGATTTGAAGATTTTTGTTGTAATATCACAACTTTCATGTCTGTAATCGCGTGACCAGAGAGATTGAAGTGTTCTCCGACTGGTTTATGAATGTTATAATTCTTGACATCTGAATTGGTTAGTCTCTAAGGTGCCACAAGTACTCCTTTTCTTTTTGCGAATACAGACTAACACGGCTGTTACTCTGAAACCTGTCATTAGTGTAGTAAAAGTAGATATTAACGAATTACGTCATTTCTTTTGTAATCTTGACCCGTGCCGTTTGCCAACCCCAAAATGTTCAGCAGCCATGATGGATGCCCGAAGAATCATAAGATTGGCTTAAAAATCATGATTCTAAAAATACAGGTAGGGTGTTTTATTTAACCGCTGGCTTTTACAACTTGAGTTCACAATTGCAAACTTTTCCTCCAACCACCATGAGGGCTAGAAACATTTTTTTTGTTTAAAAACAACCCCCCCCCTGAGATTCTGAGGTCTTCACATGAGTCCAGGTCTTTAAGAAAAAACACCAAATATTACAACTCATGGTCAAATCATGAGAGTTGACTGTGACTAAGAAACAAAAAGTCACTCTTATCAGGATTTGTCTCTTCCTTATTACAGCTCCTAAGAAGACTATTTTGTCAATAATTAAGCAAATGAAGCTACCTGAATCTCTCAGTCAGTTTCCTGAAAAAAGTGGGATTGCACAGAAAGTGCAGAGGATGAAATCATCCATACGGTTATATATACAAAACCTCACTAAGCTAGGAACCATCTGTAGGTGAGACCATTGAGTTACAGGATTGTGTAATAATGAAAAGTTCTGAGAATTTGAACAGATAATAGATGGACTAATGAGAGACGAAATAATTTGTGGTATTACTGATAACCAGGTCAAAGCAAGTTTATTGGAAGAAATGGACATGAATTTGCAAAGAATAGTAGTTATTTGCAGAGCTAGTGAAAATTATGCATCACAAACAGTGTGAGCAAACCAAAGAGAACAAAAGTGCATCTAATTAAAAATGCATGTCAAAGTATGAAGACAGAATACAAGGATAAATAAATAGTAGAGATGTATTTGCAGTAAACATGGCAGTAAACACAATTTAACAATAAGGTGTCAAACTAAAGGAATGATGTGTGATGCAAGCAATAAATTAACCATTTTGGAGAACTGTCAGCACAAAATGCAAAGAAATACAAAAGAAAAATTGTGAATATAGCACGAAGAAAAAGCTCTTACGATTATGCAAAACAGAATTCTTGGTTGAGGCTCTTAAGTTTACAGAGGGAGGTTCTGTAAGAGTCTCATTTCTAGTGTCAGAAATAAATGAACAAAAGAGATTTTCTAGATTGATTTTGGAACGCAACAACAAGTAGCTACATGAAGATTAGTGACCGGCCAATATGAAAAATGGAATCTGGAGCTTGCACTACATATAAATATCTCAAATTGTTAAAGATCCCATTAGGACACTTGAACTGGGAAGGAAATGGTTTTCCTGTTCTCTGAAAACTTGAGATATTGAAAAAAACCCCACCAAAACAAAAAACAAACAAACAACCCCGAACCCAAACCAAAACACACACACTTGAAACTGAGACAAAAAGTAAATAAATAAATAAATAAATAAATCTGAAATTGTGAACAAAAATCTGAAAAAAATAAAATTGACTCAGGGCAATCAAAGATTTGTTTTGATTTCAACCATTTTTAATTTTTTTTTAAATATAATTAGCTTAAATATCTAAAGTCATTTTGAACAGAAAAAAACAGACATTTTCATTTTAAAAATGCCAGGTACATTTTGACAAATGAGAATTTTTTGTAGATCCTTTCAAGTCAAAATTTCCTGCAAAAAACGTTTTGCTGAAGAATTCCCAACCAGTGCTCTTTCAGGATACTGTCACAAATCTGTCCTTGGGACAGCACCCCCATCAGGAGCTACAGGCAAACACAAGTGTGTAGGTCTCATTGCCACTGCCCCCACAGGCACTGCAGGGTGTGTCAGTCTAGAGGAACAGGCACTCAGCCCTCCAGCCAAAGCCTCCTGGATGTTTCTTCCCTTCTCGGGGTCCCAGATGAAACAAACAAACAAAACAGTCCACAGTCAGCAAACAAGGTTAAATAAAAGCATCAGGGAAAGAAAGAAAGAAAACCTGTAGGTAGCATCTGTCAGGATAGTGGGCTTCTTACTTCAGCCGGCCTTGGAAGTATCACAGTCCACATCAGAGTACCCTGGCTCTCTAGTAGAAGTTTCAATGCCTTTCCCCTTCTTAGGCCAGAGGATCCATGTTCTCCTTTCTACAAGGGCAGAGGCTCTATTGGCTGTTGTGCTCCCAGAAAGTAGTCCAACAACCTATTCACCTCCCAGCTTGCCCCCAGCTGAGTGGAGTTTTCGCCTTTGAACTCCTACTTCAGTCCTAGCATGGTTTTCAAATGCGGAGGGGTAGGCCCCATGTGACTTGGTGGTGCCCGGGGCAGCCCTCACTGGAAATGCCAACGTCAGTGAGGTTGCAAAAGAGAGAGCAGATTACTCCCAAGACTGGCAGGTAACACTGAAGTTAAACTCCTCAACCAGTCACCAACTGTGCTTCTGATCCCCCACACTGGTTATCAAGAAGCAAAAAAGAAATCTTTATTGCATTCCAGTTCTTTGGCTCCCAGTCAGCACATAGGTCCAGTACAGTAAGAAGTTATTTAAACAACTCTGCTCACATATACAAAATGTTCTTCTGACCCCCAAAGGATCAGCCACATTACCACGTCAGTATAGGTTTGGATCTTACCCAAAATACCATGCTGCCAGCCAATCCTTTAGTGTCTAAAACTAAAGGCTTTTTGTAAAGAAAAAAGAAAGAACAAGAAGAGAGATGTTGAATGGCTAAAACCATCACATACACACAAAGAATTCAAAGTCCATATATCAGGTTCCTAACAGTATTGGTGAGTTTGCTGGCATGCAAGTCCCTCTGGAATACATCCACAGCTTGGATGGGTCATTCAGTCCTTTGTTCGGAGCTTCATTTGTAGAAAGGTTACTCCAGAGGTAAGAAGCAGGAATGAAGACAAAATGGAGAAGATGCAGCTGCCTTTTATAGTCTTTTGCCATGCAGCTTGTGCTTCCTTTGTTTCAAACACAAGCTTCCCAGCACATGGCTTGGAAGCCTTAGAGTTCTGTCCATGGGCATGCATTTGCATGCCTGGCTGAGTCATAAAGTGTATCCCTTGCCTTTTCTCAGTGGGTCAATTGTATAGCTGACGGTCCTTAATGGGCCACCAAGCAGGCTAGGCAGTGCTGACCCAGAAACATAGCACAAGTTTTGAAATACAGACATACACATGCATATCTTAACCCATAATACAAAGGTGATACAAACATATAAACAAGATGGTCATATTTAACAAATTACAATATTTCTACAGATATCATACATGGCACATCTGGCATAACTCATTGCAATTTTACAATATTGGTGTTTATAGTATCCTAAAGTGCCCCACAGATTCCATACAGTGTCACAACCCCTCTAGCCCAAAGCAGCCCCTTCCATGCTGGTACAGGGTTTGTATATCTTGTCACAGAACTATAGAAGTACCACAGAACTTCCCAGTAGCACTGAGAAATAAAACAAAAGCTGAACTTGACTAGATGGTAAAATTATTAAGCAAATACAGCCACCATGATAAAAGCAAAGAAGTTAATGAATTATATAGATCAAAAAGATTTGAATAAGACCATCAAACATGAATGCTATCCCATGAAAGCAATTGAATGGTCATGTACAGATTTCAAAATGCAAAAATATTTTCACCTCTGGATGCAAGCTAATGATTTTGGGAGGATCAACTTTATAAAAAAAAGTGCAAAACTCTGTACTCTCAACTCCCCTGAATGTATGTTTAAATGCATTTCCTTCAGGATTGCCTTGGCATTAAATGATCATGACCTGGATCTTTTAGAATGAAAATAAGTGCCAAGTTGCAAATCCCAAATCAACAATGAGAGACTGTGTAATGTCCTGCAAAGTATGAAAGAAAAGAACTGTAAATTGAAAAGGTACAAATAAAAGATAGGAGTGAACCAGTTTAGTTGTGTGGGACACATACTCAGTAACACACAAACTTAAGAAAGGTGAAGGCAATTGTACAACTGGAAAGACCTGAAAAGAAGGAAGCCCCCCAGAGCTTCATAGGATATATGAATACATCTCAGCAAATTCATTCATAATTTGCTACAATAGAGAGCTCCACTCAGAATACTGTGTGATGTCAGTACAGACTGATGTGAGGGTGACTAAAGAGACAAGCTGGGTGAGGTAATTTTTTTTTATTGGACTAGCTTCTGTTGGTGAAAGAGACAAACTTTTGAGCTACACAAGCTCAGGTGCAGAGAGGAAAGGTCTGGGAAAGGTACTAGAGTGACAATTAAGAGAAAACCCTCGGGAAATTAAAAAAAATTGTCTCAGTAGCACCGATTTGGAAATATTTGGAAATGAACAAAGATACTAAAATCTCAGTCAATGCAAGCTCACAGGGATGGAAGAAGTCCTGCAAAATGATCACCCAGTGGTATATGTTTGTAAAGCACTGAATAAAATAAAGCAGAACCATGCTCAGATTAAAAAAAAAATGCTGGCAGTTGTTTTGATTGACCTGTGGCCATTGGAAGACCCATTACAGAAACCAGTGTAAAACAGCACCTATAGTTTAGAAAATGATGATGAAATTGCAAAAGTACTTGTTCAATGTGAAATATAGGCACAGTAAGGGACTTCTATGACCAGACATGCTTTCAAGAGTACCTATAAATAGTGAAAGCAAAGAGTTGTAGGAAGAAGAATTTGAAATGAATATGACTCAAGTCCTATCAGTTTCCAAAGCAAAATTTCCAAGGCTCAAATGAGAAACATATAATGACCCAACATTACAACTGCTTGTGAGAATAATTCTATATAGATACCCAACAGAAAAAGCCCAAGCACCCATAGGTGCTGGAACTAGGGGTGCTGCTACACCCCCTGGCTTGAAGTGGTTTCCATTATATACAGGATTTACAGTTTGGTTCAAAGACTCTCAGCACCCCCACTATGTAAATTGTTCTAGCAGCCCGGCAAGCAAGAAACTCATTACGACTACTGAGATGAAATTGCTGCATATGATGGTGTCAAGTATCAGAGGGGTAGCCATGTTAGTCTGTATCCACAAAAATAATGAGGCACCTTAAAGACTAACAGATTATTTAGGCATAAGCTTTTGTGGTTAAAAAACCTCACTTCTTCAGATACATGGAGTGAAAATTACAGATGCAGGCATAAATATACTGGCACATGAAGAGAAGGGAGTTACCTTACAAGAGGAGAACCAGTGTTGACTTGGCCAATTCAATCAGGTGGTTGTAGTCCACTCCCAATAATTGATGAGGAGGTGTCAATACCAAGAGAGGGAAAATTGCTTTTTTAGTGAGCCAGCCACTCCCAGTCCCTATTCAAGCCCAAATTAATGGTGTTAAAGCTTATGCACAAATATATCTGTTAGTCTTTAAGGTGCCACCAGACTCCTCATTGCATCTGATGGGACACTGTACAAAGTACAATTTCAAATTTTGCAATTAACAGAATATTGTTGTAAGGACACAATATAGTCACAAACAATTTCATTTTCCTTCTGATTGTAAGCACCCTGCAGTAATTAATGCTTTAGCTTTTTTCATCAGGTTGTCTGGTTTGTGCTCTTGTGTGACTGAGCAAAGGGGCTGGAAAAACACTAAATTTCCCTAGAGATGTTGCTTATTATTTACCATGCTTTATTTTCCTACTATCCTAACATAGACGCACCCAACTTCCTGTTAAGGATTCTGGGTAGCGTAGTCCAACATGCACTGTTCTGTGCTAAAGATATACTATCATTAGAACTACACCGTGAGCCAGATTCTCATGTAGGTAAAAGCCATTTCATTGCCAGAGAGTGTTGTAAAGGGGACTTCATGTACATGAGACTCATGTCTTCAGTGCTCAATTCTGTTTTCACTTCCACAGGTGCAACAAACTTCAGAAGTAGTTGCACCCAAAGGCACAATTCAGCCTAATGGCTCAGCAGGTGCCTGAAGGGACTATTAACATTATTATGTCTCTGTACTTTTTAAAAATTAATCCTCTATTTTACCATTCATTTAATTAATTTAGTTGGGGTTTAACATTCTAATGAAGGAAATTCAGTGCAAGAATATGGAAGTTTTCATCCATGCCTAAATCCAGTCTGGTTTACACATTAAATAATTGCACCCAAATTTTTGAGCCTGCAAATATTTTTGGAGTAAGACATCTGCCCTTTGTGTTTGTTTGCACTTTGGCAATGCAAGCCTATTTTTCCACACATTGTTTTATTTTATAAAACACTAACACTTGACTTGTTGTTTGCTTGATGCCTTCCCTGTGAGTACCATGGCATTGTGTTGGGGAATGTCATTTAATGTTTTGCATGTACTAAGTGCCTCCTGGACATTTCTATTGCTCTGGAGATATGGTTAGGGTGACATATAAGCTGTGAAAAATAACAGGGTGCAGAAGTAGCAGCTATGAACTGCCATAGTAACAGCAGAAATAACATGTTTTTCCACACATATTACATCAATGGTTTTTATTTTCACTGGTATGGTGTGGTACAAGCATATACATATCATGCACTCCCCTATAGTTGTGTAAAATTGAACGTTGACATATATAAAACCTTTATATTTATTTAAATGGTAAGTGGCCTACCATATCCACATCAGCCCTTGACTAAGACAACATCAGGAGCTTTTACTGTCAGGAGCTTTTACAAAGGAATTTCTGATTGCAGACATTATTGCCATCTGCTCCCAATGAAACGACATATTGCCGATCATCGCTGACCAGGCCGGATATTTGCAAGTAATTTATAATAGGAGAGGAAGGCAGGTTCATCACCAGAGTGAATAATAAAAGTGATAAAATGTAATCTTGATAGATAATCCTGTTAAGAGGGAAATTGGAAACTATTTAAACATCCTGCCTGATACTAAGAGGCTATTCTAGAGGATTAGAGCTAAGGTTAATACTCAGCATTCAGAGACATAACTTCCTCAGTGAAGTCACAAGCACTTCCTGAATCATGGGTGTTGTTTTTTTTCTTAGTTTGTTTGGGTTTTTTTTAAAGACTACAAAGACTGAGTGATAGCAGAATAAACCCACATCTGTTGTTATGTATTTGTTTGAACAGCATAGATTTTTCAGGAAAGCCTAACGGTTTTCAGAGTAACAGCTGTGTTAGTCTGTATTCGCAAAAAGAAAAGGAGGACTTGTGGCACCTTAGAGACTAACCAATTTATTAGAGCATAAGCTTTCGTGAGCTACAGCTCACTTCATCAGATGCATATCGTGGAAACTGCAGCAGACTTTATATATACACAGAGAATATAACAGTTTGTTACCTTAGCTTGAGAATGTTTGCATTATGTGGGCTTTGGCAGCCATTTGAAAAACACAATTGACTTTCTTTTAAAAGCTGATCAAGTTAACTCCTTAGAATGCTAAAGGAGGTCTGAGTCTTGTGGCATTTCTATCAGTTGTATTGACTGAAAAGCACTCTTGTCACAGAGCAAAATTGTAAGCTCTCTACTCAGAGCTTGATTCTCATTGGCTCTTACCCACTTGTGCAGTGAAGGCGGGCTCAGGGAGCCTCCCTCCCTTGCATGGTACACACGTAAGGGCTAGACAGAACTGCAGCCCTTGCGCTCTCAGGAGCATAAGGACTTCTTTGCACTGACTCCTTTGGATATACTTGGTGTCCCGAAAGAGGTAGGCGGGAGGCAAGTCTAGGGCACTAGCCTATGGAGAGGGCTAGTTTTGTGGGACATAGTGGAGGTTGCATTGCCTTTGTGGATGGGGTACTGCTGGAAGAAAACCCCTCTTGTTCCTTCCAATGGAGTGTTATAACTCTGCAGTGACTCTTACTACGGGCTATGTTTAACACACACAGTTTAGCCCTCAATGTTATTATAAACTCAGCTAGGTGTATAACTAAAGCCTTTCTGCATGCACTGTTGTTGTAGTCCTAGTGGTCCCTCCTTAAGTCTTTCTGTATAACTTATCTCAGTGCAAGGTTAATAGGTAGACATATACCAGAAGAAAAGCATCTACAGAATTAAACTGCAGATAAGTATTTCAAATTACCACATTCTTTAGTGGACATCTGATAACATCAACTTGAACTTTGAAATACACACTCTGAATCAGTGCTCCTGAGAGTGATTAAGACGAACATTTTAGAAAGGTGGCTCTCCCTTTTTGCAGATGTAATTTATACAACTGTATTACAGACAAAAGTCTGAGTATCTATGGCCTCACTATGGGCATGCCTGACTGTGGGCATGAATCAGGTAGTTAGAAGTGCAAGTACTCAGTCAGATAGACCGGTCCCACAAAAGCTTATGCACTGTGAGTAATCTCATTCACTTCAATAGGATTATTCACAGTGTGTAACGCTAAGCACTTGTATAAATCTTTGCAGGATCTAGATCATAGGCTGCAAAGGGGGAAATAAGAAGGGGGACTCTGGAGGTACTCAGGTAGTAAGATGTGGGAGTAGGAGATTCTCACAGCAGGAATTTGAAGACTGAAATGAGAGCTCTTTCTGCAAGAAAAGCAGGAGGCTGTTTCAAGTGCAAAATAGGTGCAACTGACATCATTTAGATATCTAATATGGATAACTAGAAGTATTAAATGTAATAGCTTTCGATAAGAAAATATTGAATAAATGACAAATTAAAGGAAGAACAATTTGATTATATATGGGGACTGCTCTTGTCTTGAATTAGTAAGTGAAGAATTTACTCCTCCACCACCACTCATTTTATCTTGAGCTCTTTATGTTCTTTTTGCTGTCCTTTCTGCTTTTCTTCTTCTTCATATTCACTATATAGTTTAATTCCTAATAATTCTACTATACATTTACACCTCTTTGGCATTTGGCATTATTCCCTTTACTGTGTTGTTAATATACTTACTGAACCTTTATATGCATTTTTACTTAGAAAACAACAACTCAAAATAACAACAAAAAAGCATCTGTAGTAATAAGCGGATTGAGATCTTGGAACTGATGTGAGATTTAGAAATATTTGGACTCCCCAAGGGAAAGAACACTGTGAATCTGCCCAGTTTCATGGAAAGACTGATTCCTAGATTTTTAAACTGAATATCAACAATAGTCATCCATATAGAGAAAGGAGGTACAGTGTAGAATCACTTTGTGGGAATGTTTTCCACAGAAAAAAGTAAAATCTTTACTTTGTCAAAAAGGACATTTATTTTGTTTAAAGGATGATAAACAGAAAATGGAAAGCCTCTATTAGAGAGTACAGTGTCTTTCTAAGATCCTGGGACTGACATGGCTACTATAAAATGTCATTCACACTGACAGCAGTGATCTTCAACTCAATGCATTTAATGGTTTGGCACATTGAAACAGTCATAAGTTACCCAGCAATATACACCCCAGTAAGGAAAAAGTTTGGCAATTGCTAATCATCATCATGAATCCCTTCCATTGTGCAGTATGAAACTGACGATAAGAGCAATACAATCCTTAAGAGCCCTCTGTTGATGCTTAAAAATTGCAAAGTCTATTTTTTTCTAGATGATTGAAGCCGAGAGCAGGTAGTTGGTTCTACACCTACTTCTGTGCAGAAAGGGAGAAATGAGTTTTAAGGAGGATTTTGAAAGAGGCAGGAGGAAGCTGCTTCCTGCATGGGAAGTGAGAAATTGTTCCAAACATCTGAAGCAATCGGAGAACTGTCACTGAATTTGGAAAGAGACAAAAGAAGTGCTAAAAAGAGGATTGGGAAAGCATTGGTAATACTGAAAAAATGCATACAAATAAATCAAGTCTAAAATATTTTGGCCTCCTACCACAAAAGAGACTTCAGCTACTTCAACCATTTATTTTTAATTCATATCTTGAGGTCAGAAGATAACATTTATTTATTCGTTCTGAATTATACAGCTATAGCAACAAGGAACAAGACAAAGAAGCATTCATAGCATAAATGAAAGCAATATGGTTAAAAAGATAAGTAAACATTTTATATACCCAATATAGAATGACTCACGCCCAAAAATAAATGCAGAAAAAAAACAACAACAATAAACCAAGCTGGCATGCTTAAAACATATTAATGGATTATTTCATTTCTCAGAGTGTATGGCTCTACTGAGTTAGAGATATCACACCTTCGGGGGAAACTGGGGCATGGATGTGGGGGGATAAGCACAGGATTTGATAATTATTTACTGAAACACACTGATTAGTGAAAAAAAATAGTATGTAAGATGTGAATGTAAGCTAAGACAATGCTGTGTCAAAGTCCTACCAGATGTTCAAAGCAGGGCACAAGGACTGTATAATCAGTTTCTAATGGTATCTAAAAATCAGACAGTTACCATACCAGAGTCAAAGAGATAGCAAACTGAACACCCCCAAACAGGGCCGGCTCCAGGCACCAGCGAAGGAACTAGGTGCCTGGGGCGGCCAATAGAAGGAGGCAGCACTCCATGCATTATTGGGGAGGCACGTCCGGGTCTTCGGCGGCAATTCAGCGGCAAGTCCTCCATTCCCTCTCTTCTTCTTCGGCGGCAGCTCTATTGGGAGCTGGAGCCGGAGCTGGAGCCGGCCCTGCCCCCAAACCCTATTGGAGCTGCCACATTATTTTCTGTTATTTCTAAGAGTACTGTCTCTGCAAATGGCAACTGGAATGATGCTATGTTATCAGAGTATGGTGACTGTGACATCAGTCCCCTCCTTTACAGATGGTTCGATGACACAGTTATAATATAGGTCACAGGGAAAAAATCCCCTTTCCTTCCACAATGGGTAGGGAAAATATGCTGGAACTGTCTAGCAGAACTTTGCAGTTCTTTCTAGTACTGTCAAAACCACTGTGGACCAGCTCCTCAACTGACGTTTAGTTCTGCTGAAGTCAAAAGGGCTGTGTGAAGGGCTTGGCCCCAGGGTATGAGTAGGGCCTTAGAGTCGGTCAGTGCCAATCAGTTGTTTGGCATGTTTGCTTTTGATGAATGATATATGGAATTTCCTACCCCTAGATGTTAAGCAGCCAGCCTCTAAGTCACATCCAGCCCCAGGCAGTGAGAGACTGGCCAGGCTATGGCTATACTACAGAGCTTACAGCAGAGTCAGGGCCTGACAAAGTGATTGTCTGAATCATTTACAAAGTCTTCCACAGTATTTACTGCTTGAATTACTTCTAGGAATTTCTCGGGTTCTGTTTCATCAGTCTCAATCTGAGTAAGTGATTAAGGAGATTCTGAAGAGTGGATTAAGACTACCTACTTTTATCGTTCATATTTCAATAGTTTTCCTTGTTTTCAGCTTCTTTACATTCCCTAAGCCACACTAAAAGTTGCCAAGACCAGTAAATGTCAAGTTAGTAAAGTATTGTTTGGAAATAGCTGAAAGACTTTTTAATATAAAGGTTTAGCAGGACTTAATTTCCAGAAACTAGAAGTTGTTAAATCATCACGACTTCACTAGCATATATTAAACTGTTGGTTATGAAGAATAAAAAGAAAATGATGATGTCTGAGGGCACACTTCTGAAATAAATGTAGAATATTGCAAAACAGGCACAAAGAGGCAGGGCGGGAAAGAAGTGCTTTAAATTCTGCCAAAATGTAAGCTTGTTTATTCACTCAAAATGAAAGAAATGGGAAGGGACAGGATATGCACAATTTTGTTCTATGTTTTGTTAGAGTTCACTGTTGTTCTCCTCTCTTACTCTTATTGTAGCAATCAATGGGAATGAAAAAAGAGTGGAGGAAGTTGCTGAAGAAACAGATTATGACAGTTGAAGCGGCTTACAGCACAGGGATACACAGCAGGTCAGTGGTAGAGACCTGAACTAGAACCCAGGTCTCCGTATTCTCAAACTAGTGCCCCATTCACTATGTAAATCTAGAGTGCCACCACAGACCTCACTGAATTTAGAGTTCAGTCCAGCACTGGGAGAGTCAACTCTGCTCTAGTGCATTCTGATGCAGGATCAGGGCCTCACACCAATGTAACTGAGATCAGAATCTGTCCCCGTACTTAGGAAATTAATAATTTCTGACTTGATAAATTGTATTTGCCACAGTCAATTATGTAAAGGCCCACTGTGAGAATGTGTGGTTTCCAGATCAATAATAACTCAGCAGACCGTAATGACTCAGAAGCCATTACAATCTATGGATCAATAGCAGGGCTGTCTACTGACAGACTATAATGGGTAGGTAGGAGACATTTTCATCTGTTGTGGTAAAGATGATTTAGGAGAATTCTTCGACTGCAGATTATTGACTTTATATATTTCATTGAGATGTTAGCTATCCAGTCAGTAGGGATGTTACATATTAGCAATAATATAGAATATGCACAAATATTTTATGTATCCTAAAAATACTTGCACTTTTTCAAAAATAAGACTAAGGGTATATCTACATAGCAATTAAACATTTGCAGCTGGCCTGTGTCAACTGGCTTGGGCTTGGGCTATGGAGCTGTTTAATTGTAGTGTAGATGTCTGGGCTCAGGCTCTGGGACCCTTCCCCCATATAGGGTCCCAGAGCCTGGGCTCCAGCCTGAGACTGAATGTCCACACTTCAATTAAACAACCCAATAACCTGAGCCCTGCAAGCCTGAGTCAGCTGACTCAGACCAGCCACTGGTGTTTATTTGCAGTGTAGCCATACCCTTACTTCATAGAGCACAGGATGTCATTAAGTTGTGCATGTGTGAGTTCAGTTCCTTAGGGATCCCCAACTACCTCTCTGATCCTTACCTCCTTGCTTCTGGCTGAGGATGGGAATGCTGCTCCATACGACAGCTGGTAGGCATTACTCAAAAGTGATTCAAGATGTTCTTCACTTCAGGATTTTTGCAGCACTACCAGGGATTCCTTGCTTGAGAATTGAGGTACCTAATTTCAGATTGTCAGGTACTGTCAGTATAACAGGTGGCTTTATGTGTACAGATGTCTCTCTTTCTCTTTCTGCCTGGTACTGAAAACACACACAGGAGCCTTTTTCCTAATTAGTTTAATTTTTTAAATTAAACAGCAGTTACCTAGAACAGAAGCTGGCAGTCTTAAAGAGTATGTAATACATAGACATAAAATCAATAGTTTAATAATAAAAAAGGCATATTAAGTACACTGCACACTGAAGCTTTGTTTTAAAAGATCATAAGGGATATATAATTTAAATGGTTTTCAATACATTATAGGATGTTATTAGTCCCTAATTTAAAAACAAGGGTACAATTTATTTTGTTTAAAGATTTATAAAATGTATTTCATCTGTTTGCCTCAGGGGCTTGTGGACAAATTTATAAATCACATCCACAGTGCCTTTTCTAATGCAGAAAAATGTAATCCTTCCAAAAGAAACCAACACCCTCCCATGCAGTCTCCTGAGAAAAGAGAGAGTTCTAGCACAGAGTCCCAAAGTTCAACAAAACCTTAGGTTCTATCACACCAGTTAAGGGAGCAAATTCCAGAATTTAAGGTCTTCTACTCAGAACAACTGATACCATCTCTAGATGTTTAAATAGGGAGACTTAGCTTAAGATCTAGCTGATCTCAACTGCTGCGGTGGGTCGGTGGCAGAGAGATGATCTCTTATTCAACCAGGACTGAAGCCATATAAGACTCCGTAGGCTGAAGTCTGCATGTGGAAGCAAATATGAAATCACCGAAACAGTTACAATCAGCTGAAGAATTGGTGTAATGTCTTCCCCTTGGTAACATCACTTAGTGGATAGTTAGCCATGTTCTACCACTGATGCATTTTCTGAGTTGCCTTCATTGCAGTAATTCAATTTGAGGATTGCAGAGGTACAGATTACTGTGATGTTTTGGATTCAGAAGAAAAGCTTGCAAACAAATCAGTAGATGTGGGGTTGGGGGTAGAAAGTGCCATTTGCAGTTCCAGAAGCAAAGTGAGAATCAAGGAGCACTTCCAAACCACAAGCCTCTTCAACAGTAATTGGAGCAGAAACCACTCCTGTCAGCCTAAGACCCTGGTTCCCCAAATGAATGTCACCACTGCTATCTTGTTTGGAACGTGCTTCAGCTATCTTGTACCTCACTCATCCCCATGTCCCACCACCACAGTCAGGGGAAATACCCAGTTGGCCAGCTACAGCCAGAATCTGTGCTGCCTGAGAAGTATGAAGGGGCTGTATTATATCTGAGAATCCAGCCTGGAGGCTTTTGCCATTCAAATGTTTAATATGGCACAGGCCATCTGCATACCTGTCATAAATATAAAGGGAAGGGTAACCACCTTTCTGTATACAGTGCTATAAAATCCCTCCTGGCCAGAGGCAAAATCCTTTCACCTGTAAAGGGTTAAGAAGCTAAGGTAACCCCGCTGGCACCTGACACAAAATGGCCAGTGAGGGGACAAGATTATTTCAAATCTGCAGGGGGCGACAAAGGGTTTTGTCTGTCTGTGTGATACCTTTGCTGGGAACAGATCAAGGATGCAAGCCTTCCAAATCCCGTAAAGTTAGTAAGTAACCTAGCTAGAAAATGTGTTAGATTTTCTTTTTAATGGCTTGTAAAATTCGCTGTGCTGGAGGGAATGTGTATTCCTGTTTTGGGGTCTTTTTGTAACGTAAGGTTTTGCCTAGAGGGATTCTCTGTGTTTTGAATCTGATTACCCTGTAAAGTATTTACTATCCTGATTTTACAGAGGTGATTCTTTTACCTTTTCTTTAAATAAAATTCTTCTTTTAAGAACCTGATTGATTTTTCATTGTTCTTAAGATCCAAGGGTTTGGATCTGTGCTCACCTGTACCAATTGGTGAGGATATTATTATCAAGCCCTCCCCAGGAAAGGGGGTGTAGGGCTTGGGGGGGATATTTTGGGGGAAGACCTCTCCAAGTGGTCTCTTTCCCTGTTCTTTGTTTAAATCGCTTGGTGGTGGCAGCATACTGTTCAAGGACAAGGCAAAGTTTGTGTCTTGGGGAAGTTTTTAACCTAAGTTGGTAAGAATAAGCTTCGGGGGTCTTTCATGCAGGTCCCCACATCTGTACCCTAGAGTTCAGAGTGCGGAAGGAACCTTAACAATACCAAGGTCAGATGGCTTACAAGGATGACACATAGGGAGAGAACTCTTAGGGGACAGCAGATTGATAGTTTAGCTATTCTGCATCTCATCCTACCAGTCAGACTCCAACTCAGGAGTACAGAAGGACTGAGAGTCTCCCGAAGGTGAAGAGGAATTAAGGACAGGGTTAGATCAATCCTGTCAAGAGAAACTTTAGAAACAGTGAAGGTCAGACCAAGGTTTGTGACTATTATTTCACTTAACAAGTAAGGCAAACCCTATGAAGGAAGGAAGCTTAGACCCTACGCAGGGTGTGAGCATGCTGCTAGGAATATGGGAAAACTCATACTGTTATGTAGACAAGTTCTGAAAAATGAATCCCAGGGATTGTGTTCAAAAATGTTTGTTATAGCATGTCTTTGTTAGCACATGCAGATATCACAACTGGCTGTGCAACTACTACAATTGTGCAAACCAGTGATTAGTCAGATTATAATCATGAAAATGTATATTAGCCGTAACTGTGTGTGCAGCTATGATAATTACCCATGCAAATATAAGCAAGCTATTATGTGCATAATAGACCCATGACCAATGAAAATATGCTTGAGGGTCAAGTGTGTGGATAAATTGATCCAGCAGTTCCATAGGTGCTCTCTTACAGGAAAGGAGAGATGTGTTCCACTCAGAATTTTAACTGAGGTTTATTTATTTTTAATTCACAGCTCTCTCTCTAATGGTCTCTTCTGTTTCTTTAATTTTTCTAAGTAACTTGATACTTTGTTTAAAATATCTCACTATCTTCATCCCCAGCCACACGTGACAGAAGTACAGATCTCTTTCCGCTAAAACAGCAATTGATTTCTTTTTGTACTTTCTTTTTAATAGTTAATTTTATAACAAGGTCTTGATTTCCCCAGCCTCTGCCTCCACTTCTTTGTTGGCTGGAGACAAGGACTGGAGCCATTGATGAAATCTATGGTAGAAATAGATTGAGCAATGTTCTAGGACACTGACACAGATTAGTGTTGTCATCCTAACTTTTGCCTTCTCTTCTAAAAACCCAGTGGGTGTGGGAGAGAAGGCACAACAGGGAGTTTTATGCTGATTAGTGGGAGGGGTCCAGTCTACAAATGAGCTACACAGGAGAGGTCAGGTGGCCATCTGTGTGGGATCAAAGGGCATTAAGGAGCAGGAAGTCACTTGTACCTGCTAGGTTTTCTTCCCTAGAAGCAGACTACAGGCTCCCCTTGGTCAGAGAAACAAGATTCCCTCATCAGGGAAAGATACTGCACCAGGACATGTGCTATATAAAAAGCTAACATTCGGTAGTACAGGCAACACTGCATGACCTATGAGAAATGTGTTCAGGCAGGCTGAGAAAGTGGCTAGGATCCCACTGCTACTCTATACAAACTAGCACCAAGAGGACAGCAGAAGATACACAGTACATGCCATGGAATGTGCTTTGACCAAAGCATCTGGAGATAGTGTGCTGTACTCAGGCATAATGCCTCCCTTCACTACCACTTGGAGTTACAACTGATATACCCAGCAAACAGGAGCTGTGAACAGGAGCTTTGCAAGGAAGTTCTCCAAGTGAAAAAGAGGAGATTATGTAACAGTGATGGGGTGTCCACACATGCAAGTCCTGAGTGGGTTAATGTGGTCCAGAAGGGGCTAATTAACCTTATATGCTGCAGCTGGAGGGAAGCTAGGGCTTGATGAAGCCTAGTTGCAGATGAAGGGCAGCTGAGGGAGGAGTGGGGGCTTGGAGTATGAAGTCAGGAAAGGGTAGCAGGGAGGAGGTCTGTAGTCACTCCCTAGAAACAAAGGGAGTTGGCTAGAGAGGAGCAGTGAGAGCTGGAAATTTGACTAGCTAAGAGGAGTGAAGTAACTGAGGAGTGGAGGAAGCTCTAGTGGCAAACCCATAGATAGAGAGGTGAGTAGGAAAAAGCCCAGGGAAATAACAGGAGGGAGTGGCTACCAGTAATAGGGTTCCTGGGCTGGAACCTAGTATAGAGGGAGGACATGGGTTCCCCATACCAGCCACTAGGAGAGTGGTATAGGACTTGTAGAAGTAGAACAGAAGACTGTCTGTCTGAGGTGGTATCGGGACAGCTTGTCTGTTGGGACTGTGTTCCTCTAGGAGAGGAGGCCTGTATAGTGACCTGGTTGGAGGGCTGAGTCACAAAGAGGTAGCACTCTGAGTCATAGAGAGAGAGGGGCCATAATGTGAGCAACTGATGGAAGGGGGTTACGAGACAGAGCAAGAGCTAATTCCCAGACCTCATCACAAAGGTGCTACTGCAGTGAGTGGACCGCTTTGCTGTGTCCCTTGGAAGGAGTTTGTCAACTTGCTTGTTGCCAACTTGTTTGTTTTGGTCTCTTTTGGGCGGTGTGCTGAACCAAGCAGCCACCTAGGCTGAGAACTTACTAATGAGGCTCTAGCCTGCCATACTTTGATCCCTAGCACCCTTAAGAATTCCTTGATGGGGTACGGGCTAGCTCAGGGAGGACAAAGGTTTAAAAAGTCAGCTCCTAATTGACCAAGGGAGTGAGGCAGATGCACCTAATAAACATACTCTAAATGTAGGCTGACTTTACTCCACCCCCCAAAAAAATAAACAGAAACTCTGCCTGCATTATTTTGACTCTTGCAGAGGAAGTCCAGTAGCAGAGTGGAGGCTATGCATTTTCATATACTGAATGCAGTGCGTGCAATTATCTGCCTTGCTGGCAGATGGCATATGTACATTTGATGCAAGAAGCTCATGGCCCTCAGACTATGTGCTCTTGAGAGTAGAATGGCTGAACTAGAGGAGCTAAGGGATACAGAGAAGGGACGTTAATAAGATTTTTCCTGGACATAGTAGAGAGGTCCCACCCCGAGTCTGATAGCCTTTGCGCTGTTGAGGAGGATGAAAGTCTCAGAGAATGCAAACATTAAGCTGGAGTGGAGAGAAATAATTTCACAACTGGGACCCTCCTAGATCAGTGAAATTCAGCCAGGGGTTTGCTTAACCCTGGGGATATGCAGAGGTGTTCCCTGGGGTACATTAGTTCATGTAGATATTTGCCTAGTTTTTCAACAGGCTACATAAAAAACACTAGCAAAATCAGTACAAACTAAAATTTCATACAGACAATGACTTATTTATACTGCTCTATATATTATACTGAAATGTAAGTACAATATTTATGCCAATTGATTTTATAATTATATGGCAAAAATGAGAAAGTAAGCAATTTTTCAGTAATAGTGTGCTGTGACACTTGCATTTTTATGTCTGATTTTGTAAGCAGGTTATTTTTAAGTGAGGAGAAACTTGGAGGTACAAGACAAATCAGATTCCTGAAAGGGGTTCAGTAGTCTGGAAAGGTTGAGAGCCACTGTTCTAGATGATGTCATGGTATCCTTTTGCACTGAGGATATTCCTCTGAGGGAGCAGACCCTTGTTATTTGGAAAAGGCAGGTAATAGAAATGGGGGATTTGATTATTAAAAAATATAGGTAGTTGGATTTGTGATGACCAGGAGAACTGGATGGTGAATTGCCTGCCAGGTGTGAAGGTTGTGGCTCTCCTGAGGCAGCTAGACAGACTTATGTGTAGTGCTGGAGAGGAGTCAGTGATGGTGGCACATGTAGGTACCAGTGATACAGTGTAAGTAGAGAGAGGTTTTGGAGGCCAAATTTAGGCTTAGGAAAGAGTTTAAAGTTCAGGAGGTCCATGTTAGCATTCTCTGAAATGCTTCCAGTTCCACATGCAGGGCCAGTTAGACAGGCAGAACTTCAGGGTCTCAATGTACTCTAATAGCTAATTGAAAGTAATAAGCATCTTATCACACATTGAAGGCCAAATTCTAGCTAGTGGGGAAGATAAGGATCTGATGGAAAATAATATGGGTTGAAGGGGAGCACAGGATAGATGGATGTTTCTTCTCCAATTTTTGCTCTTCCTAAAATAGATGACTGGCATAGGGAGGCCCAGTTATCTCAGGATCCACGGAGGGACACTTTGATTCAGGGCCTAAGGATCAAGGTGTGCAATCTCCAATTCGAATTATATACCCATTAGCCCCGGCAGATGACTCAGGCTCTCAACAGGAATAATCTGCATTGGGAGGAATTTTGTGAAGAAGAGAATATTTCTGGTGAGATTTTCAGTGCCTAATTAAACTATATTGCTCTTCAAGGGCTGACCTACGCTTTCAATCTAGCATATTATTACTCAAATACTCTTAAGGATCAGTCCTCTGTGAGGAGGGGCTACTCCTGCAGGATTTAGAAAAAGGGAATGCTAGGAGAAAGCAATGTTAAAGGAGCCAAATAATTATTGTTTCTGCAAATGAAGGATTTGCAACCTGAGTCAAAGGACTTGTCTACATGATTCATTAATCTACACCACAAGGGTGTACATTTTAGTCTGTACTAGTGTGTTTGCACTGAATGGCCCATGTTTGTGCACAACTAAAAGTTTCATAGTGTGCGTTAATGTAGTCCCATTTAAAACAGTACTATGGAAATGCATACTAGGGAACTTTTAGTGTGCACCAGCAGGGTCCACACAGGTCAGTTAGTGCACAACTCATGAGTGAGGACTAAGCACCAGAGCAATGTAAATTTTAGTCCTCACTCATGAGTCGTGCACTAACTGACTTGTGTAGACCCTCCTGGTAAATGGCTCTTTAAAACTGGGAGAGACAACCACCTGCACAAGCTCAAGGGAAAACTGACCCCCTTAGGGTTGCAGGTGGTTGACGCTCCCACATTTAAAGGGCCATTTACTAAGAAAACATGATGGGAAAGGCTCCTCTGAAAGAATAAACACAAAATTAGGAATTTAATGATGGCAAGTAATTCAGAAACAAGGTAGTTCATAGGAAAAGGGGACTCAATTCCTTTCTGAGGAGTAGGATTCTGGGTGAAAAACAACCTGAGATTTTGTGTGTGTTGTTTAGGTCTTTCCTTTTGTGTTTCTGGATTTTTATTGTGATTTTAAGCCTCGGTTCCACAAGATGCTTAAACAAAAACCTAACTCTAAAGCACCTGAGTTCTCATATTGACTGCAATGGGAATACTTGGTCTTACAGTTAGGCATGTGTGTCCAATGGACTAATACAAATATCTCAATCCCTTGTGGACATCAGTTGCTTAATTTGCTGGAGGTTTTTCATCACAGGTACATATGTCATAAGCTTCTTGGGGCAGGAAATATAAACTATAAGCTTGTAAAGTGCTGTGTAAAATTATGATTTTTACAATGGACACAGTTACATTTTTTCTTCTATCTTTTTGCTCTGATGTAAGATGTTACCAGTTCTAGCAGCATAAAAAGTATTTAAAAAATTTGCTCAAACTGGTAAAAATGTTTAAATTTTGATTCCTGTATGTATCATTTTTATAAATAATTGTAATTAAGGGGAATCAAGTCTGTCACCCTTCTTACATTTAATACCTTGCTCAGCAAGTTGTCTATTCAAGAGAAGCATAGTCACACACTACTCAGCATGATTAAGGGTGGCAAAATTGGGACTGAAGTCGTCATCTGTTCTAAATATCCAGATTATTTCTGGTAATGAATTGCCTACAATATATATCTTTATTCATCCATAGCTTTCCATGAAGGGAATGTTTCTAAAAACTATTATTACTTGTTCTTCCAAAGGAGACTTTAAAAACTGGGTCTCTGCCAGATTTGGTGAACCCTAAATCAACAACATTTGAAGTGTGTGTGTATGTGTATGTACCATGAGAGGAATGTTTAAACTCTGTTTAAACTGACCAACACAGCACCCAAGAGGTTAGACAGTATTGTCAGCTTTCTATTTTAAAAGAAACTAAAAGCGTAACAGATGCATTTTGGGCCTTCAGTATTCACTAAAGTTTAATAACAGCATAAGAAATTTTTCACCTTACAGTCCTTGTATTATAATGAAGCATTTTGCATAGCTATTATGGATAGGATATTTATTTGAAGAACTTCTGTTTTAACATTGAAGAGACAATTCCATTCCACCAGCAAGAAGACCATCATCAGCTAGTACTAGCTAACTAAAAGTAAGGAAATGCTTTGAAGGTGTGAAAGGCCACTCACTAACTTCTCTACCTTAGGGTGCCTCTCAGCTCTGTTTGACTGTTGGCATTATTTGTTTTAATGTTTAGGCAAGTTCTGTCTTCAGTGGGTGTCTCTATATGTCCACTTTCATTGCATTTTATTCTTCTGAACTGAGACCAGATGCAAGAGAAAGGTGGCAAAGAATGTAGACCAGATTCGTCCTTGAGTCACAGCAAGTTTTGCTAGTGGTACCCAGGCTTTGACCTCCAATGATGGAAAATCCACCAGAGCGAGGATGCAGTGCCACAATCCACTTGCAATCCTTGCTTTACCGGAGGTACAGGGCCTGCCGGTACAACCTACAGTGATGGCTGGGGTAAGGAGGTGAGGTTTTGGGCTCACACTTGTGCTGAGTCAACTCCGTACATCTCAGAGTGTGTCTGCTTTTGGGCTTCTATAGATGTTTGAAGTTTAGTGTAGTGTCCTTCCCAGGTGATTAATGCTCCTGAATGCAGCTGTCCCATATATGAATGGAGCATATATTGCGCACACACCATACAAATGAAGTTCTCTAAACAGAACTTTATAAATGAAGAATTGCAAGCATGTAATTACTGTAAATGATAACCACACTAGGGTTTGCAGAACACTGAACTGTGCTGAACACAAGGCTAAATTCTACTTTTGTTTAAGCCAGTGTAAATGAGAGCAAATTGTGCCCCCATATGATTTGAGTACAATGTAACCTCCATTATTGATAGCAAAATGAAAGTGTCACATGAAAACATTATTGTGCTTGATAAAATAAGTTGTAAAAGAAGCATTGTCTAGTGGTCAGAGCAAGTAGGTAGTAGATTTGTGTTTCTGTTCCTAATCTTGTGATGGATTCACTATGTGACTCTGGTTAAAACAATTTGCATGCCTCCATTTTCTCATATATGAAATAAGGCTAAAAGTATTTACTATTTTTTGGAAAGTGCTTTCAGATCATGGGATGCAGATGCTATCTAAATGCAAAATATTTTCATTATTATAGCAATTATCTTTGAAAATTCATGGAGGATGAGTGAGGTGGCAGCGGACTAGAGAAGGGGATAGTACACCTGTTTTTACAAAGGGGAACAAAGAGGACTCAGGGAATTACAGACAAGACAGCCTAACTTCAATACCTGGAAAGCTACTGGAGCAAATTATTAAACAATCAGTTTGTAAACACCGAGAGGACAATAGGGTATAAGGATTAGCCCACATGGATAGTAAAGAACAAATCATGACATAGCCATCGAATTTCCTTCTTTGACAGGGTTACTGGCCTACCGCATGGTGGGGAAGCAACAGATGTGATATATCTTGATTTTAGTAGGGCTTTTGACACAGTCCCACATGACACTTTCATAAGAGAACTAGGGAAATGGGGTCTAGATTAAATTACTATAAAATGGGTGCACAACTGGTTGAAAGATCATTCTCAAAGAGTAGTTAGCAATGATTTGTTATTAATTGGTAGGGCTTATTGAATAGGGCCTTGCAAGTATTATTCTTGGATCGAGACTTACTCAATATTTTCGTTAATGGCTTGGATAATGGAGTAGAGAACATGCATATGTAATTTGTGGGTGACACCACGATGGGAGGAATTGCAAGCAGTTTGGAGGACAGGATTAACATTCAAATGACCAAGACAAATTAGAGAATTGGACTGAAATCAACAAGATGAAATTTAATAAAGACAAGTGCAAAGTACTTCATGTAGGCAGGAAAAATCATATGATACCACAGAAAAAGGATCTGGGGTTTATATTGGATCAGTGTGATGCACTTGTGGAAAAGACTAATATTCTGGGATCTATTAACAAGAGTGTTTTATGTAAGACCCAGAAGGCAATTCCTCTGCTCTACTGGGCACTGGTGAGGCCTCAGCTGGATTATTGTGTCCAATTCTGGGCACCACACTTTAGGAAAGATGTGGATAAATTGGAGAGAGCAAGAACAGTGAACAATAAAATGATAAAAAGTTTAGAAAACTGTCCTATGAGGAAAGGTTAAAAAACCCGAGCATGTTTAATCTTGAGGAAAAGATAAGAGAGGTGACCTTGTGGCAGGGGCCCTGTTTGTTGAGCCGGGTTGCCCCAGTGCGGGGTTGGTACGCTCCACCACCCAGTTGTCAGGATTCCCTGTTAGATCAGGTGATTGCAGCAAGGTGCGCTCTGGACCCCTGGCGGGGCCACGTAAACAATCAGTCTGTAGTCCCTGAGCCTCCGGGCGAGGACCCACGACAACAATTGGAGTTCTGGCCCTCTGGGCAGGGCAGGACAATGATCAGCCTGTAGCCCCTGCGCTGGGCTGGGCAAACAGTCTATGGCCCGTAAGCCTCCAGGCTGGTGCAGACAGTAGCAATCGGGGAATCGGCCCCTTGGGCAGAGCAGAACAGCAATTAGTCTGTAGCCCCTGGGTGGGGCGGAACAAATGAGCAGTCTATAGCCCCCTAAGCCTCCTGGCTGGGACTGAGAGCAAACAGCAGCCATGGCTAGTGGCCCGTGGGTTATGGTAGAGGAACCCAGCCCTTCCCGCTCCACTGGGTTCCAACCCAGGGCCCTATGGAGCCAGGGACTTCCCCATTAAGTGTTTAAGCATCAGCTTCTGCTGCATCCGCAGGGTCACTTCCTGCCACAAATTGCGTCCCAGGCATCTCCTCGACTGGCAGCAGCTTGGTGTCCCCGTCAGTCTCCACTCTTGGTGAGTGATCCACAGCATAGTCTGGGTACATGGGTTCTGCTGCCTGGAGCATCACCAGCACCTTTGGAGGACCCTGCAGTACACGTCCTTTCTCCTCCACAACCAGCCTCGACTGAGCTGGGCTGTCTCCTTTTATCTGGCTCTTCCATCTGCAGCATGCACAGCAAGGGAAAGGGGGCATGGCCTCCTGGGACCACAGTAATTGGTCCGTCCCTGTTTGGCCCAGTGCAGGGTTGGTACATTCCATCACAAATCTGATAAATCTTCAAATATGTTAAGGGCTGTTTATAAAGAGAGCAGTGATCAATTGTCCTCCTTGTCCATTGATGGTAGGAAAAGAAGTAATGGACTTAATCTGCAGCAAGGGAGATTTAGTTTAGGTACAGAAGATACTTGTTTGCAGCCACACCTTGTAAGATCAACTGCCGCTTACGAGCAATATTTCCCTGGGAAAACTTTCCCTACCTTGAATTGTCCACTCGGTAACATCAGTAGAGCTGCATTAGAGCAATATTTGTGACATTGTAACATCACACCGTATGCTTACTTGCATCTTTTTGCCTCCTCCCCCCACCCCCCCCTCAAAAAACCCAGACAAAATGCCAAGAAGTCTCTCCTGAAAGAAAAAGTACAGGTTATCTGAGACTGTCAAACTCTGGGGCCTAATCAAAACCAAGATCCAGTCAAGTGGGAGTTGCACAGGGTGGTTGTGTGCAGTATGTGGAAGCAGAAGGATAAGCTTTTGGCTAAATACGAAGACAGTTGACGTTACGAAGACAGCTGCTGTAAGAGTGGGCATGAAGAAAAAGCCCCTCATGTCCACCAGGCTCTCTTTATATAGCTCAAGGAGAAGAGGGCACGGGGAACGCTGCTTGCTGGACCTAAAATCAAGGAAAAAACCCTTCAGCTTGTCGCTTCACTTGCATTGAACAATTTTAAGGCAAATGACAGGTTGGTTTACCAGATGGAAGAAATGTTTCAATGTCACTTTCAAAAAAGAGGACGGCAAAACCAGTCAGGGGACAAACCATCAGCTTAGCAGCAGCAGTGCAAAAAATTCCTCACATTCTTGAAAGGTTTTTCCCACTGACATCTACAGTGCTGAGGAAACAGGACTTTATCTGAAAGGATCTGTGACAGAGCACATGTAGAAAAAAATGAAAAGCAAGAAGGAGGGAAAGCTTCTAAGGACAGGGTAACTGTGCTTGTCTGTGCCAACATGGATGGGAGTGACAAATGCCCACTGTTCACGATTGGGAAGTTAAAATGACCTAGATGCTTTCTGAAGGATTTCAGCAAACTTCCCCTCAGTTATGTCAGTCTAGCGACTGCCTGGGTGACAGGTGAGATTTTCATCAACTGGCTAAAGTGGGAACATCAGCTTCACTTGCAGAGCCATAAGATATACCTCTGATTGGATAACTGCTCCACTCCAAGGAGTGGTTCTCATGAACATTCAGCTTGAATTCTTACCCCCCTAACACTATATCTTTGATGTGATCTATGGATCAATGTGTGATTAAGAACCTCAAGGGACATTAATCCAGTTTGCAATTTTTGATCAGTATTGTTGCTCTTGATGTGGACTCCAGTGCTGATGTTCAAACAGTCCTGAAAACTGTAAATTTACTCGAGTGCATTTATCTTGTTGCTGAGGCATGGCAAGATGTAAAGCTGGCAACAATTTCCAACTGTTTCAGAAAAGGCAAATTTGTTGTGTCAGTGAAAGGTGTGCAAGAGAAGGATATTGAAGAGTTTGACGACCCCCTGAACGATGTTCCACTTCCAGTCAACATTGAAAAAGAGGACTTAGTAGCTGCTGTACATGAAGATTTGCTCACATTCGGAGAGCTCACTGATGAGAAATTACTAAGTGCTGCAGCTGTTGCAAGGGCAGAGAAATGAACTTGTGTTGATGAAACATAACATAATCGAGAGTGAGGATGATTTTGATGAAGTTCCATCTCTGACAAACTCTGAGCTGTTGAAGACTTTGAGCACACTTTTTTTGGCACTTTTCACAGCTAGAGGGACTTGGTGACAGGGTCCACAGGTCTCTTTTGGGACATTGTATGCCATCTTGAAATTATGATTTGAGAAGAAGCAGAGCAAATTAACAGTTATTTCACCTGAAATCAGTGAATTTATCTATTCTTAATTTACAAATTGATACTGTATAAATATAATACACTTTAATGTGGAATAATACTTTGTCATTATAGTATTATTTATTTGCTTAGATGCCTTTATCCAGGGTGACTTACAGTGTGTACAAAGTATTATTTGTAAACTTTTTTTGTACTCACATTTAACTGTAAGAGCAAAAGGTTGTGTGTGTTGTCATGGTTGATGTTTGTTCTTAAAACATAAAAATAAAACTTGATACTTTTATAAGGTTAACTCAATAAATACTGCTTTCTTGATAGTAGTAGGCTACACATGCAGAACCGAGCACATGTGTAAAATATACAGTACATACTAATGTAATACCTTAGCAATAATAAACACACATTGCATTTTTACAATTATAGATTGTTAGCATGTACTGTAGCTGTTTTATGAATCAGAAAAAGCAGGCTGCCTTCAGTGAGATAACACTTAAGAGCAACATAGCAAAAGGACACTGATATGTTGCTACTAACGAGCATCTACTGTATTAGGGAAAAACTTTCTAACTTTGTGGTAGTTAAGTTCTGGAGGAGGCTTCCAAGGGAGGTTGTGGAATCCACATCACTGAAGGTTTTTAAGAACAGGTTGGACAAACACCTCTCAGAGATGGTCTAGGTTTACTTGCCCATGCTTCAGCGCAGGGGCTGGAATTGATGACCTCTTGAGGTCCCTTCCAACCCTACATTTCTATGATTACCACTAGGGCTGTCAAGCGATTAAAACATTAATCATGATTAATTGCTCTGTTAATAATAGAATACCATTTATTTAAATATTTGTGGATGTTTTCTACATTTTCAAATATGTTGATTTCAATTACAACTCAGAATACAAAGTGTACAGTGCTCACTTTATTTTTATTACAAATATTTGCACTGTAAAAAATAATAGTATTTTTGAATTTGCACTAGAGTACTTGTATGAGGTAATGTCTTTATCATGAAATTGCAACTTACAAATGTAGGGGGTTTTTTTTGTTACAGAACTGCACTGGAAAACAAAACAGTGTAAAACTTTAGTGTCTACAAGTCCACTCAGTCCTACTTCTTGTTCAGCCAATCGCTAAGAGAAACAAGTTTGTTTACATTTTTGGGAGATAATGCTGCCAGCTTCTTATTTACAATGTCACCTGAAAGTGAGAACAGGTGTTTGCATGGCACTGTTGTAGCTGGCATTGCAAGATATTTATGTGCCAGATGCGCTAAAGATTCATATGCCTCTTCATGCTTCGGTCATTGTTCCAGAGGACATGCTTCCATACTGATAATTCTCATTGAAAAAATACTTCATAAATTAAATTTGTGACTGAACTCCTTGGGGGAGAATTGCGTGTCTCCTGCTCTGTTTTGCCTGCATTCTGCCATATATTTCATGTTATAGCAGTCTCAGATGATGACCCAGCACATGTTGTTCATTTTAAAAACACTTTTGCTGCAAATTTGACAAAATGCAAAGAAGATACTCATGTGAAATTTCTAAAGATAGCTACAGCACTTGACCCAAGATTTAAGAAGCTGAAGTGCCTTCCAAAATCTGAGAGGGCGCATGCTTTCAGAAGTCTTAGCCCTGGTCTACACTTGGGAGGAGTGGGGGGCGGATCGATCTAAGTTATGCAACTTCAGCTACGTGAATAACATAACTGAAGTCGACGTACTTAGATCAACTTACCGTGGTGTCTTCACCGCAGTGAGTTGACTGCTGCTGCTCCCCCATTGACTCCGCCTGCACCTCTTGTGGCAGTGGAGTACAGGAGTTGATGGGAGAGCGCTCGGGGGTCGATTTATCACGTCTAGACTGACGTGATAAATCGACCCCCGGCTGGATCGATCGCTGCATGCCGATCTGGTGGGTAGTGTAGAGATGCCCTTAAAAGAGCAACACTCTGCTGCGTAAACTACAGAACCCAAACCACCAAAAAAGAAAATCAACCTTCTGCCGGTGGCATCTGACTCAGATGATGAAAATGAACATGCATCGGTCTGCACTGCTTTGGATTGTTATCGAGCAGAACCTGTCATCAGCGTAGACGCATGTTCTCTGGAATGGTGGTTGAAGCATGAAGGGGCATATGAATTTTCAGTGCATCTGACATGTAAATATTTTGCAACGCTGGCTACAACAGTGCCATGTAAATGCCTGTTCTCACTTTCAGATGATGTTGTAAACAAGAAGCAGGCAGCATTATCTTCTGCAAACGTAAAAAATCTTGTTTCTCTGAGTGATTGGCTGAACGAGAAGTAGGACTGATTGGACTTAGGCTCTAGAGTTTTAGATTCTTTTATTTTTGAATGCAGGGTTTTTTGGTACATAGTTCTACATTTGTAAGTTCAACTTTCATGATAAAGAGATTGCACTACAGTACTTGTATGAGGTGAATTGAAAAATCATTTTTACATTTTATCATTTTTACAGTGCAAATATTTGTAATAAAAAATAGTATAAAGTGAGCACTGTACACTTTGTATTATGTGTTGTAAGTGAAATCCATATATTTGAAAATGTAGAAAAACACCCCAAAATATTTAATAAATTTCAGTTGGTATTCTATTGTTTAACAGTGCGATTAATCACAGTGTTTTTAACCGTGATTAATTTTTTGTGTTAACTGCGATTAATTGATAGCCCTAATTCCTACATTACTGCAGTTCTAATGGATTCTGAGATATTTCTCTTCTGATTCTCACTGATGACCTCAGTCTGTGTTACTTCCACTGTGCAAAGCCTGCAATGATATTCATTATTTCTCTCTCTTTCTCAACAAGCCATTTTATAATACTCCTACATATATTAGTACTAATACAGATATTACATATCTGCACAAAATAAGCAGTTATACCTGATGTTTATAAAATGTAGTTGATTTAATCAGGCATTGGGAACCCTGCATACCCATCAATAGAGAGTGTCTTCCATTCTGACAGATAAGATATATTCCTATGTCTCATATTGTTCCCCTCCAACGTTATTCCCTTAATACAACTCTCATGTCTCACATGGACTTCAACTAAATCCTTGGGGCTAATTCTCCTCATTTACACTGGTATAAATCAGGAGTAACTCTACTGAAGATGATAAATTACACTTATATTAAATTGGTGTAAGCAAGAGCTGAATCAGATCCCCCTGGGATCCAAACACTCCCAAATTTTGGAGATTTTGAAGTGTGGATCTAAAACTTGATACTGTAGCCTGGGCCTATCTGTAGTTTCAACCCAAGAAGCCTAGAACCTGTCACAGTGATTAGTCTTAAGTGAATTTCTGGCCCCAGTTGAGCTGCATGATGTAAAATGAATATCAAATCTATGTAAATACTGGTTCTGCAGCCCATCCTGCTTTCCTGGTTATGGTGACTCACACCTTCCTCTAACCCCAGCATTCTTTTCTGGGAAGAATCTGAGTGCCATCTCTTCAGCCCTCTCTAAATGGCATTTCTTGATAATGCAATCTCAGGGTCTATCTTCACAGTAAGGTAATGTGCTCTACTGGGGAGCAATTTCTAAAGTGCACTAACGTGTTGTGCAGTAATTGGTCCATGTAGACCTTGCTGATGTCCTTTAACATAGAGCTGTTTGAAACAGTACATCATTAAAGCACACTAGAGAATATTTAGTGCACACCAGCAGGGTCTACACAGACCAATTAATGCACATATTAGTGTGCTTTAGAATGACACCCCAGTAGAACACATTACCCCACTGTGTAGACAAGCCCTCAGTCTTTCTAGGGCCTAAAATGGAAATCAAACTAGTCACTGCATACAAGAGAAATAAAGTGATGATTTAAATCAGCAGCAATGGCCAATGCATATTTTTCTATTTTTTGTAAAAATAAAACCCAAAAAATTCACTGCACTTTTTTAGGCCCCAAGTTTCCCAATTCTAGTCCATCTCGTTCTTTCCTTACACAGC